>NW_027507784.1:349556602-349571255 GCF_037356315.1 Lithobates pipiens | reverse complement strand
TCTTGCTGAGGAGGGGGACCTGTACATGTGTCTTCCTGAGGAGGGGGACCTGTCCATGTGTCTTCCTGAGGAGGAGGACCTGTACATGGTCTTGCTGAGGAGGGGGACCTGTACATGTGTCTGCTGAGGAGGGGACCTGTACATGTGTCTTGCTGAGGAGGGGGACCTGTACATGTGTCTTGCTGAGGAGGGGGACCTGTACATGTGTCTTCCTGAGGAGGTGGACCTGTACATGTGTCTTGCTGAGGAGGGGGACCTGTACATGTGTCTTCCTGAGGAGGGGGACCTGTCCCATGTGTCTTCCTGAGGAGGGGGACCTGTACATGTGTCTTCCTGAGGAGGGGGACCTGTACATGTGTCTTCCTGAGGAGGGGACCTGTACATGTGTCTTCCTGAGGAGGGGGACCTGTACATGTGTCTTGCTGAGGAGGGGGACCTGTACATGTGTCTTGCTGAGGAGGAGGACCTGTACATGTGTCTTCCTGAGGAGGGGGACCTGTACATGTGTCTTGCTGAGGAGGGGGACCTGTACATGTGTCTTGCTGAGGAGGGGGACCTGTACATGTGTCTTCCTGAGGAGGGTGACCTGTACATGTGCCTTCCTGAGGAGGGGGACCTGTACATGTGTCTTCCTGAGGAGGGGGACCTGTACATGTGTCGTCCTGAGGAGGAGGACCTGTACATGTGTCTTCCTGAGGAGGGGGACCTGTACATGTGTCTTCCTGAGGAGGGGGACCTGTACATGTGTCTTCCTGAAGAGGGGGACCTGTACATGTGTCTTCCTAAAGAGGAGGACCTGTACATGTGTCTTCCTGAGGAGGAGGACCTGTACATGTGTCTTCCTGAGGAGGTGGACCTGTACATGTGTCTTGCTGAGGAGGGGGACCTGTACATGTGTCTTCCTGAGGAGGGGGACCTGTACATGTGTCTTGCTGAGAAGGGGGACCTGTACATGTGTCTTGCTGAGGAGGGGGACCTGTACATGTGTCTTCCTGAGGAGGGGGACCTGTACATGTGTCTTCCTGAGGAGGGGGACCTGTACATGTGTCTTCCTGAGGAGGAGGACCTGTACATGTGTCTTGCTGAGGAGGGGGACCTGTACAAGTGTCTTCCTGAGGAGGGGGACCTGTATATGTGTCTTGCTGAGGAGGGGGACCTGTACATGTGTCTTCCTGAGGAGGGGGACCTGCCCATGTGTCTTCCTGAGGAGGAGGACCTGTACATGTGTCTTGCTGAGGAGGGGGACCTGTACATGTGTCTTCCTGAGGAGGGGGACCTGTCCATGTGTCTTCCTGAGGAGGAGGACCTGTACATGTGTCTTGCTGAGGAGGGGGACCTGTCCATGTGTCTTCCTGAGGAGGGGGACCTGTCCATGTGTCTTCCTGAGGAGGAGGACCTGTACATGTGTCTTCCTGAGGAGGGGGACCTGTACATGTGTCTTGCTGAGGAGGGGGACCTGTACATGTGTCTTCCTGAGGAGGGGGACCTGTCCATGTGTCTTCCTGAGGAGGAGGACCTGTACATGTGTCTTCCTGAGGAGGGGGACCTGTACATGTGTCTTGCTGAGGAGGGGGACCTGTACATGTGTCTTCCTGAGGAGGGGGACCTGTCCATGTGTCTTCCTGAGGAGGAGGACCTGTACATGTGTCTTGCTGAGGAGGGGGACCTGTACATGTGTCTTGCTGAGGAGGGGGACCTGTACATGTGTCTTGCTGAGGAGGGGGACCTGTACATGTGTCTTGCTGAGGAGGGGGACCTGTACATGTGTCTTCCTGAGGAGGTGGACCTGTACATGTGTCTTGCTGAGGAGGGGGACCTGTACATGTGTCTTCCTGAGGAGGGGGACCTGTACATGTGTCTTTCTGAGGAGGGGGACCTGTACATATGTCTTCCTGAGGAGGGGGACCTGTACATGTGTCTTCCTGAGGAGGGGGACCTGTACATGTGCCTTCCTGAGGAGGGGGACCTGTACATGTGTCTTCCTGAGGAGGGGGACCTGTACATGTGTCTTTCTGAGGAGGGGAACCTGTACATGTGTCTTTCTGAGGAGGGGAACCTGTACATGTGTCTTTCTGAGGAGGGGGACCTGTACATATGTCTTCCTGAGGAGGGGGACCTGTACATGTGTCTTCCTGAGGAGGGTGACCTGTACATGTGCCTTCCTGAGGAGGGGGACCTGTACATGTGTCTTCCTGAGGAGGGGGACCTGTACATGTGTCGTCCTGAGGAGGAGGACCTGTACATGTGTCTTCCTGAGGAGGGGGACCTGTACATGTGTCTTCCTGAGGAGGGGGACCTGTACATGTGTCTTCCTGAAGAGGGGGACCTGTACATGTGTCTTCCTAAAGAGGAGGACCTGTACATGTGTCTTCCTGAGGAGGAGGACCTGTACATGTGTCTTCCTGAGGAGGTGGACCTGTACATGTGTCTTGCTGAGGAGGGGGACCTGTACATGTGTCTTGCTGAGGAGGGGGACCTGTACATGTGTCTTCCTGAGGAGGGGGACCTGTACATGTGTCTTCCTGAGGAGGGGGACCTGTACATGTGTCTTCCTGAGGAGGGGGACCTGTACATGTGTCTTCCTGAGGAGGGGGACCTGTACATGTGTCTTCCTGAGGAGGGGGACCTGTACATGTGTCTTCCTGAGGAGGGGGACCTGTACATGTGTCTTGCTGAGGAGGGGGACCTGTACATGTGTCTTGCTGAGGAGGGGGACCTGTACATGTGTCTTCCTGAGGAGGGGGACCTGTACATGTGTCTTCCTGAGGAGGGGGACCTGTACATGTGTCTTCCTGAGGAGGAGGACCTGTACATGTGTCTTCCTGAGGAGGGGGACCTGTACATGTGTCTTGCTGAGGAGGGGGACCTGTACATGTGTCTTGCTGAGGAGGGGGACCTGTACATGTGTCTTGCTGAGGAGGGGGACCTGTACATGTGTCTTCCTGAGGAGGGGGACCTGTACATGTGTCTTCCTGAGGAGGGGGACCTGTACATGTGTCTTGCTGAGGAGGGGGACCTGTACATGTGTCTTGCTGAGGAGGGGGACCTGTACATGTGTCTTGCTGAGGAGGGGGACCTGTACATGTGTCTTCCTGAGGAGGAGGACCTGTACATGTGTCTTGCTGAGGAGGGGGACCTGTACATGTGTCTTGCTGAGGAGGGGGACCTGTACATGTGTCTTCCTGAGGAGGGGGACCTGTACATGTGTCTTCCTGAGGAGGGGGACCTGTACATGTGTCTTGCTGAGAAGGGGGACCTGTACATGTGTCTTGCTGAGGAGGGGGACCTGTACATGTGTCTTCCTGAGGAGGGGGACCTGTACATGTGTCTTCCTGAGGAGGGGGACCTGTACATGTGTCTTCCTGAGGAGGAGGACCTGTACATGTGTCTTGCTGAGGAGGGGGACCTGTACAAGTGTCTTCCTGAGGAGGGGGACCTGTATATGTGTCTTGCTGAGGAGGGGGACCTGTACATGTGTCTTCCTGAGGAGGGGGGCCTGCCCATGTGTCTTCCTGAGGAGGAGGACCTGTACATGTGTCTTGCTGAGGAGGGGGACCTGTACATGTGTCTTCCTGAGGAGGGGGACCTGTCCATGTGTCTTCCTGAGGAGGAGGACCTGTACATGTGTCTTGCTGAGGAGGGGGACCTGTCCATGTGTCTTCCTGAGGAGGGGGACCTGTCCATGTGTCTTCCTGAGGAGGAGGACCTGTACATGTGTCTTCCTGAGGAGGGGGACCTGTACATGTGTCTTGCTGAGGAGGGGGACCTGTACATGTGTCTTCCTGAGGAGGGGGACCTGTCCATGTGTCTTCCTGAGGAGGAGGACCTGTACATGTGTCTTCCTGAGGAGGGGGACCTGTACATGTGTCTTGCTGAGGAGGGGGACCTGTACATGTGTCTTCCTGAGGAGGGGGACCTGTCCATGTGTCTTCCTGAGGAGGAGGACCTGTACATGTGTCTTGCTGAGGAGGGGGACCTGTACATGTGTCTTGCTGAGGAGGGGGACCTGTACATGTGTCTTGCTGAGGAGGGGGACCTGTACATGTGTCTTGCTGAGGAGGGGGACCTGTACATGTGTCTTCCTGAGGAGGTGGACCTGTACATGTGTCTTGCTGAGGAGGGGGACCTGTACATGTGTCTTCCTGAGGAGGGGGACCTGTCCATGTGTCTTCCTGAGGAGGGGGACCTGTACATGTGTCTTCCTGAGGAGGGGGACCTGTACATGTGTCTTGCTGAGGAGGGGGACCTGTACATGTGTCTTGCTGAGGAGGGGGACCTGTACATGTGTCTTGCTGAGGAGGAGGACCTGTACATGTGTCTTCCTGAGGAGGGGGACCTGTACATGTGTCTTGCTGAGGAGGGGGACCTGTACATGTGTCTTGCTGAGGAGGGGGACCTGTACATGTGTCTTCCTGAGGAGGGGACCTGTACATGTGTCTTCCTGAGGAGGGGGACCTGTACATGTGTCTTCCTGAGGAGGGGGACCTGTACATGTGTCTTCCTGAGGAGGGGGACCTGTACATGTGTCTTCCTGAGGAGGGGGACCTGTACATGTGTCTTCCTGAGGAGGGGGACCTGTACATGTGTCTTCCTGAGGAGGGGGACCTGTACATGTGTCTTCCTGAGGAGGGGGACCTGTACATGTGTCTTCCTGAGGAGGGGGACCTGTACATGTGTCTTCCTGAGGAGGGGGACCTGTACATGTGTCTTCCTGAGGAGGGGGACCTGTACATGTGTCTTCCTGAGGAGGGGGACCTGTACATGTGTCTTGCTGAGGAGGGGGACCTGTACATGTGTCTTGCTGAGGAGGGGGACCTGTACATGTGTCTTCCTGAGGAGGGGGACCTGTACATGTGTCTTCCTGAGGAGGGGGACCTGTACATGTGTCTTCCTGAGGAGGAGGACCTGTACATGTGTCTTCCTGAGGAGGGGGACCTGTACATGTGTCTTGCTGAGGAGGGGGACCTGTACATGTGTCTTGCTGAGGAGGGGGACCTGTACATGTGTCTTGCTGAGGAGGGGGACCTGTACATGTGTCTTCCTGAGGAGGGGGACCTGTACATGTGTCTTCCTGAGGAGGGGGACCTGTACATGTGTCTTCCTGAGGAGGAGGACCTGTACATGTGTCTTGCTGAGGAGGGGGACCTGTACATGTGTCTTGCTGAGGAGGGGGACCTGTACATGTGTCTTGCTGAGGAGGGGGACTTGTACATGTGTCTTCCTGAGGAGGAGGACCTGTACATGTGTCTTGCTGAGGAGGGGGACCTGTACATGTGTCTTGCTGAGGAGAGGGACCTGTACATGTGTCTTCCTGAGGAGGGGGACCTGTACATGTGTCTTCCTGAGGAGGGGGACCTGTACATGTGTCTTGCTGAGAAGGGGGACCTGTACATGTGTCTTGCTGAGGAGGGGGACCTGTACATGTGTCTTCCTGAGGAGGGGGACCTGTACATGTGTCTTCCTGAGGAGGGGGACCTGTACATGTGTCTTCCTGAGGAGGAGGACCTGTACATGTGTCTTGCTGAGGAGGGGGACCTGTACAAGTGTCTTCCTGAGGAGGGGGACCTGTATATGTGTCTTGCTGAGGAGGGGGACCTGTACATGTGTCTTCCTGAGGAGGGGGGCCTGCCCATGTGTCTTCCTGAGGAGGAGGACCTGTACATGTGTCTTGCTGAGGAGGGGGACCTGTACATGTGTCTTCCTGAGGAGGGGGACCTGTCCATGTGTCTTCCTGAGGAGGAGGACCTGTACATGTGTCTTGCTGAGGAGGGGGACCTGTCCATGTGTCTTCCTGAGGAGGGGGACCTGTCCATGTGTCTTCCTGAGGAGGAGGACCTGTACATGTGTCTTCCTGAGGAGGGGGACCTGTACATGTGTCTTGCTGAGGAGGGGGACCTGTACATGTGTCTTCCTGAGGAGGGGGACCTGTCCATGTGTCTTCCTGAGGAGGAGGACCTGTACATGTGTCTTCCTGAGGAGGGGGACCTGTACATGTGTCTTGCTGAGGAGGGGGACCTGTACATGTGTCTTCCTGAGGAGGGGGACCTGTCCATGTGTCTTCCTGAGGAGGAGGACCTGTACATGTGTCTTGCTGAGGAGGGGGACCTGTACATGTGTCTTGCTGAGGAGGGGGACCTGTACATGTGTCTTGCTGAGGAGGGGGACCTGTACATGTGTCTTGCTGAGGAGGGGGACCTGTACATGTGTCTTCCTGAGGAGGTGGACCTGTACATGTGTCTTGCTGAGGAGGGGGACCTGTACATGTGTCTTCCTGAGGAGGGGGACCTGTCCATGTGTCTTCCTGAGGAGGGGGACCTGTACATGTGTCTTCCTGAGGAGGGGGACCTGTACATGTGTCTTCCTGAGGAGGGGGACCTGTACATGTGTCTTCCTGAGGAGGGGGACCTGTACATGTGTCTTGCTGAGGAGGGGGACCTGTACATGTGTCTTGCTGAGGAGGAGGACCTGTACATGTGTCTTCCTGAGGAGGGGGACCTGTACATGTGTCTTGCTGAGGAGGGGGACCTGTACATGTGTCTTGCTGAGGAGGGGGACCTGTACATGTGTCTTCCTGAGGAGGGGGACCTGTACATGTGTCTTCCTGAGGAGGGGGACCTGTACATGTGTCTTCCTGAGGAGGGGGACCTGTACATGTGTCTTCCTGAGGAGGGGGACCTGTACATGTATCTTCCTGAGGAGGGGGACCTGTACATGTGTCTTCCTGAGGAAGGGGACCTGTACATGTGTCTTGCTGAGGAGGGGGACCTGTACATGTGTCTTCCTGAGGAGGGGGACCTGTACATGTGTCTTCCTGAGGAGGGGGACCTGTACATGTGTCTTCCTGAGGAAGGGGACCTGTACATGTGTCTTGCTGAGGAGGAGGACCTGTACATGTATCTTCCTGAGGAGGGGGACCTGTACATGTGTCTTCCTGAGGAAGGGGACCTGTACATGTGTCTTCCTGAGGAAGGGGACCTGTACATGTGTCTTGCTGAGGAGGGGGACCTGTACATGTGTCTTCCTGAGGAGGGGGACCTGTACATGTGTCTTGCTGAGGAGGAGGACCTGTACATGTATCTTCCTGAGGAGGGGGACCTGTACATGTGTCTTCCTGAGGAAGGGGACCTGTACATGTGTCTTCCTGAGGAAGGGGACCTGTACATGTGTCTTCCTGAGGAGGGGGACCTGTACATGTGTCTTCCTGAGGAGGGGGACCTGTACATGTGTCTTCCTGAGGAGGAGGACCTGTACATGTGTCTTCCTGAGGAGGGGGACCTGTACATGTGTCTTCCTGAGGAGGGGGACCTGTACATGTGTCTTCCTGAGGAGGGGGACCTGTACATGTGTCTTCCTGAGGAGGAGGACCTGTACATGTGTCTTCCTGAGGAGGAGGACCTGTACATGTGTCTTCCTGAGGAGAGGGACCTGTACATGTGTCTTCCTGAGGAGGAGGACCTGTACATGTGTCTTCCTGAGGAGGGGACCTGTACATGTGTCTTCCTGAGGAGAGGGACCTGTACATGTGTCTTCCTGAGGAGGAGGACCTGTACATGTGTCTTCCTGAGGAGGGGGACCTGTACATGTGTCTTCCTGAGGAGGGGGACCTGTACATGTGTCTTCCTGAGGAAGGGGACCTGTACATGTGTCTTGCTGAGGAGGAGGACCTGTACATGTATCTTCCTGAGGAGGGGGACCTGTACATGTGTCTTCCTGAGGAAGGGGACCTGTACATGTGTCTTCCTGAGGAAGGGGACCTGTACATGTGTCTTGCTGAGGAGGGGGACCTGTACATGTGTCTTCCTGAGGAGGGGGACCTGTACATGTGTCTTGCTGAGGAGGAGGACCTGTACATGTATCTTCCTGAGGAGGGGGACCTGTACATGTGTCTTCCTGAGGAAGGGGACCTGTACATGTGTCTTCCTGAGGAAGGGGACCTGTACATGTGTCTTCCTGAGGAGGGGGACCTGTACATGTGTCTTCCTGAGGAGGGGGACCTGTACATGTGTCTTCCTGAGGAGGAGGACCTGTACATGTGTCTTCCTGAGGAGGGGGACCTGTACATGTGTCTTCCTGAGGAGGGGGACCTGTACATGTGTCTTCCTGAGGAGGGGGACCTGTACATGTGTCTTCCTGAGGAGGAGGACCTGTACATGTGTCTTCCTGAGGAGGAGGACCTGTACATGTGTCTTCCTGAGGAGAGGGACCTGTACATGTGTCTTCCTGAGGAGGAGGACCTTGCGGGGACTGCAGGATTTCAATCCATGGTGGTGTATTGTGTCACCAATGGTGTGTTTGGTGACTGGGGTCCCAACTGCCTTGAGATCCTTCACAAGCTCCTCCCATGTAGTTCTGGGCGGATCCCTCACTTTTCTCATGACCATCCTCACCCCATGAGGAGAAATCTTCCATGGAGCTCCAGACTGAGGGGGATTGATGGTGATTTTGTATTTCTTCCATTTGTGAATAATCTCTCCGGCACTCGTCTCCTCTCACCAAGCTTCTTGCTGATGGTCTTGTAGTCCATTCCAGCCTTGTGCAGGTCTCCAATCTTCTCCCCGACCTCCTCTGACAGATCTTTGCTCTTCCCCATGATGGTGAGGATTGGAGGGAAGGGATTCTGTGGACAGGAGTCTTCTATACACATAACGAGTTGTTGTTAGGAGAACCTTCTTACATTGACAGGACTGATCTGTGCACCACATGAGCCCCTACTGGGGCCAGTCTGTGGGGGGAGGGGATCAAATACTTATTTTACTCCATTTATAACATTTGTATTGTGTGATTTTCTGTCTCCATCATATAAAATACAATTATAGACCTTCATTTCTATGTAAGTGGGCAAAACTTACCCCATCTGCAGGGGAGATGATCGTTATTCCCCCTCTGTATATATATATACTGTATACAGCACGGCGGCCATTGTGTGGACACGTTGTGGTATTTATCAGCATGTTGGACATTTTCTGTCATTATGTAGCCGTAGGGAAATGTTTCAATAACCTTCCAGATAACAGAACAATTCTTTTATGGTGAAATGTAGAACGAATTTGAACTTTGTTCATTTTCAAGTTGAGTGCTGTTCTAGAGTGTTCACAAATGTCTAACTCAGATCAGCCTCTGCTGCAGTCTCTCACCTTGTGAATTCCAACAAAGTTACAATGTACAGTCTGATCAGTGGGGGAGGGGAGGGGAAACTGAGGAAATGACTCCTCCTCTTTCTACAAAGTTACAATGTACAGTCTGATCACTGGGGGAGGGGAGACAGAGGAAATGACTCCTCCTCTTTCTACAAAGTTACAATGTACAGTCTGATCACTGGGGGAGGGGAGACTGAGGAAATGACCCCTCCTCCTTCTACAAAGTTACAATGTACGGTCTGATCACTGGGGGAGGGGAGACTGAGGAAATGACTCCTCCTCCTTCTACAAAGTTACAATGTACAGTCTGATCAGTGGGGGAGGGGAGACTGAGGAAATGACTCCTCCTCCTTCTACAAAGTTACAATGTACAGTCTGATCAGTGGGGGAGGGGAGACTGAGGAAATGCCTCCTCCTGGCTGCAGCAGACTGATGACATCACCTCAGCCTGGGCGAAGTCAGTGACTGGATCTCAAGGCTGACTTTTCAATAATAAAAAGTGGACTGATTCTGAAGGGTGTCCGGGATTTCCTGACAGGTCCACTTTAACACAATGGTGACATCTGTCTACAAAAAAAGATGTTTGTGACTTATTTTCGCCTTCATTTGGGGGATGGTGAGTGCGGAGGAGGGTGAGAGTGTCGGAATGAGACCTTCCCTTGGAATAGACCCCCTGTCTCTGTATACGGTGTTTATGGTCTGCACGGGCCGTACATCCTAGAGAGGACTTTGTATAGATTGTGTTGGTGGGGAAAAGTCTTCTGTAGAGGAAACAAAGAAAATCTCCTTTTGCCATTTCTGTAACATGATGAAAAAAATCTTCGGGATTATGGAGACTGATGGGAGGAGTCCGTGTTGTGGGCGGAGCTCTATGTAACATGTCCGATACGCTGGACCTCCCCATCCCAATGTTTGGTGAACACCAGGCGGCACTCAGATCCCGGATAAGGGGGATTATGGCCACCATTGGGGAGATGTCCATGTAACTTGGCCGATATGCTAGACCTTCCCACCGATGTGTTTGGTTGATGAACGCCAGACTGCGCTCTCCACCATCTTGGATAAGAGAGGGATTATGGCCACCAGTGGGAAGAGTCAGCGTGGTGGGCAGAGATCCATGTAACATGGCCAATACACTGGACCATCCCACTGCCATGTTTGGTTGATGAACGCCAGGCCGCACTCTCCGCCATCTTGGATAAGAGAGGTATTATGGCCACCATTGGGGAGATGTCCATGTAACATGGCCAATATGCTAGACCTTCCCACTGATCCGTTTGGTTGATGAATGCCAGGCTGCGCTCTCCACCATCTTGGATAAGAGAGGGATTACGGTCACCAGTAGGGAGATGTCCATGTAACATGCTGATGCGTTGGACCATCCCACCGCTGTGTTTGGTTGATGAACACCAGGCTCTGCTCTCCGCCATCTTGGATAAGAGAGGGATTATGGCCACCAGTGGGAAGAGTCAGCATAGTGGGCAGAGATCCATGTAACTTGGCCAATACACTGGACCATCCCACTGCCATGTTTGGTTGATGAACGCCAGGCCGCCCTCTCCGCCATCTTGGATAAGAGAGGGATTATGGCCACCAGTGGGGAGATGTCCATGTAACATGGCTGATGCGTTGGACCTTCCCACCGCTGTGTTTGGTTGATGAACGCCAGGCTCTGCTCTCCGCCATCTTGGATAAGAGAGGTATTATGGCCACCAGTGGGAAGAGTCAGCGTGGTTGGCAGAGATCCATGTAACTTGGCCAATACACTGGACCATCCCACTGCCATGTTTGGTTGATGAACGCCAGGCTCTGCTCTCCGCCATCTGACAGACAATACCCCAGGACTCTCCGGGAGATCGTCCTTTTCACATGAAACAGAATCGGGTGTTTTACAGAGTGCGTGCAATAGAAAGCAGAGGACGGGCGGAGGTGGAGGGGCTGCTCTGCGGTGACTGAACTCTGGCTGAACCGATAGGTTTGGCAAGCTGCAGACGGGGCTCCATTTGATGAAGCATTAGAGGCAGAATCTGAGAAGCTGACATGGAGCAGACAGCAGGCCATGATATCTTATTTTCCTGAGCCTTCCTGACACAAATTGTGCTCCACTTACTCGCCGAAGCCATAAACTCCCTTCTTCTACTCTGCAGATGGTTTGGCTTTAATTAACTCCGTCCTGACTGGGAGCAGCAGACCAGGCCCTGTACACGCCATGTGCTCACCTCCGCCATTCCAATCCCGGACACGGCGCCGAGCAGTGGGGATCGCACCTCCAATTTCCTGATATTTACTGGGAAAAAATCATTCTATGAGAACATTCTATTGTGTAGAAAAATGTTTTTTCCACAGGCAAAAAAGTACATTTTTTATGTACTGTCACTTTAAATGTTTGTTTGACTTTTATTTAATTATTTTTGTGCTGCGTGATGTCATCTATGAAGTCATCATCATCATCCGCTGTGTACAGATCATTCTATGTATTTCTCCTCCTCCTCCTCATCATCCTCCTCCTCATGTACAGATCATTCTATGTATTTCTCCTCATCCTCCTCATCATCCTCCTCCTCTTCATGTACAGATCATTCTATGTATTTCTCCTCATCCTCCTCATCATCCTCCTCCTCTTCATGTACAGATCATTCTATGTATTTCTCCTCCTCCTCCTCTTCTTCTTCATGTACAGATCATTCTTTGTATTTCTTCTTACATAGTTACATAGAAGGTGAGGTTAAAAAAAAGTCCATCAAGTCCAACCCATGTGTGTGATTATATGTCAGTGTTACATTGTATATCATGTATGTTGTGTGATTATATGTCAGTATTACATTGTATATCCATGTATGTTGTGTGATTATATGTCAGTGTTACATTGTATATCATGTATGTTGTGTGATTATATGTCAGTGTTACATTGTATATCATGTATGTTGTGTGATTATATGTCAGTGTTACATTGTATATCATGTATGTTGTGTGATTATATGTCAGTGTTACATTGTATATCATGTATGTTGTGTGATTATATGTCAGTGTTACATTGTATATCATGTATGTTGTGTGATTATATGTCAGTGTTACATTGTATATCATGTATGTTGTGTGATTATATGTCAGTGTTACATTGTATATCATGTATGTTGTGTGATTATATGTCAGTGTTACATTGTATATCATGTATGTTGTGTGATTATATGTCAGTGTTACATTGTATATCATGTATGTTGTGTGATTATATGTCAGTGTTACATTGTATATCATGTATGTTGTGTGATTATATGTCAGTGTTACATTGTATATCATGTATGTTGTGTGATTATATGTCAGTGTTACATTGTATATCATGTATGTTGTGTGATTATATGTCAGTGTTACATTGTATATCATGTATGTTGTGTGATTATATGTCAGTGTTACATTGTATATCATGTATGTTGTGTGATTATATGTCAGTGTTACATTGTATATCATGTATGTTGCGGTCGTTCAGGTGATTATCTAATAGTTTCTTGACTATCGATGCCCCCCGCTGAGACCACCGCCTGCCGAAGGGAATTCCACATCCTTGTCGCTCTTACAGTAAAGAACCCTCTACATAGTTTAAGGTTAAACCTCTTTTCTTTTAATATTAATCAGTGGCCACGTGTCTTGTTATACTCCATTCCACTAAAAAGTTTTCTCCTATTGTGGAGTCACCAGTCCGGTATTTATATATTGTAGGGTCACCAGTCCGGTATTTATATATTGTGGGGTCACCAGTCCGGTATTTATATATTGTGGAGTCACCAGTCCGGTATTTATATATTGTAGGGTCACCAGTCCGGTATTTATATATTGTGGGGTCACCAGTCCGGTATTTATATATTGTGGAGTCACCAGTCCGGTATTTATATATTGTGGGGTCACCAGTCCGGTATTTATATATTGTGGGGTCACCAGTCCGGTATTTATATATTGTGGGGTCACCAGTCCGGTATTTATATATTGTGGGGTCACCAGTCCGGTATTTATATAATGTGGGGTCACCAGTCCGGTATTTATATATTGTGGGTCACCAGTCCGGTATTTATATATTGTGGGGGTCACCCAGTCTGGTATTTATATATTATGGGGTCACCAGTCCGGTATTTATATATTGTGGGGTCACCAGTCCGGTATTTATATATTGGGAGGTCACCAGTCCGGTATTTATATATTGTGGGGTCACCAGTCTGGTATTTATATATTGTGGGGTCACCAGTCTGGTATTTATATATTGGGGGGGTCACCAGTCCGGTATTTATATATTGTGGGGTCACCAGTCCGGTATTTATATATTGTGGGGTCACCAGTCCGGTATTTATATATTGTGGGGTCACCAGTCCGGTATTTATATATTGTGGGGTCACCAGTCCAGTATTTATATATTGTGGGGTCACCAGTCCGGTATTTATATATTGTGGGGTCACCAGTCCGGTATTTATATATTGTGGGGTCACCAGTCCGGTATTTATATATTGTGGGGTCACCAGTCTGGTATTTATATATTGTGGGGTCACCAGTCCGGTATTTATATAATGAAATCATATCCCCTCTCAGGCGTCTCTTCTCCAGAGAGAATAAGTTCAGAGCTCACAACCTTTCCTCATATCTAATATCCTCCAGACCCTTTATTAGCTTTGTTGCCCTTCTTTGTAGTCGCTCCATTTCCAGTACATCCTTCCTGAGGACTGGTGCCCAGAACTGGACAGTATACTCCAGGTGCGGCCGGACCAGAGTCTTGTAGAGGGGAGAATTATCCTTTTATCTCTGGAGTTGATCCTTTTTAATGCCAATATTCTGTTTGCTTTGTTAGCAGCAGCTTGGCATTGCTGAGCCCATCATCTACTAGGACCCCCAGGTCCTTCTCCATCCTACATCCCCCCAGAGGTTCCCCTCCCCCCAGGTCCTCCTCCACCCTAGATCCCCCCCAGAGGTTCCCCTCCCCCCAGTCTATAGATTGCATTCAGATTTTTGCCACCCAAATGTATTACTTTACATTTTTCTTCTTCCTCTCCTACTTCCTCCTTTTCCTCTTCTTCTTCCACTTCCTCTGACTTTTCTTCTTCCTCCTCCCACCTCCTCCTCCTGCCTTCCTCCTCTTTCTCTTCTTCTTTCTTCTTTTTCCGTTCTTCTTTGTTTTTTCTACTTTCTTCTTCTTCTTCTTCTTCTTCTTTTTTCTCCTCCTCTCTCTCCCTCTTCCTCTCTTTTTTCCCTTCCCTATGCCTTTTACTCTTCCATATCCTCTTCTTCTTCCTCCTCCTTCCCCCTTCATCCTCTATCTCTTCTTCTTTCTTTCTTTTTCTAATTCATTTTCCTCCTTTTTCTTCCTCTTCTTCTTTTTCCTCTTCTTCTTCTTCCTCTCCTTTATCCTCTTCTTCTTTCCCTTCTTCTTCTTCTCCTCTTCCTCCACCACCTGTTCTTTTTCCTCTTCTTCCTCTATCTCTTATTTTTTTTCTCTTCCTTCTTTCTTTTTTTACTTCTTCATCCTTCTTCTCCCTCTT
>NW_027507784.1:349226602-349546602 GCF_037356315.1 Lithobates pipiens | reverse complement strand
ATATGGCGTAAAGTGAAAGCGGTGATATGGTGTAAAGTGAAAGCGGTGATATGGTGTAAAGTGAAAGCGGTGATATGGTGTAAAGTGAAAGCGGTGATATGGCGTAAGATGAAAGCGGTGATATGGCGTAAGATGAAAGCGGTGATATGGCGTAAGATGAAAGCGGTGATATGGCGTAAGATGAAAGCGGTGATATGGCGTAAGATGAAAGCGGTGATATGGCGTAAGATGAAAGCGGCGATATGGCGTAAGATGAAAGCGGTGATATGGCATAAGATGAAAGCGGTGATATAGTGTAACGTGAAAGTGGTGATATGGCGTAACGTGAAGATAGTGACACAATGTGAAAGTAGCCATAATGATAAAACAAGAAATTGGAGAAAATGGCGCAATGTGAATGGTGTAAAGAGAGTCCCGGAGCAGAGAAAGAAGGAAGATAGGTGCCGGGATGGCATGACATATTGGAAAAATGTGTCCCCTTTAAGGAAAGGAGAAGGGCCGTGGAGCCGGGAGGCTCGGGGTTAGGAAAGAGAAGAGGAAGGGAAGTGACGTCAGTCTAGAGCGGCGGAGGAGAAGAGTCACACCCTCCCTCCCGATTTTGGGCAGAAGGCAGTGTTGGGTCTTTGGAGGAGGAGATGATGTATGTTATATGTATATAACATGGTTGGTACCCATCTATGGTATGGGGTTATCTGGTACTTCCAGGTTACGAGGGGTTAACCTGGAAGGGGTAAAAGGGTAGGTCACTGCGAAGGTTGGGTATCGTCTCTGAGTCAGGGGGCTGGAGACTGGAGGCCTAAAGTTCAAAGAAGTTGTTGGCAGTGACCGGTGGTGGGTTGTTTCCCTCTAAGCCCTTATATATACGGTCCGAGAATCTGTCGGAATGTGTCCTATCGGACCGTGTTGTCGGATAATCCGACTGTGTGTGGTATACATCGGACTGATTCCGTCGGACCCAATTTTCCAACTTGGTGGAAATATTTCCCGACCAACTGGGCCGGTCGGACATACTCCGATCATGTGTAGAGAATTCTGATAGGACCAAGTGCCACGCATGCTCAGATCAAATTCCTACATCAAAGCTATTGGCTACTAGCCTGAATGTAGTCCCGTCCTAATGAAATTACATCATCACGTTCTGAATGATTGGATTTTTCGACAACTTAGTCCGACCCGTGTGTATGCAACAGTTTCGGAGAAAATCCGACGGATTTTGTTGTCGGAATGTCCGACCCGTGTGTACAAGGGGCTGAGACCACAACAAGTACATTGAAAGATTATTATTGGTTATTTAAAAATGTTATTTATTTAATTTTATGGTAATTGTTAATAAAAGGCCATTTACTCCAAATCTTGTCACGTCATTTGTGGGGGGATTTGGAAGGGCGGGGTTTTATGGATAATGGGTGGGGTCAGATTACTGGGTTTAGGTCAGTCAGATGTCATGTGAAAGCAGTGATAACATCGTGTATATTAGCAGTAATGGTGGAAGGTGAAAGGGAGGGCACCATATTTGAGGCCATTTCCCACCATCAGGGTTGGCACCATATTTGGAGTGGTTGCCTGCCATCCAGACCATCAGGGACACTGCGACTCTCGTCACTCAGGGGTTGGTGCCATTTTTGGGGAGATTATTAGTCAGGGTTTGCATCTTATCTGGGGTGATTTCCCACCATCCGACCTTTATTGGAAACTGCGGCTCCTCATCACTCAGGGTTGGCACCATATTTGGGGTGATTTCCCACCATCCAGCCCATCACGGGCACTGCAGCTCCTTGTTGTTCAGGGTTGGCACCATATTTGCTGTGATTTCCCAGTGTCCAGTCCATCACAGACACTTTGGCTCCTTGTCGCTCAGGGTTGGCACCATATTTCAGGTGGTTTTGTGCCACCAGCCCATCATGGATGCTTTGGCTCCACGTAACTCAGGGGTGGCACCATGTTTGCTCTGATTTCCCACTATCTGGCCCATCATAGACACTGTGACTCCTCATCAGTCAGGGTTGGCACCATATTAGGGATGATTTCCCACCATCACTCCCATCACTGGCACTGCAGCTCCTTGTTGTTCAGGGTTGGCACCATATTTGGGGTGATTTCCCACCATCCAGCCCATCGCTGGCACTGCAGCTCCTTGTTGATCAGGGTTTGCTGTGATTTTCCAGTGTCCAGTCCATCACAGACACTTTGGCTCCTTGTCGCTCAGGGTTGGCACTATATTTCAGGTGGTTTCCTGCCACCAGCCCATCATGGATGCTTTGGCTCCGCGTAACTCAGGGGTGGCACCATGTTTGCTCTGATTTCCCACTATCTGGCCCATCATAGACACTGTGACTCCTCATCAGTCAGGGTTGGCACCATATTAGGGATGATTTCCCACCATCACTCCCATCACTGGCACTGCGGCTCCTTGTTTCTAGGGGTTGGCACCATATTTGCCGAGCTTTCCTGCAATTCAGCCTATCACATAAACTATGGCTCCTAATTGCTCTGGTTTGGCAGCATATTTGGGGTGATTTCCCATCATCCAGCCTATACTGCATCCTGTGGCTCCCCGTTGTTCAGGGTTGGCACCATATTTGGGGTGAATTCCCACCATCCGTTCAGATTTCTCTCGCCATTCTGGGCTCAGGTCCCGGGAACATCTCAGGAATATCTGGAGAGACAATAGCCGGCCGGCCCCTCCCTTTGCGGTCGGGATGAATAGAATCCCTGAGAATTATTCTGATACCGCAAACGATATTGAGAAAGTCGCCGTTCGCCACAATTGCTGTTTTATTTCAGAGAATCGATTCGCTGCCAACCGCGTTATTAAAAATAAACATTGAGGCTGAAAAAATGTTTAATAAAAAATCTGAATTTTTATGGTCAGTGCGTCCATTTGTCAGATTGCTTTGTCTGTGTTTCTGTAACGCGAGCCGCCGCTTTGTACATCCATCAAACAGATGCTGAAGGCAATAGATGGGCTCGGCCAGGCCTGGGGGGCCCGTCACGGGGCCCGGCTCTCTCCGCTTTCCCAAAAAATCAGGGACACATTTTATTGTCTGAGATATTGGAAATCTCCCCTCCCCCATTATTGGCCTGTAATGGGCAGTGCTCCTCTGTCTGCTCCTTCTGTGCCCTGCAGTCTGGTTTTCCTATCATCAGGCGGGCACAGTCCTCAGTTATAGGTGGAGAGGAGCCTCACTAATCATTACCTTCTCTGCCTGATGATAGAGGAGCATTGCTGGAGCACAACGGAGGACGGACAGTCTATGGCCACTAAACCCCAAAATATCACCTCCTATATAAGACTGTAATTACCCGCATGGTGGGGGGGCTGTATGTAACAGATGGGGCAATAAGTCATGTCGGGGAGGCAGACTAAATAGATGGGACAGCAGGTTGTCATACATTGTGATAAATGGGGAGTCAGTATGATTGGGGGTCAGTACATAATAAATGGGGCTCAGTATATAATAAATGGGGGGTCGGTATATAATGGATGGGGCTCATTCTGTAACATGATGTAATAGATGGCGGGTCATTATATAATATATGGGGGAGTATATATTAGA
Organism: Lithobates pipiens; assembly: GCF_037356315.1. Classification (NCBI taxonomy): domain Eukaryota; kingdom Metazoa; phylum Chordata; class Amphibia; order Anura; family Ranidae; genus Lithobates; species Lithobates pipiens. Next base: position 349,543,045 of record NW_027507784.1, on the reverse strand, counting down.
TGGGGGTCATTCTGTAATATGATTTAATAGATGGGGGTCAGTATATATCAGATGAGGGGTCAGTATATAATAAATGGGGGGTCAGTATAGTATAGAGGGGGGTCATTCTGTGATATGATGTAATATATGGGGGTCAGTATATAACAGATGATGGGTCAGTATATAATAGATGGGGTCATTATAGTATGGATGGGGGGAGTATATATTAGATGGGGGTCATTCTGTGATATGATGTAATAGATGAGGGGTCAGTATATAACAGAGGGGGGTCATTCTGTGATATGATGTAATAGATGTGGGGTCAGTATATAATAGAGGGGGTCATTCTGTGATATGATATAATAGATGGGGGGATCAGTATATAATAGATGGGGGGATCAGTATATAATAGATAAGGGGTCAGTATATAATAGATGGGGGGGTCATTCTGTGATATTATGTAATAGAGGAGGGGTCAGTATATAATAGATGAGGGGTCAGTATATAATAGATGGGGTCGTTATAGTATGGATTTGGGGAGTATATATTAGATGGGGGTCATTCTGTGATATGATGTAATAGATGTGGGGTCAGTATATAATAGAGGGGGTCATTCTGTGATATGATGTAATAGATGTGGGGTCAGTATATAACAGAGGGGGGTCATTCTGTGATATGATGTAATAGATGTGGGGTCAGTATATAATAGAGGGGGTCATTTTTTGATATGATATAATAGATGGGGGGTCAGTATATAATAGATGGGGGGATCAGTATATAATAGATAAGGGGTCAGTATATAATAGATGGGGGGTCATTCTGTGATATTATGTAATAGAGGAGGGGTCAGTATATAATAGATGAGGGGTCAGTATATAATAGATGGGGGGTCAGTATAGTATAGAGGGGGGTCATTTTGTGATATGATTTAATAGAGGAGGGGTCAGTATATAATAGATGGGGGTCATTCTCTGATATGATGTAATAGATGAGGGGACAGTATATAATAGATGGGGGTCAGTATAGTATAGAGGGGGGTCATTCTGTGATATGATGTAATAGATGAGGGGACAGTATAGTATAGAGGGGGGGTCATTCTGTGATATGATGTAATAGAGGAGGGGTCAGTATATAATAGATGGGGGGTCAGTATAGTATAGAGGGGGTGATTCTGTGATATAATATAATAGATGGGGGTCAGTATATAATAGATGGGGGTCAGTATAGTATAGAGGGGGTGATTCTGTGATATGATATAATAGATGGGGGTCAGTATAGTATAGAGGGGGTGATTCTGTGATATGATATAATAGATGGGGGGTCAGTATATAACAGATGGGGGTCATTCTCTGGTTTGGCACCTGAGTCAGTGTAAGAATTTGCCGCCCGCATACCTCTCATTCCTCCAGACGGAGCAGCAAGTGCAGAGGGCGCAGGTGGCCGGAGGGGCTTCCCGGGGTCACCGAATGGAGGAACTGCAGCGATTTCACAGTGTAGAGAAGCAGATGTCTGTCCGTCACAGGGAAGGCCCCCCGCTGGGTGAGCGGGATATTGGATGGCCATCTGGAGCATCAGGTGACCCCGCACACCTCGTCCCCTCACCGGACAGTTCTCTTGTCTTCCACAATACCTTCTGCTGAGTCAGGAAAAATGAGATAATCCCCTTCCCTGGAGGATTTCCACCCGCCGCCGTCGCCTCCGCCATGATACAATGGCGTCCTATCGGAAGAAGAGCCGGACACACAATCAGCCTTATAAGACCCAATGTGTTATCTGTGGCTTCTAATCCCAATATATAAATATATTTCTGTCCGAATGGAAGGCGGCGGAACAATTGGAAGGTTTTATTGTGAAGGATTCCGCATACAGAAGTCCGCCATCGTTATCCATCACAGATCAGCTTCAGAGAGACGTCGTCTACGTATCTGGAGGGGAGAGCCGAGCACATCGTATCCTGCAGAGTCAGCCACACTCTATATATATATATACAGTATACAGACACTCTCTCTATATACAGTATATAGTATACAGACACTCTCTCTCTATATATATATAGTATACAGACACTCTCTCTATATACAGTATATAGTATGCAGACACTCTATATATATATACAGTATATAGCATACATCCAATATATTCCCTCATCTGTATCTTTGTGTCCGTTATTCCATCTCATGTCTCGGGGGAGGGGCGTTCTTATCGATGGTCTTCCTGGAAGCAACTTTTTGAACTTTATTTTGGTAAATTCTTTATTTTCACACATAGAAGTGAATGAGGGAATTTGGTGAATGGACACATTACTGGTTGGGATTTGGAGGGTGAAAAATCCAAATCACACAGAAAGGATCGAGCTTTTATTAATCGCTTTTTTTGCTGCGTGTTTTTTTTCTTAATTTGGGGTTTAATCACCATTGAATGTCACGTGGGGGGGGGAGGGGTGTTCATTTGCTATGCAGTCACTCTCTTCTATGAGGTGAATGCGGCCTCAGGCCTCCGGCACGCTAGGCGTTCATATCGCGGCTCTTATGGGGTGTCCGCCATTTTTATTTTCTGCCTCTAGACACCCCCCACCCCCCATGATAGTCTGTCCGTCCATCACACAGAGGAGTTTGGAGGACGCACAGCCAGCGCAGTCGGGATGCATGTTACTTTGTATAAATGTGTGTTAATGTGAGGTGCGTTTAGCGCTCGAGTGTTAATTGATTTGAATGTCCGGAACTAATTATTATTCTGGCCAATGAAACGAATTAATGTCCAAGCGTTTGACGCGCCTACATCTGCCACGTGCGTTTACAAGGGTCACGGGTTTTTTGCCAATATAGCACTGCCAGTAAGAAAGGTGTTCAGGAGAGATTGGAAGAACATTGGATGTGTATGAGGCGGATCGAACCCGGAGACCAGCGACCAATCACCACCAATCCTCATCTCTCCTATCATATCATATGAAGAAGTCTCCGCCCATTTATCCAGGAGCCAGAAATACAGGGGAATGATTCCTGCCTCCCCATTGGATCAATAATCGTGCAGCACTGACAGTTCATATTTCAGAAAGGAAAGCATTAGGTAAGGCCGAATGAAGAGAATAGCCCATCCTGTGTATAATGGGGTCTTTCTGGCTGATAGATGAGTATTTGTAGTGCAGACCCAGGGCAGCCAATCAGATTTCTCCTTTCATCAGGTTAGGTTGGATCCTGAACTTTTCCAGATGAGCTTTGTGATCTCTCCGGGAGATTGTCCCCCACATTGGGGTCCCCCCATTCCCCCGCCCCCGCTCCTGGTCTTGGTACCTGTCTGTCGGGTGACTGTAAGAGACCGCTTCACCCAAAGTTCTGTTTTCTCAGTCATATCTCCGCCCCCCCAAGGCTGTGATTGGACAGTGAGGAGAGGAAGATTGGTGAATGGAGGATGGGAATCACTCAATGATCCTTCAGAGATTGGATGGATTCAGGCAGATGATCGATTTCTGTGATTCTGCACTTTGCTTCTCATTATTGAAAAGGTCATCCTTCTGCTCTTCCTGTGGCCAGTGTTATCCCAGAGTGGGTGCTGCAGTGCCGGGGATACGGCGTGGGTGATATCGGGGTGACTGGATTCCATAGATAGATCTGCACATGTATGGATACTTACTATGGAGGGGAAAGGGGCGTGGCTTAGTAGGAATGGGAGGGACTTTCATCCAGACCAGGAAGACAGCGGCGGGTTGGAGCTCGGCTCTTCTAGAGTCAGGATCATCCAGATAACCAACTTCTCGGACACAGGGGGCGCTGCAACAATCATTTCCCTGAACACCGACATTCCGGAAACACAATCTGGTTCAGTATATCGATGGGGGGATTGCCGGGGTGGGCTCAGAGCATGCGCCATTTCCAGAACCGATCCGAGTATCACCATTACTAGAACCGATCCGAGTATCACCATTTCCAGAACCGATCCGAATATCACCATTACTAGAACCCATCCGAATATCACCATTACTAGAACCGATCCGAATATCACCATTACTAGAACCGATCCGAATATCACCATTTCCAGAACCGATCCGAATATCACCATTACTAGAACCGATCCGAGTATCACCATTACTAGAACCGATCCGAGTATCACCATTTCCAGAACCGATCCGAGTATCACCATTACTAGAACCGATCCGAGTATCACCATTTCCAGAACCGATCCGAATATCACCATTACTAGAACCAATCTGAATATCACCATTACTAGAACCGATCCGAGTATCACCATTACTAGAACCGATCCGAGTATCACCATTACTAGAACCGATCCGAGTATCACCATTACTAGAACCGATCCGAGTATCACCATTTCCAGAACCGATCCGAATATCACCATTACTAGAACCAATCTGAATATCACCATTTCCAGAACCAATCCGAATATCACCATTACTAGAACCGATCCGAATATCACCATCACTAGAACCGATCCGAGTATCACCATTTCCAGAACCGATCCGAATATCACCATTTCCAGAACCGATCCGAATATCACCATTACTAGAACCGATCCGAGTATCACCATTACTAGAACCGATCTGAGTATCACCATTACTAGAACCGATCCGAATATCACCATTACTAGAACCGATCCGAATATCACCATTACTAGAACCGATCCGAATATCACCATTACTAGAACCGATCCGAGTATCACCATTTCCAGAACCGATCCGAATATCACCATTTCCAGAACCGATCCGAATATCACCATTACTAGAACCGATCCGAGTATCACCATTACTAGAACCGATCCGAGTATCACCATTACTAGAACCGATCCGAGTATCACCATTTCCAGAACCGATCCGAATATCACCATTACTAGAACCGATCCGAATATCACCATTTCCAGAACCTATCCGAGTATCACCATTACTAGAACCGATCCGAATATCACCATTACTAGAACCGATCCGAGTATCACCATTACTAGAACCGATCCGAATATCACCATTACTAGAACCGATCCGAATATCACTATTTCCAGAACCGATCCGAATATCACCATTACTAGAACCGATCCGAGTATCACCATTACTAGAACCGATCCGAGTATCACCATTACTAGAACTGATCCGAATATCACCATTTCCAGAACCGATCCGAATATCACCATTACTAGAACCGATCCGAATATCACCATTTCCAGAACCGATCCGAATATCACCATTACTAGAACCGATCCGAGTATCACCATTACTAGAACCGTTCCAAATATCACCATTTCCAGAACAGATCCGAGTATCACCATTACTAGAACCGATCCGAGTATCACCATTAATAGAACCGATCCGAGTATCACCATTACTAGAACCGATCCGAGTATCACCATTACTAGAACCGATCCGAATATCACCATTACTAGAACCGATCCGAATATCACCATTTCCAGAACCGATCCGAATATCACCATTACTAGAACCGATCCGAGTATCACCATTACTAGAACCGATCCGAATATCACCATCACTAGAACCGATCCGAATATCACCATTTCCAGAACCGATCCGAATATCACCATTACTAGAACTGATCCGAGTATCACCATTACTAGAACCGATCCGAATATCACCATCACTAGAACCGATCCGAATATCACCATTTCCAGAACCGATCCGAATATCACCATTACTAGAACTGATCCGAGTATCACCATTACTAGAACTGATCCGAATATCACCATTACTAGAACCGATCCGAGTATCACCATCACTAGAACCGATCCGAATATCACCATTTCCAGAACCGATCCGAATATCACCATCACTAGAACCGATCCGAATATCACCATTTCCAAATCCGATCCGAATATCACCATTACTAGAACCGATCCGAGTATCACCATCACTAGAACCGATCCGAATATCACCATTTCCAGAACCGATCCGAATATCACCATCACTAGAACCGATCCGAATATCACCATTTCCAGAACAGATCCGAGTATCACCATTACTAGAACCGATCCGAGTATCACCATTACTAGAACCGATCCGAATATCACCATTACTAGAACCGATCCGAATATCACCATTTCCAGAACCGATCCGAGTATCACCATTACTAGAACCGATCCGAATATCACCATTACTAGAACCGATCCGAATATCACCATTACTAGAACCGATCCGAATATCACCATTTCCAGAACCGATCCGAATATCACCATTACTAGAACCGATCCGAGTATCACCATTACTAGAACCGATCCGAGTATCACCATTACTAGAACCGATCCGAGTATCACCATTTCCAGAACCGATCCGAATATCACCATTACTAGAACCGATCCGAATATCACCATTTCCAGAACCTATCCGAGTATCACCATTACTAGAACCGATCCGAATATCACCATTACTAGAACCGATCCGAGTATCACCATTACTAGAACCGATCCGAATATCACCATTACTAGAACCGATCCGAATATCACTATTTCCAGAACCGATCCGAATATCACCATTACTAGAACCGATCCGAGTATCACCATTACTAGAACCGATCCGAGTATCACCATTACTAGAACTGATCCGAATATCACCATTTCCAGAACCGATCCGAATATCACCATTACTAGAACCGATCCGAATATCACCATTTCCAGAACCGATCCGAATATCACCATTACTAGAACCGATCCGAGTATCACCATTACTAGAACCGTTCCAAATATCACCATTTCCAGAACAGATCCGAGTATCACCATTACTAGAACCGATCCGAGTATCACCATTAATAGAACCGATCCGAGTATCACCATTACTAGAACCGATCCGAATATCACCATTACTAGAACCGATCCGAATATCACCATTACTAGAACCGATCCGAATATCACCATTTCCAGAACCGATCCGAATATCACCATTACTAGAACCGATCCGAGTATCACCATTACTAGAACCGATCCGAATATCACCATCACTAGAACCGATCCGAATATCACCATTTCCAGAACCGATCCGAATATCACCATTACTAGAACTGATCCGAGTATCACCATTACTAGAACCGATCCGAATATCACCATCACTAGAACCGATCCGAATATCACCATTTCCAGAACCGATCCGAATATCACCATTACTAGAACTGATCCGAGTATCACCATTACTAGAACTGATCCGAATATCACCATTACTAGAACCGATCCGAGTATCACCATCACTAGAACCGATCCGAATATCACCATTTCCAGAACCGATCCGAATATCACCATCACTAGAACCGATCCGAATATCACCATTTCCAAATCCGATCCGAATATCACCATTACTAGAACCGATCCGAGTATCACCATCACTAGAACCGATCCGAATATCACCATTTCCAGAACCGATCCGAATATCACCATCACTAGAACCGATCCGAATATCACCATTTCCAGAACAGATCCGAGTATCACCATTACTAGAACCGATCCGAGTATCACCATTACTAGAACCGATCCGAATATCACCATTACTAGAACCGATCCGAATATCACCATTTCCAGAACCGATCCGAGTATCACCATTACTAGAACCGATCCGAATATCACCATTACTAGAACCGATCCGAATATCACCATTACTAGAACCGATCCGAATATCACCATTTCCAGAACCGATCCGAATATCACCATTACTAGAACCGATCCGAGTATCACCATTACTAGAACCGATCCGAGTGTGATATGAATGTCACATGGGGAAATCTGCCAATAAATATCCGATTCCTCCAATGTGAGAGATCCGAGGCATCAGATTCCTGCAGCTGAAGATACGACAAATGACTGAACACCCCAATCTACAGACCCCCCGACCGTGTGCTACATACAGTATGTGACAAAAGTAAGTACACCCCTCAGTGACATTCCTTCTCTCTTTTCATGTGACAACACTGAAGAAATGACACTTGTCTACAATGTAAAGTAGTGAGTGTACAGCTTGTATAACAGTGTAAATTTCCTGTCCCCTCAAAATAACTCAACACACAGCCATTCATGTCTAAACCGCTGGCAACAAAAGTCAGGACACCCCTAAGGGAAAATCTCCAAATTGGGCCCAAAGTGTCAATATTTTGTGTGGCCGCCATTATTTCCCAGCACTGCCTTCACCCTCTTGGGCATGGAGGTCACCAGAGCTTCACAGGTTGTCACTGGAGTCCTCTTCCCCTCCCCCATGATGACATCACAGAGCTGGTGGATGTTGGAGACCTTCCCCTCCTCCACCTTCCCTCTGAGGATCCCCCACAGATGATCAATAGGGTTTAGGTCTGGAGACATGCTTGGCCAATCCATCACCTTCACCCTCAGCTTCTTTAGCAAGGCAGTGGTGGTGTTGGAGGTGTGTTTGGGGTGGTTATCATGTTGGAATACTGCCCTGCGGCCCAGTCTCTGAAGGGAGGGGATCATGCTCTGCTTCAGTATGTCACAGTACATGTTGGCATTCATGGTCCCCTCAATGATCTGTAGCCCCCCAGTGCCGGCAGCACTCATGCAGCCCCAGACCATGACACCCCCACCACCATGCCTGACTGTAGACAAGAACGCATGGCGCGGTGACTCTGCGGTGAAATGTGATGTCAGAAGTGAACGCACGGCGTGGTGATTCAATGGGAAATGTGATATCAGAAGTGAACGCACGGCGCGGTGATTCGATGGGAAATGTGATGTCAGAAGTGAACGCACGGCGTGGTGACTCGATGGAGAAATGTGATGTCAGAAGTGAACGCACGGCACGGTGACTCTGCGGTGAAATGTGATGTCAGAAGTGAACACACGGCGCAGTGACTCTGCGGGGAATTGTGATGTCAGAAGTGAACGCACGGCGCGGTGACTCTGCAGGGAATTGTGATGTCAGAAGTGAACGCACGGCGCGGTGACTTGGCAGGGAAACGTGATGTCAGAAGTGAACGCACGGCACGGTGACTCGATGGCAAATTTGATACCAGAAGTGAACGCACGGCGCTGTGACTCAGCGGTGAAATGTGATGTCAGACGTGAATGCACAGTGCGGTGACTCGATGGGAAATGTGATGTCAGAAGTGAACGCACGGCGTGGTGACTCGGTGGGAAATGTGATGTCAGAAGTGAACGCCCGGCGCGATGACTTGGCAGGGAAACGTGATGTCAGAAGTGAACGCACGGCGTTGTGACTTGGCAGTGAAATGTGATGTCAGAACTGAACGCACGGCGCGGTGACTTGGCAGGGAAACGTGATGTCAGAAGTGAACGCACGGCGTTGTGACTTGGCAGCGAAATGTGATATCAGAAGTGAACGCACGGCGCGATGACTCAGTGGGGAAATGTGATGTCAGAAGTGAACGCACGGCGTTGTGACTTGGCAGGGAAACGTGATGTCAGAAGTGAACGCACGGCACAGTGACTCTGCGGAGAAATGTGATGTCAGAAGTGAACGCACGGCGCGGTGACTCGATGGGAAATGTGATGTCAGAAGTGAACGCACGGCGCGGTGTCTCGATGGGAAATGTGATGTCAGAAGTGAACGCACGGCGCAGTGACTTGGCAGGGAAACGTGATGTCAGAAGTGAACGCACGGCGTTGTGACTTGGCAGCGAAATGTGATGTCAGAACTGAACGCATGGCGCGGTGACTCTGCGGGGAAATGTGATGTCAGAAGTGAACGCACGGTGTTGTGACTTGGCAGGGAAACGTGATGTCAGAAGTGAACGCACAGCGCGGTGACTCTGCGGGGAAATGTGATGTCAGAAATGAACGTACGGCACGGTGACTCTGCGGGGAAATGTGATGTCAGAAGTGAACGCACAGCGTTGTGACTTGGCAGGGAAACGTGATGTCAGAAGTGAACGCACAGCGCGGTGACTCTGCGGGGAAATGTGATGTCAGAAGTGAACGCACGGCGCGGTGACTCTGCGGGGAAATGTGATGTCAGAAGTGAACGCACGGCGCGGTGACTCTGCGGGGAAACTTGATGTCAGAAGTGAACGCACGGCGCGGTGTCTTGATGGGAAATGTGATGTCAGAAGTGAACGCATGGCGTTGTGACTTGGCAGCGAAACGTGATGTCAGAAGTGAACGCACGGCGCGGTGACTCGGCGGGGAAATGTGATGTCAGAAGTGAACACACGGTGCGGTGACCTGTCAGGGAAACGTGATGTCAGAAGTGAACGCACGGCGCGGTGACTCGGCGGGGAAATGTGATGTCAGAAGTGAACGCATGGCGCGGTGACTCTGCGGGCAAATGTGATGTCAGAAGTGAACGCACGGCGCGGTGACTCTGCGGGGAAATGTGATGTCAGAAGTGAACGCACGGCGCGGTGACTCTGCAGGGGAAATGTGATGTCAGAAGTGAACGCACGGCGCGGTGACTCTGCGGGGAAATGTGATGTCAGAAGTGAACGTATGGCGCGGTGACTCTGCGGGGAAATGTGATGTCAGAAGTGAACGCACGGCGCGGTGACTCTGCGGGGAAATGTGATGTCAGAAGTGAACGCACGGCGCGGTGACTCTGCGGGGAAATGTGATGTCAGAAGTGAACGCACTTCGCGGTGACTCTGCGGGGAAATGTGATGTCAGAAGTGAACGCATGGTGCGGTGACTCGGCGGGGAAATGTGATGTCAGAAGTGAACGCACGGCGCGGTGACTCTGCGGGCAAATGTGATGTCAGAAGTGAACGCACGGTGCGGTGACTCTGCGGGGAAATGTGATGTCAGAAGTGAATGCACGGCGCGGTGACTCGATGGAAAATGTGATGTCAGAAGTGAACGCACGGCGCGGTGACTCTGCGGGGAAATGTGATGTCAGAAGTGAACGCATGGCACGGTGACTCGGCAGGGAAACATGATGTCAGAAGTGAACGCACGGCGCGGTGACTCTGCGGGGAAACATGATGTCAGAAGTGAACGCACGGCGCGGTGACTCGGCAGGGAAACATGATGTCAGAAGTGAACGCACGGCGCGGTGACTCTGCGGGGAAACATGATGTCAGAAGTGAACGCACGGCGCGGTGACTCTGCGGGGAAACATGATGTCAGAAGTGAACGCACGGCGCGGTGACTCGGCAGGGAAACATGATGTCAGAAGTGAACGCATGGCGCGGTGACTCTGCGGGGAAACGTGATGTCAGAAGTGAACGCACGGCGTGGTGACTCTGCGGGGAAATGTGATGTCAGAAGTGAACGCACGGCACGGTGATTCGATGGGAAATGTGATGTCAGAAGTGAACGTGCGGCGCGGTGACTCTGCGGGGAAATGTGATGTCAGAAGTGAACGCACGGCACGGTGACTCTGCGGGGAAATGTGATGTCAGAAGTGAACGCACGGCGCGGTGATTCGATGGGAAATGTGATGTCAGAAGTGAACGCATGGCGTGGCGACTCTGCGGGGAAATGTGATGTCAGAAGTGAACGCATGGCGCGGCGACTCGGTGTTGTCGATTTGAAATTTGGGGAGTAGGTGGGCGGGGCTTGCGGGTTTCGGCAGATTCCGGATCTCCGGATTGAAGTGACAATAAATTTGGGATTTTCTCCCTTCGGAGGTTTGTGGAATGAAGACTTCCCTCCAATTAGTGGCGGAGCGCGCCGTGTCTCTACACGGTCTAATTGTCCAACCCCGAGGTTAATAGTCCTAATAAACGGCATAATACTCCGATCCCTGGCCGGCGTCCAAACTGCGTCTGAGTCACGTTGGGAGGAGCCGCGCCGGGGGAAAGCGAGTTCACCGCTTCCTGCAAATGGCGAATGTTTGTAAGATAATGGCGACTCGCACGCAGAATCACTTTTCAAGTGGAAAATAACAGAGCGGGGGGGGGGGGGGCGATGGGCGGAATTCATGGCTATGGGTTCGCATAGATTGGCAGTCCAGGACTGGCCCTCGGGGGCCGAGGACTTGGCACGCCATTGGCTGGTTACGGGTTCCCGTCTGAGAGGGATCGGGAGATTTGTCTGCAGCCGGAGGATTCTCGGGAATTACATGCCGGTGACATGATGAGGAATGGCTCCCTATTAACTTATTAAATGTTTTGGCAGGCAGTGACTTGAGAGCGGATTGCCGTAATTTATGACCCCAATTTCCAGAAGAATGATGCGATGTGATTGGATATTAGGAAAGTTTTGCAAACAATCACTTCCCCGGAGTGGCAATCAATCTACCGAGAAATGACAGCAACCACGGGCGTGCCGAGCCGAGGATTCCCCAAATTCCGGCACTCGAGGTTCTGTGCACCGGAGACAGGAACCCTTCCGACTGTCCTGCGCCACCCCCAGAGGCTGAACCCCGAAAAACACGGCCCCCCCCGGGGTGTTGTCATCACATAGAGAGCCCAGAAAGTAATGCAGTCTGATGATACGTCATCCGATTGGTGCGCCGCCGTCATGTGACCACTCAGCTGAGCTGTCAGTGTAGAGAGGTCACGTGCTCACTCAGGGCCAGCGAGGGGGTGGGGCTTCTCAGGAGAACGGTGCACATGCTCAGACCAGTACACGGATTATTGCTCGGGGGGTTTCCATTGGTGGAGTGCCAGACCAGAGGCTGGAATACGGAGAGGGATTAAAATGACCAGTCAGAGGGCGGCTCTCTATAGACCGGCATCTCCAGAAAAGTGTAGATAAGCGAACCAAGAGACTAGTATGAGTTCAGAGCGACAACGCGTTTCAGGGCTCACCGTCCCCTTCATCAGGGCTGAAAATTTCAGTTGTTTTGGGTCACCAGACCAGGCTGCCTAATCTGTGATTAGGCACTTTGTGTGAAACGCGTCTGCTGAAACGCGTCGATCCCTCGTGTGTCATGTTTTCTAACCTTTGATTCTACAAATGTCTTCCCCTCTGGATGTGACGCTTTTTCTCCTGTTTGGGGGTATTTCCCGGGCTGTGGACCTCGGCGGGCACCCAGTCTTGTTGCCACAGCAGCCTTGGAGCGGTGCACATTCTACTTCCCTTTTTTAACCCCCAAACAACTGAAATATATTTGCTTTGACTTATAAAGAATCCATTTCTTTCCTTTTATTCCTACAGACGTTTCAAGCCCTGATGAAGAGGAAGGTGTGATCCCCAAAACGCGTCGGCTTTATCCGGCTGATCTCATGATGCTCTCATCTATTTGTGAGGACGTGTGAATGTCATTGATAGAACCCGTGTGATCTGGGCCTGTACATTACTGTGGCGCACACCGATTAGCCATATTATTATGACCCCCTCCCCCCCACCTAATACTGAGGAGGTCCCCTTTCCATGGACTCTCAGAGACCTCTGAAGGTAGGCTGTGGTATCTGGCACCAAGCTGTCAGTAGAAGATCCTCTAAGACCTGTTAGTTTTTTTATCCAGCACATCCCACAGATGCTCTATTGGATTGAGATCTGGGGAATTTGGAGGCAAAGTCAACACCTCCAACTTGTGTTCATCAAGCCATTCTTGGCCCATTTTTGCAGTGTGGCAGGGCACATTATCCTGCTGAAAATGGCCACTGCCTATCAGGGAATACCGTTTCTATGAAGGGGTGTACTTGGCCCCTTAACAATGTTTAGGTAGGTGGTACGTGTCACATCCACATGAATGGCAGAGCCAAGCCAAACTTCCCAGCAGAACGTTGCCCAAAGCCCCGACTGGTCTGCGTCTACACCGCCCCATACACAACAAGATCATCAACTTCAGGGACAACATGTTCACTTCCTGCCTAATATATCCCATCCACTTCCAGATGTCATTGTAACCAGATAATCCATGTTATCCCCGCCCCCATCACCGGGCAGCATGTTATGGCTGATCAGTATACCATATATATATAGGGGAGAGGGGTGTGTATACATTGTATACAGTCAGTGGTCGGAATGTTCTGGCTGACCGGTATATATAGGGGGAAGGGTGTATATTTAGAGGTGGAGGGGTGTATATATAGGGGGATGGGTGTATATATAGGGGGAGGGGTGTATATTGATATATATGTGTAGGTGTATATAAATCCTGTATAATAATAATAATAATATAGAGGGAGAGGTTGTATATAGAGGAAGGAAGGGTGTATATATTGGGGGAGGGGTGTATATACATTGTATACAATCAGTGGTCAGAATGTTCTGGCAGATCGGTATATATAGAGGGGGAAGGGGTGTATATGGAGGGGTATATAGAGTAAGAGGTTGCATATAGAGGAGGGAGGGATGTATATATAGGGGAGGGGTGTATATATAGAGGTGGAGGTGTATATATAGGGGGTGGGTGCATATATAGTGGAGGAGTGTATATATAGGGGAGGGGTGTATACATAGGGGGGTGTATATATAGGGGAGGGGTGTGTACATAGGGGGAGGGGCGTATATATAGGGGAGGGGGTATATAGAGGGAGATGTTGTATATAGAGGAGGGAAGGGTGTATATATAGGGGGAGGGGTGTATATACATTGTATACAGTCAGTGATCAGCATGTTCTGACAGATTTGTATATATAGAGGGGGAAGGGGTGTATATATATATATATATATACATTGTATACAGTCGCTGGTCAGCATGTTCTGGCTGATCGATATATATAGGGGGGTGTATATAGAGGGGGAGGGGTGTAAATACATTGTATACAGTCAGTGGTCAGCATGTCCCGGGTGATCGATATATATATAGGGAGGTGTATATATAGAGGGGGAGGGGTGTATATGCATTGTATACAGTCAGTGGTCGGAATGTCCTGGGCGATCGGTATATATAGAGGGGGAAGGGGTATATATAGAGGGGGAGGGGTGTATATGCATTGTATACAGTCAGTGGTCAGAATGTTCTGGCTGATTGATATATATAGAGGGGGAAGGGGTATATATAGAGGGGGAGGGGGTATATACATTGTATACAGTCAGTGGTCGGAATGTTCTGGCTGATCGATATATATAGAGGGGGAGGGGTGTATATATAGAGGGGGAGGGGGTGTATATAGAGGGGGAGGGGGTATATACATTGTATACAGTCAGTGGTCGGAATGTTCTGGCCGATCAATATATATATATATATAGGGGGGTATATATAGAGGGGGAAGGGGTATATATAGAGGCGGAGGGGTGTATATACATTGTATACAGTCAGTGGTCGGAATGTTCTGGCCGATCAATATATATATAGGGGGTATATATAGAGGGGGAAGGGGTATATATAGAGGCGAAGGGGTGTATATACATTGTATACAGTCAGTGGTCGGAATGTTCTGGCCGATCAATATATATATAGGGGGTATATATAGAGGGGGAAGGGGTATATATAGAGGGCGAAGGGGTATATATAGAGGCGGAGGGGGTATATACATTGTATACAGTCAGTAGTCAGCATGTTCTGGCCGATCTGTATATATAGAGGGGGAGGGGGTATATACATTGTATACAGTCAGTGGTCAGCATGTCCTGGGCGATCGATATCTGTTGGTTCCATATGATCAGGTGACATTTGCCCAGGGTGGCCCCCCGGGGTACATCTTCCGGGTTCCCCTGCTGGTCAGTGATTTGACCTCCCGGAGGTGATTGGCGTCGGGATGCGATGAGTCAGCAGACGATCGTCGGCAGACAGACAGACGGTTGTTGTACAAGTTGCAGAGAGCGATACGCCTGCCAGGAACAAGTTAGTTCAAGCAGAGATACACGAGCGAACGTTTGCCTAGGAGAAAATATTCTTGTCACGTAAAAATCCCGCTATTAATCAAAAATCACATTAGAGCGCTGGAACGCGGCTCTTTACTGCTCTATAATAATGGGCGGAGATAAGATCAGAGCGGTAATAGGACATTGGATGTCAGGGAGGCGCGCAGTAGGTGGAGGAGCGATCGGACGCGCGGGGACTCTATTGACGTAGCTAATAGCCTCCATTATGTACTTTCCCTGATTTATTCCGCAGCTTTCCGCCGCTCGCCGACACCATTAATTGAAAGTGACTTATTACTCGCCGCTCAGCGCTGCCACTCTTCACTTCAAATAACGGCGAATTCCTCGGCGCTGAGCAGAGCGTCAGATTTCTGCTTCATATCATTCCCGGCCATAGATTTATGTGGCCCCGTGTCTGTCTGTAAAGGGGCCCCTCCCCCCCACAGGATCTTTAGGGGTTAAACAGGTGCCTTCCTCAGGGTCATTTCCTGACCTGGCAACATTTATCATAAACAATCGATTTTTCCCCTTGGCTGTCAGGACTGAAGGTGGGGGACGTATTAGAGAACCCCCCCCTCCCCCGCCGCTATTCGCAGCCCGGCGTATTCCTGGCGATAAATGTTACAAAGTCCCCGATTGGAATCTCCTCAACAATCGTATAATTCTGTCTGTGAAACCTTCATCTGTGTATCAAAATGTATCGATGAGGGAATCGTTTATAGATCGATGCGACTCCCCTCCCCCGTCCATTGATCTACAGAGGCCGCCGGGAACACCTGTGGGTGTGCTGGGACTTGTGGTCCCTCCACTTTCTGCATCATAATCATCCATCCTAGCGTTCATAATAGTGAGGGATAACATGAATGCGCCGTCCGCGGCACCGGGCCAGTGCAGACACGGGACGGCGATCCTCAATGCAAATCGATTGTTTCATAAAGAATAACAATTTTATTTTATTATTATTATTATTATTATTATTATTATGATTATATTATATTATTATTATTATTATGATTATATTATATTATATTATTATTATTATTATTATTATTATATTATTATTAATAATCTTTATTTTATCAGGCAGGAAATTCTAATCAACTCATGTAATGGCACCTGAGAGAACTGAGCGATCGATTTGCCTGCAGCTATAATGAAAAAGATATATAAACAAGAGTTAGTATTATTATTATTATTATTATTATTAATATTATTACTAATCTTTTTTTATCATTCTATCAGGCAGGAAATGTTTGTTGTATTGTTTCATTGTAGGGAAATATTTGTAAACAAGATTTAATATTATTAATATCAATATTATTATTATTTATCTTTATTTTATTCTCATTTTATCAGGCAGGAAATTCTGATTGGCTCATGTAAAGACGTTCGCCCGAGTGATTGATTTGCCGGCGGCTGGGCGAACGTTAATCATCGATGGACAATGGTGATTGGCAGATCTGTTGGTCAATTCAAATCACGATTGAGAAATAAGTGAGTGTGAGCCCCTCCCCTAATCAGACGTTCACCGCCAGCGTCATCACTGAACCGTCTGCCAACAAAATCCATCGCAGATCTATTTCCATGGACATCCAACCAGGATCTGATCCGCCATCAAGCTGCAGGATTGGACAATCGGTATCTCCTGTCTATGGATTGCATCCGCCATATTGCCCGGAAGTAGTGGCGTTGCTCATGGTGATTATAGGAGGATTCGCGATCGTGTCGCTGCATTTTATTTTGTTTCCAGAATGTTTTGGATGACGGCATATCAGGAGGGATGATATTTGGGTGTAATCTATGCCAGTAATGAGTGGCGATTCCGGATGGAGGGATCCTGGGATATCGGGTGTTATCTATCCTGGTAATGAGCAGCGGTTCCGTATGGCAGGATCCCAGGATATCGGGTGTAATCTATCCCGGTAATGAGCGGGGGTTCCATATGGCGGGATTCCAGGATATCGGGTGTAATCTATCCCGGTAATGAGCGGGGGTTCCATATGGCGGGATTCCACGATATCGGGTGTAATCTATCCTGGTAATGAGCGGCTGTTCTGGATGGCGGGATCCTGGGATATCAGGTGTGATCTATCCCGGTAATGGGTGGTGGTTCCGGATGGCGGGATCCTGGGATATCGGGTGTAATCTATCCCAGTAATGAGCAACGGTTCCAGATGGCGGGATGCCATGATATCAGGTGTAATCTATTCCGATAATGAGGGGCTGTTCTGGATGACGGGATCCTGGGATATCGGGTGTAATCTATCCCGGTAATGAGCGGGGGTTCCGTATGGCGGGATTCCACGATATCGGGTGTAATCTATCCTGGTAATGAGCGGCTGTTCTGGATGGCGGGATCCTGGGATATCAGGTGGGATCTATCCCGGTAATGAGCGGTGGTTCCGGATGGCAGGATCCTGGGATATCGGGTGTAATCTATTCCGGTAATAAGTGGCGGTTCCAGATGGCAGGATCCCGGGATATCGGTTGTAATCTATCTCGGTAATGAGCGGCAGTTTCTGGATGGCGGGATCCTGGGATATCGGGTGTGATCTGTACCGGTAATGAGCGGCGGTTCTGGATGGCGGGATCCTGGGATATCGGGTGTGATCTGTACCGGTAATGAGCAGCGGTTTCTGGATGGTGGGATCCTGGGATATCGGGTGTAATCTATCCCAGTAATGAG
Source organism: Lithobates pipiens (assembly GCF_037356315.1). Lineage (NCBI taxonomy): Eukaryota > Metazoa > Chordata > Amphibia > Anura > Ranidae > Lithobates > Lithobates pipiens. The sequence goes on along the minus strand of NW_027507784.1, from coordinate 349,524,783 downwards.
CGGCGGTTCTGGATGGCGGGATCCTGGGATATCGGGTGGGATCTCTTCCAGTAATGAGCGGCGGTTCTGGATGGCGGGATCCTGGGATATCGGGTGTAATTTATCCTGGTAATGAATGGCGGTTCTGGATGGCGGGATCCTGGGATATCGGGTGTGATCTATCCCGGTAATGAGCTGCGGTTCTGGATGGCGGGATCCTGGGATATCGGGTGTGATCTATCCCGGTAATGAGCTGCGGTTTCGGATGGCGGGATCCTGGGATATCGGGTGTAATTTATCCTGGTAATGAATGGCGGTTCTGGATGGCGGGATCCTGGGATATCGGGTGTGATCTATCCCGGTAATGAGCTGCGGTTCCGGATGGCGGGATCCTGGGATATCGGATATAATTTATCCCGGTAATGAGCGGCGGTTCCGTATGCTGGGATCCCAGGATATTGGGTGTAATCTATCCCGGTAATGGGCGGCGGTTCCAGATGGCGGGATCCTGGGATATCGGGTGTGATCTATTCCAGTAATGAGTGGCAGTTCCGGATGGCAGGATCCCGGGATATCGGTTGTAATCTATCCCGGTAATGAGCGGCGGTTTCCGGATGGCGGGATCCTGGGTTATTGGGTATAATCTATCCCAGTAACGAGCGGCAATTCTGGATGGCGGGATCCTGGGATATCGGGTGGGATCTGTACCGGTAATAAGCAGCGGTTTCTGGATGGTGGGATCCTGGGATATTGGGTGTAATCTATCCCATTAATGAGCGGCGGTTCTGGATGGTGGGATCCTGGGATATCGGGTGGGATCTCTTCCGGTAATGAGCGGCGGTTGTGGATGGCGGGATCCTGGGATATCGGGTGTAATCTATCCCAGTAATGAGTGGCGGTTCCAGATGGTGGGATCCAGGGATATCTTGTGTGATCTATTCCAGTAATGAGTGGCAGTTCTGGATGGTGAGATCCTGGGATATCGGGTGTAATCTATCCCAGTAATGAGCGGCGGTTCCGGATGGTGGGATCCTGGGATATTGGGTGTAATCTATCCCGATAATGAGCGGCGGTTCCGGATGGCGGGATCCTGGGATATCGGGTGTAATCTATCCCGGTAATGAGTGGCGGTTCCGGATGGCGGGATATCGGGTGTAATCTATCCTGGTAATGAGTGGCGGTTCCTGATGGCGGGATCCCGGGACATCGGGTTTAATCTATCCCGGCAATGAGCGGCGCTTCCAGATGGCGGGATCCTGGGATATCGGGTGTAATCTATCTTGGTAATGAGCGGCGGTTCCAGATGGTGGGATCCCGGGATATCAGGTGTAATCTATCCTGGTAATGAGCAGCGCCCGGGATATCGGGGTGTAATCTATCCCGGTAATGAGCGGTGGTACCGGATGGCTGGATCCTGGGATATCGGGTGTAATCTATCCTGGTAATGAGCGGCGGTTCCGGATGCTGAGATCCCGGGATATCGGGTGTAATCTATCCCGGTAATGAGCGGCGGTTCTGGATGGCAGGATATCGGGTGTAATCTATCCCGGCAATGAGCGGCGCTTCCGGATGGCGGGATCCTGGGATATTGGGTGTAATCTATCTCGGTAATGAGTGGCGGTTCCGGATGGCAGGATCCCAGGATATCGGGTGTAATCTATCCTGGTAATGAGCGGCGGTTCCTGATGGCAGGATCCCAGGATATCGGGTGTAATCTATCCTGGTAATGAGCGGCGGTTCCTGATGGCGGGATCCCGGGATATCGGGTGTAATCTATCCCGGCAATGAGCGGCGCTTCCGGATGGCGGGATCCTGGGATATTGGGTGTAATCTATCTCGGTAATGAGTGGCGGTTCCGGATGGCAGGATCCCAGGATATCGGGTGTAATCTATCCTGGTAATGAGCGGCGGTTCCTGATGGTGGGATCCCGGGATATCGGCTGTAATCTATCCCGGTAATGAGCGGTGGTTCCGGATGGCGGGATCCCGGGATATCAGGTGTAATCTATCCCGGTAATGAGCGGCGCCCGGGATATCGGGGTGTAATCTATCCCGGTAATGAGCGGTGGTACCGGATGGCTGGATCCTGGGATATCGGGTGTGATCTATCCTGGTAATGAGTGGCGGTTCTGGATGGTGGGATCCCGGGATATCGGGTGTAATCTATCCCGGTAATGAGCGGCGGTTCTGGATGGCAGGATATCGGGTGTAATCTATCCCGGCAATGAGCGGTGCTTCCGGATGGCAGGATCCTGGGATATTGGGTGTAATCTATCTCGGTAATGAGCGGCGGTTCCGGATGGCGGGATCCTGGGATATCGAGTGTAATCTATCCCGGTAATGAGCGGCAGTTCTGGATGGCGGGATTCCAGGATATCGGGTGTAATCTATCCCGGTAATGAGCGGCGGTTCCAGATAGCGAGATCCCGGGATATCGGGTGTAATCTATCCCGGTAATGAGCGGCGGTTCCAGATGGTGGGATCCCGGGATATCGGGGTGTAATCTATCCCGGTAATGAGCGGCGGTTCCAGGTGGCGAGATCCCGGGATATCGGGGTGTAATCTATCCCGGTAATGAGCGGTGGTACCGGATGGCTGGATCCTGGGATATCGGGTGTAATCTATCCTGGTAATGAGCGGCGGTTCTGGATGGCAGGATATCGGGTGTAATCTATCCCGGCAATGAGCGGCGCTTCCGGATGGCGGGATCCTGGGATATTGGGTGTAATCTATCTCGGTAATGAGTGGCGGTTCCGGATGGCAGGATCCCAGGATATCGGGTGTAATCTATCCTGGTAATGAGCGGCGGTTCCTGATGGCAGGATCCCAGGATATCGGGTGTAATCTATCCTGGTAATGAGCGGCGGTTCCTGATGGCGGGATCCCGGGATATCGGGTGTAATCTATCCCGGCAATGAGCGGCGCTTCCGGATGGCGGGATCCTGGGATATTGGGTGTAATCTATCTCGGTAATGAGTGGCGGTTCCGGATGGCAGGATCCCAGGATATCGGGTGTAATCTATCCTGGTAATGAGCGGCGGTTCCTGATGGTGGGATCCCGGGATATCGGCTGTAATCTATCCCGGTAATGAGCGGTGGTTCCGGATGGCGGGATCCCGGGATATCAGGTGTAATCTATCCCGGTAATGAGCGGTGGTACCGGATGGCTGGATCCTGGGATATCGGGTGTGATCTATCCTGGTAATGAGTGGCGGTTCTAGATGGTGGGATCCCGGGATATCGGGTGTAATCTATCCCGGTAATGAGCGGCGGTTCTGGATGGCAGGATATCGGGTGTAATCTATCCCGGCAATGAGCGGTGCTTCCGGATGGCAGGATCCTGGGATATTGGGTGTAATCTATCTCGGTAATGAGCGGCGGTTCCGGATGGCAGGATCCTGGGATATCGAGTGTAATCTATCCCGGTAATGAGCGGCAGTTCTGGATGGCGGGATTCCAGGATATCGGGTGTAATCTATCCCGGTAATGAGCGGCGGTTCCAGATGGCGAGATCCCGGGATATCGGGTGTAATCTATCCCGGTAATGAGCGGCGGTTCCAGATGGTGGGATCCCGGGATATCGGGGTGTAATCTATCCCGGTAATGAGCGGCGCCCGGGATATCGGGGTGTAATCTATCCCGGTAATGAGCGGCGGTTCCAGATGGCGATATCCCGGGATATCGGGGTGTAATCTATCCCGGTAATGAGCGGTGGTACCGGATGGCTGGATCCTGGGATATCGGGTGTAATCTATCCTGGTAATGAGCGGCAGTTCTGGATGGTGGGATCCCGGGATATCGGGTGTAATCTATCCCGGTAATGAGCGGCGGTTCCGGATGGCGGGATCCTGGGATATCGGGTGTAATCTATCCTGGTAATGAGCGGTGGTTCCGGATGGCGGGATCCTGGGATCTTGGGTGTAATCTATCCCGGTAATGAGCGGCAGTTCTGGATGGTGGGATCCTGGGATATCGGGTGTAATCTATCCCGGTAATGAGCGGTGGTTCCAGGTGGCGGAATCCCGGGATATCGGGTGTAATCTATCCCGGTAATGAGCTGCGGTTCCAAGTGGCAGGATCCCGGGATATCGGGTGTAATCTATCCCGGTAATGAGCGGCGGTTCCAAGTGGCGGGATCCCGGGATATCGGGTGTAATCCATCCCGGTAATGAGCGGCGGTTCCAAGTGGCGGGATCCCGGGATATCGGGTGTAATCTATCCCGGTAATGAGCGGCGGTTCCGGATGGCGGGATCCTGGGATATCGGGTGTAATCTATCCTGGTAATGAGCGGTGGTTCCGGATGGCGGGATCCCGGGATATCGGGTGTGATCTATCCCGGTAATGAGCTGCGGTTCCGGATGGCGGGATCCTGGGATATTGGGTGTAATCTATCCTGGTAATGGGCGCCGGTTCCCGATGGCGGGATCCTGGGATATCGGGTGTAATCTATCCTGGTAATGCGCGGCGGTTCCGGATGGCGGGATCCTGGGATATCGGGTGTGATCTATCCCGGTAATGAGCTGCGGTTCCAAGTGGCGGGATCCCGGGATATCGGGTGTAATCTATCCCGGTAATGAGCGGCGGTTCCGGATGGCGGGATCCTGGGATATCGGGTGTAATCTATCCCGGTAATGAGCGGCGGTTCCGGATGGCGGGATATCGGGTGTAATCTATCCCGGTAATGGGCGGCGGTTCTGGATGGCGGGATCCTGGGATATCGGGTGTAATCTATCCCGGTAATGGGCGGCGGTTCCGGATGGCGGGATCCTGGGATATCGGGTGTGATCTATCCCGGTAATGAGCGGCGGTTCCGGATGGCGGGATCCCGGGATATCAGGTGTAATCTATCCCGGTAATGAGCTGCGGTTCCTGATGGCGGGATCCCGGGATATCGGGTTAATCTATCCCGGTAATGAGCGGCGGTTCCGGATGGCGGGATCCCGGGATATCAGGTGCAATCTATCCCGGTAATGAGTGGCGGTGTGATGCGCGGCGCATACTATTAATGGCGGTACGATCGGATCGCTCCTATAGAATATGTCCCGGCGGTGAATGGAAGGGGATTAATTTCCCTCGACATGATCCATGGCCGGGGAAGAATTGCATTTTTATCAATTACGGCGCGGTTGTGTCTTGGCGGAGATTCTTTAATCTGCTAATCGGGGGAAGGTGAAATGTGGCCCGGAGATGTCATTAATCACCGGGTGACACCTTCGGCTCCTCCAATACAAAGCAGAGGGGCCCGAGCCGCTTCTTAAGTTGTCTGTGTCAGCGTCTCCTTTCAACAAACATCTGCACTTTATCTGCCGGTGTGAAGGAAGATCCGTCTTGCTCCCGCCATGTTTGTCCTCTGCGTCGGCACGCTGCGGCCCTTTGAAGCCATCTGCAGCGGATAACCATCCTAAGTATCTATGAAATGCAAACACGCTGCTGACACTCCGTATTTATTAGGCTGACAGCGCCCGGCGTGAAGTTAACCCTCCCGGCGCCGCCGGCGCAGAAACGCCCCGTTATCGGAATGTATACGGAAATCGATCGCGGCCGCCAGATCCCGAAGCCAAATATTCTATCCCATCGTTTTTTCTTAAGTTATATGAAAATAATACAGGGAGATATTATGGGATAAACAATGAGACCCCGCCCCCACACACCACCGCAGTCCTCGCCATTCGCTCCTCGTAGGCAGGTTTATAGGACCGCGTCCGTGCAAACGGTGAGTATAACAGAACGATCTGGAGAGAATTAAATATTCCCAGAATTTCTTTCTTCAAATCAAGAAATTCAATCTGGTCCACCATGAATTGAACACCTTTCCGATCGGTAAGGTCAGACCAGCAGCCCCCGTAGATGGCGGTGTCGGGGCCCCGCGGTAAATACATCATTATCAGCGCAACTCCACGCCAACATCCAACGAATAATAATAGAAGCCGGACCTGGAAGATTGTAATGTGTCTAATAATAGACGGACCACTAGGAGGAGCCTCAGCATTGTCAGATGACGTCACATGATCCCCCATTGTCAGGTGACATCACATGATCCCCATTGTCAGGTGACATCACATGATCCCCATTGTCAGGTGACATCACATGATCCCCCATTGTCAGAGGACGTCACATGATCCCCCATTGTCGGGTGACGTCACATGATCCCCATTATCATGACGTCACATGATCCCCCATTGTCAGGTGACGTCACATAATCCTGCATTGTCAGATAACATCACATAGTTGCATACAGTGCCTTGCGAAAGTATTCGGCCCACTTGAACTTTTCAACCTTTTGCCACATTTCAGGCTTCAAACATAAAGAAATCAAATTTGATTTTTTTGTGAAGAATCACCAACAAGTGGGACACAATTGTGAAGTGGAACGAAATCTATTGGATTTTTGAAACAGGTGACGTCACATAATCCCGCATTGTCAGATAACATCACATGATCCCCTATTGTCAGATGATCTCACATGACCCCCCATTGTCAGATGACGTCACATGACCCCCATTGTCAGATGATGTCACATGACCTCCCATTGTCAGATGACGTCACATAATTCCGCATTGTCAGATGACGTCACATGATCCCCATTGTCAGATGATGTCACATGATCCCCCATTGTCAGATGACGTCACATAATTCCACATTGTCAGATAACATCACATGATCCCTCATTGTCAGATGACGTCACATAATCCCGCATTGTCAGATGACGTCACATGATCCCCATTGTCAGATGATGTCACATGATCCCCCATTGTCAGATGACGTCACATAATTCCGCATTGTCAGATAACATCACATGATCCCTCATTGTCAGATGACGTCACATAATCCCGCATTGTCAGATGACGTCACATGATCCCCATTGTCAGGTGATGTCACATGATCCCCCATTGTCAGGTGACGTCACATGATACCCCATTGTCAGGTGACATCACATGATCTCCCATTGCCAGGTGACATCACATGACCCCCCCATTGTCAGGTGACGTCACATGATCCCCCATTGTCAGTTGATCTCACATGATCCTCCATGATGTCACATGATCCCCCATTGTCAGATAACGTCACATGATCCCTCATTGTCAAATGATGTGACATGATCCCCCATTGTCAGATGATGTCACATGATCCCCCATTGTCAGATAACATCACATGGTCCCCCATTGTCAGGTGACATCACATTGTCCTCCATTGTCAGATGACGTCACATGATCCCTCATTGTCAGATGACGTAACATGATCCCTCATTGTCAGATGACACCACATGATCCCCCATTGTAAGATAACGTCACATGATCCCGTGTTGTCAGGTGACATCACATGTTCCTAATTGTCAGATGACATCACATGATCCCCCATTGTCAGATGACATCACATGATCCCCCATTGTCAGTTGGAGTCACATGATCCCCCATTGTCAGATGTCACATGATCCCTCATTGTCAGATGTCACATGATCCCACATTGTCAGATGATGTCACATGATCCCCCATTGTCAGATGATATCACATGATCCCCCATTGTCAGATGACATCACATGATCCCCGTTGTCAGATGATATCACATGATCCCCCATTGTTAGATGATGTCACATGATCCCCCATTGACAAATGACGTCACATGATCCCCCATTGTCAGGTGATGTCACATGATCCCACATTGTCAAATGATGTCACATGCCCCCCCATTGTCAGATGATGCCACATGGTCCCCCATTGTCAGATAACATCAGATTATCCCCCATTGTCAAATGATGTCACATGGTCCCCCATTCTCAGATGACATCACATTGTCCTCCATTGTCAGATGACGTCACATGATCCCTCATTGTCAGATGACGTCACATGATCCCATGTTGTCAGGTGACATCACATGATCCCCATTGTCAGATGACATCACATGATCCCCCATTGTCAGATGATGTAACCTTATCCCCCATTGTCAGATGACATCACATGATCCCCCATTGTCAGTTGGAGTCACATGATCCCTCATTGTCAGATGTCCCATGATCCCTCATTGTCAAATAACGTCACATGATCCCACATTGTCAGATGACGTCACATGATCCCCATTGTCAGATGACATCACATGATCCCCCATTGTCAGATGATGTAACCTTATCCCCCATTGTCAGATGACATCACATGATCCCCCATTGTCAGTTGGAGTCACATGATCCCTCATTGTCAGATGTCCCATGATCCCTCATTATCAGATGACATCACATGATCCCCCATTGTCAGATGATGTCACATGACCCTCCATTGTCAGATGATATCACATGATCCCCCATTGTCAGATGACGTCACATGATCCCCCGTTGTCAGATGATGTCACATGATCCCCCATTGTCAGATGATGTCACATGATCCCCCATTGTCAGATGATCCCCCATTGTCAGGTGACGTCACATGATCCCCCACTGTCAGATGATCTCACATGATCCCCCATTGTCAGGTGACATCACATGATCCCCCACTGTCAGATGATCTCACATGATCCCCATGACGTCACATGATCCCCCATTGTCAGGTGATGTCAGATGATCCCTCATTGTCAGATGACGTCACATGATCCCTCATTGTCAGATGACGTCACATGATCCCCCATTGTCAGATGATCTCACATGATCCTCCATTGTCAGATGATCCCCCATTGTCAGATGACATCACATGACCCCTCATTGTCAGATGACGTCACATGATCCCCCATTGTCAGGTGACGTCACATGATCCCCCATTGTCAGGTGACGTCACATGATCCCCCATTGTCAGGTGACGTCAAATGATCCCCCATTGTCAGATGACATCTCATGACCCCTCATTGTCAGATGACGTCACATGATCCCCCATTGTCAGGTGACGTCACATGATCCCGTGTTGTCAGATGATCTCACATGATCCCGTGTTGTCAGATGACGTCACATGATCCCCCATTGTCAGATGACGTCACACGATCCCCCATTGTCAGATGACGTCACACGATCCCCCATTGTCAGATGATCTCACATGATCCCCATGACGTCACACGATCCCCCATTGTCAGATGACGTCACATGATCCCCCATTGTCAGATGATCTCACATGATCCCCATGACGTCACATGATCCCCCATTGTCAGATGACGTCACATGATCCCTCATTGTCAGATGACGTCACATGATCCCTCATTGTCAGATGATGTCACATGATCCCCCATTGTCAGATGATCTCACATGATCCCCATGACGTCACATGATCCCCCATTGTCAGATGACGTCACATGATCCCTCATTGTCAGATGACGTCACATGATCCCTCATTGTCAGATGACGTCAGATGATCCCCCATTGTCAGGTGACGTCACATGATCCCCCATTGTCAGGTGACGTCACATGATCCCCCATTGTCAGATGACGTCAGATGATCCCCCATTGTCAGATGACATCACATGACCCCTCATTGTCAGATGATGTCACATGATCCCCCATTGTCAGGTGACGTCACATGATCCCGTGTTGTCAGATGATCTCACATGATCCCGTGTTGTCAGATGACGTCACATGATCCCGTGTTGTCAGATGACGTCACATGATCCCCCATTGTCAGATGACGTCACATGATCCCCCATTGTCAGATGACGTCACACGATCCCCCATTGTCAGATGATGTCACATGATCCCCCATTGTCAGATGATCTCACATGATCCCCATGACATCACATGATCCCCCATTGTCAGATGACGTCACATGATCCCTCATTGTCAGATGATGTCACATGATCCCTCATTGTCAGATGATGTCACATGATCCCCCATTGTCAGATGATCTCACATGATCCCCATGACGTCACATGATCCCCCATTGTCAGATGACGTCACATGATCCATCATTGTCAGATAATGTCACATGATCCCCCATTGTCAGATGATCTCACATGATCCCCATGACGTCACATGATCCCTCATTGTCAGATGACGTCACATGATCCCTCATTGTCAGATGATGTCACATGACCCTCCATTGTCTGATGACATCACATGATCTCCCATTGTCATATAACATCACATGACCCTCCATTGTCAGGTGACGTCACTCATCATTAGTCTCTCCTCCGCAGTCATCTTCTCCTGGGTCGGGTTTTCTAGTCATTGTGTTTCTGCTTCTCTCTGGAATATAAATTTTCTCTCTCTCGGGTTTGTTGTTCTCGGGTATTGATCATTTGATGATATTTTATGGTATTTGTCTTCGGCTCTCCTCCTCTCTGTACACAGACACTGATTTCCAGACATTCAGTGTTGTTTGTGATGTTTGGTTGGTTCCCAATTGTTCTCCAAGGTGTGACCATTGTTATGAGGGGCGAGTATCATCCTGCGGGGGGCGCTGCTCTATTTGTTGGTTTGGATTTCAGCTTTAATTATTCCTTCATATATGGAATAATTATTATGAGTCTGTAATCTAATTACTGGGAGCAGCTGCCGGACCAATCAGCAGCGAGCATGCAGCGTTTAACAGCAGGCAACGTAATTTGGGATTTTCTGCTTTGTTTACCAGTAATCGTTTATAAAGCCGAATTAAGATTTCACCCTCTAATGGCGTGGAGCGGCGGTCGGCCTGTGACACCCGTCTTTACGTCTGTGTTGGGGGTCATGTGACTGCGGACACGATCGCCGATAATGAGAGAGGTGCGGGCAGCCAGCTGTGAAATTGCTGTCCGATGTTGCTGCAGGACGATGAGAGAGACGGAGATGATTCCTGACATGGAGGGAAAGAGACATCGCGGACGCAGACGAAATTGTTTCATCACCGACACCCCAGACAGGTCCACGGACTTTCAGAGAGGCCCAATGACCATCAGAGGGGCCCAATGACCTCCAGCGGGGCCCACCAACCCCCAGGCAGGCTCACCAACCCCTAGATAGGCCCACTGTCCTCCAGACAGGCTCACAAACCCCTAGATACACCCCCAGACAGGTCCACAGACCCTCAGAGAGGCCCACTGACCCCCAGACAGGTCCACAGACCCTCAGAGAGGCCACTGACCCCCAGACAGGCCCACCGACTCACAGAGAAGCCCACCAACACCCAGACAGGCTCACCAACCCCTAGATAGGCCACTGACTCCCAGACAGGCTCAATGACCCCCAGATAGGCCCATTGTTCCCCAGATTAGCCCCCACCCCCCTTGACAGGCTCACTGACCCCAAGACAAGGCCACCTACTCCCAGAGAGGCCCATTGACCCCCAGACAGGCTCGCAGACCCTAGATAGTCCCACAGAACCCCAGACAGGCTCACCTACCAGTAGAAAGGCCCACAGAGCCCAAGACAGTCTCACTAACCCCTAAATATGCCTTATGCCGCGTACACACGGGCGGACTGTATGGCGTACTTAGTCCGTCTAAACACATTTCAGCGGACAGTCCGCTCGTGTGTGGGCTTCAGCGGACTTTTTCAGCGTGCAGTCCGGCGTACTAAGTATTTCGGTTTTTTCGAAATTCTGTCCGTCGTACTTTGGTTTCAGCGGACAGTACGGTCGTCAGTATGCTAGTCCGACGGACTAAGAATGGCGCATGCCCAGAAAGGATTTATACGGCGGAAGGGTGCTTTGCTGTGTATTGGACTTCCTATTTCTAGTCCCGTCGTACGTGCCGTACACGTCATCGCGCAAGCTTTCGACGGACTGTTTGTGCATCCGTGTGTGGTCAAGTCCGTTCAGTGGAAAGTACGACGGACTGTCCGTCGGATTGTATGACGGACTAAGTAGGCCATACAGTCCGCCCGTGTGTACGCGGCATTACTGAGCCCCAGACAGGCCCACTGACCTTCACCAAATGCCAAGACATGCCCTCCGACCCCCAGATAGGCCCACTGACCTTCCAACAGGCCCACAGTTCCCCAGACAGGCCCAATAGACCCCCAGACAGGCCCACTGACTTGACTTCTGAGGAGCCCATCGATCAACAGACGGGCAGACTGACCTCTGAACAGGCCCACTAAACCCCAGACAAGTCCACTGACCCCTAGATAGGCCCAATGACCCTCAGACAGGCTCACCAACCCCCAGACAGACTTACTGATCCCTGGATATGTCCACTAATCATAATGGGCAAAGCTGGTATACATATCCGGGAACTCGGCACAGGGATGGTGGGAACCCCTCATAATGGGCACAGCGGGTGTACAGACCCAGGAACTCAGCACAGGGGTGATGGGAACCCCTCATAATGGGCACAGCGGGTGTACAGACCCGGGAACTCAGCACAGGGATGGTGGGAACCCCTCATAATGGGCACAGCGGGTGTACAGACCCGGGAACTCAGCACAGTGATGGTGGGAACCCCTCATAATGGGCACAGCGGGTGTACAGACCCGGGAACTCAGCACAGGGATGGTGGGAACCCCTCATAATGGGCACAGCGGGTGTACAGACCCGGGAACTCAGCACAGGGATGGTGGGAACCCCTCATAATGGGCACAGCGGGTGTACAGACCCGGGAACTCAGCACAGGGATGGTGGGAACCCCTCATAATGGGCACAGCGGGTGTACAGACCCGGGAACTCAGCACAGGGATGGTGAGAACCCCTCATAATGGGCACAGCGGGTGTACAGACCCGGGAACTCAGCACAGGGATGGTGAGAACCCCTCATAATGGGCACAGCGGGTGTACAGACCCAGGAACTCAGCACAGGGGTGATGGGAACCCCTCATAATGGGCACAGCGGGTGTACAGACCCAGGGATGGTGAGAACCCCTCATAATGGGCACAGCGGGTGAACAGACCTGGGAACTCAGCACAGGGATGGTGAGAACCCCTCATAATGGGCACAGCGGGTGTACAGACCCAGGAACTCAGCACAGGGGTGATGGGAACCCCTCATAATGGGCACAGCGGGTGTACAGACCCGGGAACTCAGCACAGGGATGGTGGGAACCCCTCATAATGGGCACAGCGGGTGTACAGACCCGAGAACTCAGCACATGGATGACTGAGAACCCCTCATAATGGGCACAGCGGGTGTACAGACCCGGGAACTCAGCACAGGGGTGATGGGAACCCCTCATAATGGGCACAGCGGGTGTACAGACCCGGGAACTCAGCACAGGGATGGTGGGAACCCCTCATAATGGGCACAGCGGGTGTACAGACCCGGGAACTCAGCACAGGGGTGATGGGAACCCCTCATAATGGGCACAGCGGGTGTACAGACCCGGGAACTCAGCACAGGGATGGTGGGAACCCCTCATAATGGGCACAGCGGGTGTACAGACCCAGGAACTCAGCACAGGGATGGTGAGAACCCCTCATAATGGGCACAGCGGATGCACAGACCCGGGAACTCAGCACAGGCATGGTGGAACCCTTCATAATGGGCACAGCGGGTGTACAGACCTGGGAACTCAGCACAGGGATGGTGAGAACCCCTCATAATGGGCACAGCGGGTGTACAGACCCGGGAACTCAGCACAGGGATGGTGGGAACCCCTCATAATGGGCACAGCGGGTGTACAGACCCGGGAACTCAGCACAGGGATGGTGGGAACCCCTCATAATGGGCACAGCGGGTGTACAGACCCGGGAACTCAGCACAGGGATGGTGGGAACCCCTCATAATGGGCACAGCGGGTGTACAGACCCAGGAACTCAGCACAGGGATGGTGGGAACCCCTCATAATGGGCACAGCGGGTGTACAGACCCGGGAACTCAGCACAGGGATGGTGGGAACCCCTCATAATGGGCACAGCGGGTGTACAGACCCGGGAACTCAGCACAGGGATGGTGGGAACCCCTCATAATGGGCACAGCGGGTGTACAGACCCGGGAACTCAGCACAGGGATGGTGGGAACCCCTCATAATGGGCACAGCGGGTGTACAGACCCGGGAACTCAGCACAGGGATGGTGGGAACCCCTCATAATGGGCACAGCGGGTGTACAGACCCTCCCCGATTACAGCTGTATCTGAGCCAATGAGAAGCAAGATAGGTGAAATAGGCCCGAGACCCGAGAACTCAGAAATAGGAAATAGAAATAGGCTCAGCTCTCTTGCATATGATTGGATGGAGTTTGGCTCAGGTATGTATTTGGGGGTTGCGGGGGAAGTGCATGCAGAAAGTTTTTTACCTCATGGCACAGAACGTAGCAAATTTGTAATGATCCTTAATAATAATAATCGATTATCACATGATATCAGCTCTTCATTTCCTGACATGGAGCCGCCGTGTCCCGCTGACACCAATGACAGGTTCTCTTTCTCTAAATCTCAGATTCCCAGAGTGCATTGCGACTCTACAGGTGACCCCCTGAAATGGAAGCTGTCACGACAGATAGAGGGGGAGGATCAGGTGTCACCCGACCTTCTGCTGAGTGGGCAGCCTGGCAGGTCTGCAACCAATAGGACTTCAGGGGAACTCCGACTGTAATGTCGGCTCTGTGAAGGGAGAATAGAAATCCTTCACAAGACTGAAGACCCAGAACCCCAAATTCCTCGTCACCCTCCACAGAGGTTCTGGGACTTGTAGTCCTCCAGATCACATGACCGCCAGCTCATAGGACAGTCAGAGCATGGCAGCCGGCTCAGATAGGTGGGATCAGGTAAGCAGGCTCAGGTAGGTTGGCTCAGGTAGGCAGGATCACGTTGGTGGGGTCAGGTTGGTGGGATCAGGTAGGTGGGATCAAGTATGCGGGATCAGGTAGGCGGGCTCAGGTAGGTGGGATCTGGTGGGCGATATCAGGTAGGTGGGGTGGGCTTAGGTAGGTGGGCTCAGGTAGGCGATATCAGATAGGTGGGATCTGGTAGGCAGACTCAGGGAGGTGGGTTCTGGTAGGCAGGCTCAGGTAGGTGGGTTCCAGTAGGCGGGCCCAGGTAGGTGGAATCCGGTAGGCGGGCCCAGGTAGGTGGAATCCGGTAGGCGGGCCCAGGTAGGTGGGTTCCAGTAGGCCGGCCCAGGTAGGTGGAATCCGGTAGGCGGGATTAAGTAGATGGGCTCAGGTAGGTGGGATCCAGTAGGCGATATCAGGTATGTGGGATCAGATAGGTGGGATCAGGTATGTGGGATCCGGTAGGTGGGCTCAGGTAGGTGGGATCCGGTAGGTGGGATTAGGTAGGTGGGCTCAGGTAGGTGGGATCTGGTAGGTGGGATTAGGTAGGTGGGATCCGGTAGGCAGGATTAGGTAGGTGGGCTCAGGTAGGTGGGATCCGGTAGGTGGGATCCGGTAGGCGGGATTAGGTAGGTGGGCTCAGGTAGGTGTCTGTAAGTTTGGCCACAGATGTGTCACAGGAGGAGGGAGATTTGCAGTCCAGCACGCTGGAAGATCTTCATGTCGGAATTATTGGAGGGCTTCCTCCTGATCCAGACCGGCTGGGGGAGGGGACAGCTCCCAAGTCTTTGAATTCTCAGACACGTCTACGGCGGTGAGACCCAGGAGACCCCGCCCACAGGAAGTTCTGGACTGACGATGAGGTCAGCGGAGTTCTCCTTAAAGATGGCGCTTGTAGCTCAGCAGAGGAAAGTCGGGGCCGACGCTGCGAATCTGTGCGCCAGATGTGGCGGATAATTCATCTTGTCAGCAGAGCTGTCCGCGGACGGGGGAGGGGGGTTATTATCTCTATTGATTATCACCTTATATCACAATAAATTTATATCATCCGAACTGCAGATCTCACCGGATTCATCCCGACCTCGCCGCGCAATTCATCACCCCCATCACCCCCTCCTCCCCTCCCCCACCCCACCCCCGGGGGTCACTCACATATACTGTGCGATGACTACACATAAAACTTCTTCTGGATCTACATCTACCCCTCCCCCACTGCCTGTATAGTGATACCCCCAATAAATATATATTTCTATCCCTGATCATCAATAATAATATTACAAATATATATATATATTCCAATTTAATATTTATTGATATCCCCAATTATGGTTATTTATACTCCAAATAAATGTATATTGATACTCCCAAAAATTATATACAGTGCCTGGAAAATGTATTCATACCCCATTGAATTCAATGATACATCTTGTCATGTTACAACCAAAAACATAAATGTATTTTATTGGGATTTTATGTGATGGACCAACACAAAGTGTCACATAATTGTGAAGTGGAAGGAAAATGATAAATGATACAAATAAATATGTGAACAGTGGGGGGGAGGGGCATTTGTATGGCGCCCCCTTTACTCTGATACCCCTAACTAAAATCTAGTGGAACCAATTGCTTTCAGAAGTCACCTAATTAGTAAATAGAGTCCACCTGTGTGTCATTTGATCTCAGTATAAATACAGCTGTTCTGTGAAGCCCTCAGAGGTTTGTTAGAGAACCTTAGTGAACAAACAGCATCATGAAGGCCAAGGAACACACCAGGCAGGTCAGGGATAAAGTTGTGGAGAAGTATAAAGCAGGGTTGGGTTATAATAAAATCTCCCAAGCTTTGACCATCTCACAGAGCTCTGTTCAATCCATCATGGGAAAATGGAAAGAGTATGGGCACAACTGCAAACCTACCAAGACATGGCCGTCCACCTAAACTGACCGGGCCGGGCAAGGAGAGCATTCATCAGAGAAGAGCCAAGAGGTCCATGGTAACTCTGGAGGAGCTGCAGAGATCCACAGCTCAGGGGGGAGAATCTGTCCACAGGACAACTATTAGTCGTCTCTCCACAAATCTGCCCTTTATGGAAGAGTGACAAGAAGAAAGACATTGGAGGAAGAAAGTCATAAGAAGTCCTGTTTGTAGTTTGTGAGAAGCCATGTGGGGGAGGGGGCAGCAAACATGTGGAAGAAGGTGATCTGGTCACAGGAGACCAAAATTCTACTTTATGGCCTAAAAGTAAAACACTATGTGTGGGGAAAACTAACACCGCCCATCCCCCGAACACACCATCCCCACCGTGAGACATGGTGGTGGCAGCATCATGTGGTGGGGATGGTTTTCTTCAGCAGGGACAGGGAAGCTGGTCAGAGTTGATGGGAAGATGGATGGAGACAAATACAGGACAATCTTAGAAGAAAACCTATTAGAGTCTGCAAAAGACCGGGGCGGAGGTTCCCCTTCCAGCAGGACAACGACCCGAAACATCCAGCCAGAGCTACAATGGAATGGTTTACATCAAAGCATATTCATGTGTTAGAATGGCCCAGTCACAGTCCAGACCTAAATCCCATTGAGAATCTGTGGCAAGACTTGAAAATTGCTGATCACAGACGCTCTCCATCCAATCTGACAGAGCTTGAGATATTTTACAAAGAAGAAGAATGGGCAGAAATGTCCTCTCTAGATGGGCAAAGCTGGTAGAGACACCCCCAAAAAGACTTGTAGAGAAAGGGGGTTCTACAAAGTATTGACTCCGGGGGGCGCCATACAAATGCCCCCCTCCCCCACACTTTTCACATATTTATTTTGTATCATTTATCATTTTCCTTCCACTTCACAATTATGTGACACTTTGTGTTGGTCCATCACATAAAATCCCAATAAAATACATTTATGGTTTTGGTTGTAACAAAATGTGGGGAACTTTAAGGGGTATGAATACTTTTTCAAGGCACTGTAGGTCCATATATATTTGGCACAATTTTAGTTTTTTTCAGGTATTTCCCAAAACATATTCAAGCTACAGTTATATAATGGATATGGAATGAAAGGTCACACTCTCAGATTTAATTTGAGGGTATGTACATCCAAATCGGGGGAAGGGTTTAGGAATTACATCTCTTAAAGTGGTTTTATAGTCAATTTTGGGACTTTTACCTACAGGTGAGCCTATAATACGGCCTATAATAAGTCTTACCTGTAGGTAAAAAAAAAATACCTCCTAAACCTGTACGGTTTAGGAGATATTCCCCTCACGATGCGCCGCTGACTGCAGCGGCGCATGCGCACAGGGGATTCTCGGCTGAAAGTCCAGCAGACGTCAGACCCGGCCGGGAAGAAATCTCCCGCGCGCATGCGCAGGAGTGACGAAATAACGGCTCCGCCACTCACAGCGCTAGAGCCATGGACAAGAAACGCAGAGGGAACATGTCAGCTCCCTCGCCGTGGATCGGGCCAGATGTTGGGGCCTTGTTCTAAGGTAAGTATTTCATAATGAGCTAGTATGCGGTTCATACTAGCTCATTATGCCTCAGAGCTCAGCCATTCTCCTGTGAAATGACACCGGTGCCGATATCCGCCTATAATGACACGGAGGACACTGCGGGGTGATTATTATATTTCCTCCTGAGCTTTATACACATCCCGACATCGTCCAATCATCACACAGACGGCTCTCTGACGGCTCCGGAAGGCCGGCGTGGTCTGTGCGGGGGATGGGCGACAGCAGAGGGGTGAGGATGACGGAAATTTGTCTGTTTCAGAAGAATCTGATGATTTATATTCTATTCTGGGGGTGAGAAAAAGTCCAAAAAAAGTGTCACCTGAGAGAGGAAATCTTCTCATGTCACCGGCTGACGTCCCTGATTGATGGACGGTGACGCCGCGCCGGCTGTGGGAACGCCGATTCCGGTCCTTCCAGTTCTGATGAGAAAATATCACAAACTCAAGATATTCATCAACCTCCCAACTTCAAAGAGACTCGAGACTTCCCAGGAGAGTTTACTAAAGTGATGTGCAATATCTATAATAATAATACTATAAATTCTGTACTATCTATATATAGGATCAATCTATAATATCAGTGCAGTCAATTCTATACTATCACTATAATAATATTACTATAATTCTATCCTGTGTATATGATCAGTCTATAATGATTATACTATGATTTTTTATACTATCTATATAATCAATCTATAATAATAATAATATTATAAATTCTGTACTATCTATAGGATCAATCTATAATATCAGTAGTGATGGACGAACTTCCGACGGGACGTTTCGCGAACGCGAAACGCGAACGGACACAAACGTTCGCGAAAACGACCGTTCGCCGCGGGCTCCATTGACTTCAATGGGAGGCGAATTTCGCAAACCTTTAGGTCGAATTTGCGGCCACGGGGTAATTATTAGGGGGTAGCACGTAGTCCCACCACCTGGACAATAGCATAATACATGTATGAGGTGAATTTGGGATCGATAACTACAAGCATTTTTTTTTTATTTGGGAAATTGTTCTGACAATTCAGGACTATGGAGCTAATGAAGGCAATGGAGGAGAGGGAAGGTCAGGGACCAGGGTAGGCAAACAAGAGGGTGCAGGAGATACAGAGCACTGACAGCAGCACCGTAATACAGAGCACTGACATCAGCACCGTGACATACAGCGCTGACAGCAGCTCCGTGACATACAGCGCTGACAGCAGCTCCGTGACATACAGCGCTGACAGCAGCTCCGTGACATACAGCGCTGACAGCAGCTCCGTGACATACAGCGCTGACAGCAGCTCCGTGACATACAGCGCTGACAGCAGCACCGTGACATACAGCGCTGACAGCAGCTCCGTGACATACAGCGCTGACAGCAGCTCCGTGACATACAGCGCTGACAGCAGCTCCGTGACATACAGCACTGACAGCAGCTCCGTGACATACAGCGCTGACAGCAGCTCCGTGACATACAGCGCTGACAGCAGCACCGTGACATACAGCGCTGACAGCAGCTCCGTGACATACAGCGCTGACAGCAGCTCCGTGACATACAGCGCTGACAGCAGCTCCGTGACATACAGCGCTGACAGCAGCTCCGTGACATACAGCGCTGACAGCAGCTCCGTGACATACAGCGCTGACAGCAGCTCCGTGACATACAGCGCTGACAGCAGCTCCGTGACATACAGCGCTGACAGCAGCTCCGTGACATACAGCGCTGACAGCAGCTCCGTGACATACAGCGCTGACAGCAGCACCGTAAGCAGCCCCAGGAGGAAGTCAGCACAGCACAGGGATGGTGTGATCCCCTCATAATAAGAACCCCCAGGAGGAAGTCAGCACAGCACAGGGATGGTGGGAGCCCCTCATAATAAGAACACCCAGGAGGAAGTCAGCACAGCACAGGGATGGTGGGAACCCCTCATAATAAGCAGCCCCAGTAGAAATATGACACCGCTCAACCTCTTCAAAGAGGAGGGTAGGGGCATATAGTACGGTGTGCTTTTTTGGGTCAGGGAAGTGAGCCAAATGAATTAAGAAGGTCTGTGTGCTTGATTCCAAAAATTGTTTATAGACATATACATGGTCTACTGATCACATGTGTTGAATTCCTCCGAGATCCATGCCTCATTCATTTTTAGAAATGTGAGGTAGTTAACACTGTGGTGAGCTAGGCGAGTACGCTTATCGGTCACAATCCCCCCTGCTGCGCTGAACGTCCTTTCGGACAGGACACTGGATGAGGGGCAAGCCAACAGTTCGATTGCAAATTGGGCAAGCTCTGGCCAGAGGTCAAGCCTGCCCACCCAGTAGTCTAGGGGTTCATCACTCCTCAGAGCGTCCACATCGGCCGTTAACCCAATGTAGTCGGACACCTGACGGTCTAGGCGTTCCCTGATGCTGGATCCGGATGACACCTGTCGATGGGTCGGCTGAAAGAATGACCTCATATCCGAAGTCACCAACACATCTTCAAACCGGCCTCTTCTTGCAGGCGCTGTTGGATTGGTACCCGCAAATCCTTCTCTGGGAGTGGGAATTGCTCCTCTGCCAGCGCACGCAAAAGCAGAATGCAGCATTTCTCGAAGCAAGGCCTGGAAGTGCTGCATTCTGACAGCCCTCTGCGACGGCGGTAACATTTCCGCCATTTTGTGTTTGTACCGGGGGTCTAAGTACGTTGCCACCCAGTACTGGTCCTTGACCCTCATGCTTTTTATACGGGGGTCCCTATTAAAACACTGGAGCATGAAGGCCCCCATTTGCACTAAAGTGGAAGCGGTGTGGTGGCCTGGCTCCTGCTCATCATCCAGGATAATGTCGTCCTCTTCATTCTCCTCTCCCCATCCTCGCACAACAGGGATCCCAGAAAGGTTTAAAGCATGCTCTTCTTGCTCCTGCTCATCCGCCCCGGCACCATCCTCCTCTGACTCCTCATCAGACTCCTGTTGTTGACTTGTCTCAGATAGAGTAGCCCCCCCTGGGAATTCATCCAGCATTGCGACTTCCTCATCTTCCCGCTCCTGCTCCTCCACAGCCTGATCAATGACACGACGCAATGCACGCTCCAGAAAGAAGGCATAAGGTACCATGTCACTGATGGCGCCATGGCTGCGACTGACCAGTTTGGTGATCTCCTCAAATGGCCGCAGAAGTCTGCATGTGTCGCGCATGAGCAGCCACTGGCGCGGTGAAAAAAAACCCAGCTCCCCAGAACCGTTTCTTTCGCAGAGTTCATACAGGTAGACGTTAACTGCACGTTTCTGCTGGAGCAGCCTATCAAGCATATAGAAGGTTGAGTTCCATCGCGTCGGGCAATCGCAAATAAGACGTCTGACCGGCAGATGGTGTCGCCGCTGAATGTCAGCAAGGCGAGCCATGGCCGTGTAAGATCTTCTGAAATGGGCCGAGATTTTCCTTGCCTGCCGCAAGATGTCCTGGACCCCAGGGTATTTGACAAGGAATCGCTGCACGACCAAGTTTAAGACGTGTGCCATGCACGGCACGTGCGTGATTTTGCCCTGTTTCAATGCGCTAAGCAGATTGGCACCGTTGTCACACACCACTTTACCAACTGTCAAATTGAGCGGTGTTAGCCACTCATCTGCCTGTGAACGCAAAGCTGAAAGGAGTGCCGGGCCAGTGTGGCTCTTTGCTTCCAGGCACAACAGACGCAGCACGGCATGGCAACGTCTCACCTGGCATGTGGAATAGGTTCTGGGGAGCTTGGGCGGTGCAGTGGAAGAGACGCTAGCAGCGGAAAAGGAGGAGGCAGCTGAGGAGGAGAGGGAGGAGGATGGAGTAGGAGGAGGAGAAGAAGAGTCAGGCCTGCATGCAATCCGTGGCGGTAAAACCAAATCTACACGGGTGCCACGGGTTACATGCTTGACGGCCGTCAGAAGGTTCACCCAGTGGGCAGTAAAACTGATATACCTTCCCTGCCCGTGTTTGCTAGACCACGTGTCTGTGGTCAGATGTATCTTGGCACCGACACTGTGTGCCAGAGATACATTCACTTGCCGCTGAACATGGCCATATAGCTCTGGGATGCCCTTCTCTGAGAAATACTTCCTTCCTGGGACCTTCCATTGTGGTGTTCCAATGGCCACAAATTTGCGAAAGGCCTCCGAGTCCACCAGTTTATATGGCAGTAGTTGGCGGGCTATGAGTTCTGACAAGCCAGCCGCCAACCGTTGGGCAAGAGGGTTATCCGGCGTCATCATTTTTTTACGCTCAAACATTAGGCCCACGGAAGCCTGCCTTTTTGCAGAAAAATGTGAGCTTGGCGTGATGGAAGGTGGAGTGGAGGACAATTGTGAGGAGAGAGGAGAAGGAGAAGTAGAAGACGAGGCTGGACGGTGAGAGCCTGCAGTGTGGCTTTGTGTGTTCCGTTGCTCCCACTGGGCTCGGTGATGGCTGCTCATGTGCCTTCTTAAGGCGGTCGTCCCTAGGTGAGTATTGGGCTTACCGCGACTAACGCGTTGACTGCAAAGATTGCAGATGGCAACGCTATTGTCAGCAGCGGACACGTTAAAAAAAGCCCACACTGCGGAGCCATGTGCCGGTGTCCTGGGAGCGCCAGATGTGACCGTACATGGTCGATGACTCGCTCCTGATACATTTGCAGTCTGCTTTGTCCCTGCTGTGCAATGTAAGTCATTGCTGCTTCTCCTCCCTATCTGCTGGTCCATATCTCCCTCTGAACTCCCCTCCTCTTCCTCTCTTGTGGGCACCCACGTGACATCACTAGACACGTCATCATCAACGTCACCTTCCCCACCGCTATAAGTAGAGTAGGCAGCAACACCGGGGACCAACCTCCTCCTTGGGCTGATCTGGGTACTGGCGTCAGACTGCTGAGTAGCGCTTGTTGCTACCTCCTCTTCCTGATCCAATACCAAGAGTGGCTGCGCATCAGAAATGTCCTCTTGATATGGATCGGAAAATAATTCCAGTGACTCAAGCGGAAGGTATGTGGTGGTGGTGGTGGTGGTCGTGTTGTTGGTGGTAGTGTCTTTGGGGGTGCACATAGCAGAGAGTGAAGAAGAGGGTGCAGATCGAGAGGATGAGGAGGGTGCAGAAGAGTAAGGCTGAGCGAGCCACTCAACCAAGTCTGGTGCATCCTTTAAAGTAATTGAACGCACCTTCTGCAACTTCCCACTTTGGCTCAAGCCTGTTGCTCCTGCCCTACCCCTACCACCCCTGCGGAAGGGCCTGCCTCTTCCTCTGCATGTCATTTTTTAAATGACCCTGTGACAAAACTCTTAGTCCCTATACCGCTGAAGGACTGCTGCAGTATAGGTGAGCGGTCAGCAGTGGTGCACGTCAACCCTATCTATTGTGGACCTATAGCGGTCCTTACAGAACAGCAGACTGTACCGCACTCAAGCCTATGTACCGTAGCACCCTATACCAAGTTACCAGTCCTTATAAGAACTTTTGTGGACCAAGCAGGTTGTGTATTAGTGTTTAGCAGACTGTACGTCAGTCCCTATACCGCTGAAGGACTGCTGCAGTATAGGGCAGCGGTCAGCAGTGGTGCACGTCAACCCTATCTATTGTGGACCGATAGCGGTCCTTACAGAACAGCAGACTGTACCGCACTCAAGCCTATGTACCGTAGCACCCTATACCAAGTTACCAGTCCTTATAAGAACTTTTGTGGACCAAGCAGGTTGTGTATTAGTGTTTAGCAGACTGTACGTCAGTCCCTATACCGCTGAAGGACTGCTGCAGTATAGGGCAGCGGTCAGCAGTGGTGCACGTCAACCCTATCTATTGTGGACCGATAGCGGTCCTTACAGAACAGCAGACTGTACCGCACTCAAGCCTATGTACCGTAGCACCCTATACCAAGTTACCAGTCCTTATAAGAACTTTTGTGGAACAAGCAGGTTGTGTGTTAGTGATTAGCAGACTGTACGTCAGTCCCTATACCGCTGAAGGACTGCTGCAGTATAGGTGAGCGGTCAGCAGTGGTGCACGTCAACCCTATCTATTGTGGACCGATAGCGGTCCTTACAGAACAGCAGACTGTACCGCACTCAAGCCTATGTACCGTAGCACCCTATACCAAGTTACCAGTCCTTATAAGAACTTTTGTGGACCAAGCAGGTTGTGTATTAGTGTTTAGCAGACTGTACGTCAGTCCCTATACCGCTGAAGGACTGCTGCAGTATAGGGCAGCGGTCAGCAGTGGTGCACGTCAACCCTATCTATTGTGGACCGATAGCGGTCCTTACAGAACAGCAGACTGTACCGCACTCAAGCCTATGTACCGTAGCACCCTATACCAAGTTACCAGTCCTTATAAGAACTTTTGTGGACCAAGCAGGTTGTGTGTTAGTGTTTAGCAGACTGTACGTCAGTCCCTATACCGCTGAAGGACTGCTGCAGTATAGGGCAGCGGTCAGCAGTGGTGCACGTCAACCCTATCTATTGTGGACCGATAGCGGTCCTTACAGAACAGCAGACTGTACCGCACTCAAGCCTATGTACCGTAGCACCCTATACCAAGTTACCAGTCCTTATAAGAACTTTTGTGGACCAAGCAGGTTGTGTATTAGTGTTTAGCAGACTGTACGTCAGTCCCTATACCGCTGAAGGACTGCTGCAGTATAGGGCAGCGGTCAGCAGTGGTGCACGTCAACCCTATCTATTGTGGACCGATAGCGGTCCTTACAGAACAGCAGACTGTACCGCACTCAAGCCTATGTACCGTAGCACCCTATACCAAGTTACCAGTCCTTATAAGAACTTTTGTGGAACAAGCAGGTTGTGTGTTAGTGATTAGCAGACTGTACGTCAGTCCCTATACCGCTGAAGGACTGCTGCAGTATAGGTGAGCGGTCAGCAGTGGTGCACGTCAACCCTATCTATTGTGGACCGATAGCGGTCCTTACAGAACAGCAGACTGTACCGCACTCAAGCCTATGTACCGTAGCACCCTATACCAAGTTACCAGTCCTTATAAGAACTTTTGTGGACCAAGCAGGTTGTGTATTAGTGTTTAGCAGACTGTACGTCAGTCCCTATACCGCTGAAGGACTGCTGCAGTATAGGGCAGCGGTCAGCAGTGGTGCACGTCAACCCTATCTATTGTGGACCGATAGCGGTCCTTACAGAACAGCAGACTGTACCGCACTCAAGCCTATGTACCGTAGCACCCTATACCAAGTTACCAGTCCTTATAAGAACTTTTGTGGACCAAGCAGGTTGTGTGTTAGTGTTTAGCAGACTGTACGTCAGTCCCTATACCGCTGAAGGACTGCTGCAGTATAGGGCAGCGGTCAGCAGTGGTGCACGTCAACCCTATCTATTGTGGACCGATAGCGGTCCTTACAGAACAGCAGACTGTACCGCACTCAAGCCTATGTACCGTAGCACCCTATACCAAGTTACCAGTCCTTATAAGAACTTTTGTGGAACAAGCAGGTTGTGTGTTAGTGATTAGCAGACTGTACGTCAGTCCCTATACCGCTGAAGGACTGCTGCAGTATAGGTGAGCGGTCAGCAGTGGTGCACGTCAACCCTATCTATTGTGGACCGATAGCGGTCCTTACAGAACAGCAGACTGTACCGCACTCAAGCCTATGTACCGTAGCACCCTATACCAAGTTACCAGTCCTTATAAGAACTTTTGTGGACCAAGCAGGTTGTGTGTTAGTGTTTAGCAGACTGTACGTCAGTCCCTATACCGCTGAAGGACTGCTGCAGTATAGGGCAGCGGTCAGCAGTGGTGCACGTCAACCCTATCTATTGTGGACCGATAGCGGTCCTTACAGAACAGCAGACTGTACCGCACTCAAGCCTATGTACCGTAGCACCCTATACCAAGTTACCAGTCCTTATAAGAACTTTTGTGGACCAAGCAGGTTGTGTATTAGTGTTTAGCAGACTGTACGTCAGTCCCTATACCGCTGAAGGACTGCTGCAGTATAGGGCAGCGGTCAGCAGTGGTGCACGTCAACCCTATCTATTGTGGACCGATAGCGGTCCTTACAGAACAGCAGACTGTACCGCACTCAAGCCTATGTACCGTAGCACCCTATACCAAGTTACCAGTCCTTATAAGAACTTTTGTGGAACAAGCAGGTTGTGTGTTAGTGATTAGCAGACTGTACGTCAGTCCCTATACCGCTGAAGGACTGCTGCAGTATAGGGCAGCGGTCAGCAGTGGTGCACGTCAACCCTATCTATTGTGGACCGATAGCGGTCCTTACAGAACAGCAGACTGTACCGCACTCAAGCCTATGTACCGTAGCACCCTATACCAAGTTACCAGTCCTTATAAGAACTTTTGTGGAACAAGTGAGTTGTGAATGTTTAGCAGACTGCAGCAGAAGGGCAGCAGTCAAGTATAATATCCTTTCTATATTTGGAAGAAAGAATATTATACATGTACAAGCCTATTACTGTACCACTGATACCAGTCCTGAAAAGAACCTTTGTGGAACTAATAATAACAGCAAGTCTTTAAAATTACCCTCACTGCCTGACAACACTGCTTCCTTCCTGTCCCTATACAAATTGGCAAAAAAAGAGAACGATTAGTGGTTACTGGAACAGCTCTTTTGTGGACCTTGATAGTAACAGCTAATGATGATGATGATGATGATGATGATGAAAGACTAATCTGGCTGTCCCTGTAGCATACACCGTCCTTTCCCTTTCTCTAAACTAACAAAAGACACTCAGGCTGCTGCAAGAATCAGCAGCACAGCAAACCTATCAACACCTAACACCTATACCAGTCCTGAAAAGAACTTTTGTGTACCAAATAGCTAGTGGTTTATCTCTCCCTACTCCACACAGGAACCTGTCCCTATCTTAACAGAAGAAAGAATGTAAAATGGCCACCGGATCGGGTGTATTTATAGGTTAGGGGGAATGTACAAGTGTCCATGTGCTGTCATGTCTCAATTGGCTGTCCTGTATCACATGATAAACGTGTCACCAAAGGTTAAAGTTCTTGTATACATTAAACACGTAAGTCCGCCGCGGCGAACGACGGAAAAAGGCGTTCGAACGTGCGGACCGCGAATGTCGGAAATTCGCCGCGAAACGACCGCCGGGCGAACCGTTCGGCCATCACTAAATATCAGTACAGTCAATTGTATATTATCACTATAATAAATCTATAATAATATTAATATAAATTCTATCCGGTGTGAATGGTCAGTCTATAATGATACATGTCATACTATTTATATAATCAATCTATAAGAATAATAATACTATACATTCTATACTATCTATAGGATCAATTTATAATCATTATACTACAAATTCTGTAAATCTATATAATCAATCTATAATAATTTTACCATAAACGTTGTACTATCTATTTGATCAATCTATAATTTTTAAATGATAAATTCTATACTATATATAGGATAGATTTATAATATCTATATGAGAAGGGTATAATATTTATTCTATAAATTCTGTATTGTCTATATGATCAATCTATAATTATACTATACAGATTACATATCTATATGATAGACAAGTAACACCTATACTGTAAAATCTTTATTATCTATATGACTGATCTATAATAATTATACTATAAGATCTATAACATAACTAAAATATCAATCTTTTGGGTATTCTACATATATAATATATTGTACGGATTATATAATCTATATGACACCTATGCTATAAGATCTATATTATGTATAGATTATTCTATAATAATTATACAATACAGATTGCATTATCTATAATATAAAAATCTATAATAAACTATACTATATGGATTATGACATCTATACAAGAAAAATATAATAATTATATTATACATATAATATACACTTTATGATAAGTCTATAATACCTAGACTATGAAATATATATTATCTATATGATCAATCTATAATAATTACACAATTCACATATGTAATACATGTACAATGATATATAGATGATCAATTTATAATAACTATACTACACAGATTATTATATACATATATAATTATACTACAGATTATATATTAATGGTTTATTTATAAAACGGTACTATATGGATTATGATATGATAGATATTATAATATCTACACAATCTATGATAATTATTCATTATATATCATATTATCTATTTGATCAATCTATAATAATTCCACACTATAGATTATATTATGTATATGATAAATGTATAATATCTATATGGAATATGATATTTAAATATGATACATATAATATTATCTACAATCTATACTCATTATATTATATTAACAATATGGGAAATCTATAGAAATTATATCATACAAACTATGTTACTTAAATATAAACCTCAGATAATAACTACAAAGAGTATATAAACTATACAATAAATCTACACAGTCTGATCATATGTTAAATCTAATAACTATAATATAATATAATATAAGGACGATATTATCTGTATGATCAAATCATAACTGTAGTTTATGGATAATAATAATAATGATCTGATGAATCTATAATAAATTATTCTGTACAGTCTATAGTCAGTATATAATCTCTATCCCCTATGGAATACAAGTATAATAATCTATATACTCTACAACACGGACCCTTTCCCTGCGTGCTCCATGAGGTGCGGATCAGACACGCTCTGCATACGTCATACAATTCATCCCTATAGAATGTTCTAGGCTGGAGATTCGGTGAGAAGTATTGCAGAACATGGCGTGTTATAGATCTGTACTCCCCGTCCTACAGACTGACCACACCGGGAAATGAGATCCGTATTCTATATAATCTCCGAGCTGTGCAGAGGAACAGAATCATCGCTCTATAAGGGACTCTCTATAACATAATACAAGAGAAAAGATATCCCAACTATATGAAGGATCCGAAATATACTATACTATTGGGATTGTTAATATTTATCTGGGTATCAATATACAGATAGGTTTATATATAGAGTATGTGACAAAAGTAAGTACACCCTCAGTGACATTTCTTCTCTCTTTTCATGTGACAACACTGAAGAAATGACACTTGTCTACAATGTAAAGTAGTGAGTGTACAGCTTGTATAACAGTGTAAATTTCCTGTCCCCTCAAAATAACTCAACACACAGCCATTAATGTCTAAACCGCTGACAACAAAAGTCAGTACACCCCTAAGTGAAAATCTCCAAATTGGGCCCAAAGTGTCAATATTTTGTGTGGCCGCCATTATTTTCCAGCACTGCCTTCACCCTCTTGGGCATGGAGGTCAGCAGAGCTTCACAGGTGGCCACTGGAGTCCTCTTCCCCTCCCCCATGATGACATCACAGAGCTGGTGGATGTTGGAGACCTTCCCCTCCTCCACCTTCCGTTTGAGGATCCCCCACAGATGACCAATAGGGTTTAGGTCTGGAGACATGCTTGGTCAGTCCATCACCTTTACCCTCAGCTTCTTTAGCAAGGCAGTGGTGGTGTTGGGGGTGTGTTTGGGGTGGTTATCATGTTGGAATACTGCCCTGCGGTCCAGTCTCTGAAGGGAGGGGATCATGCTCTGCTTCAGTATGTCACAGTACATGTTGGCATTCATGGTCCCCTCAATGATCTGTAGCCCCCCAGTGCCGGCAGCACTCATGCAGCCCCAGACCATGACACCCCCACCACCATGCCTGACTGTAGACAAGACACACTTGTCTTTGTCCTCCTCACCTGGTTGCCCCCACACACGCCTGACACCATCTGACACCAAATACCTTTATCTTGGTCTCATCAGACCACAGGACATGGTTCCAGTAATCCATCTCCTTAGTCTGCTTGTCTTCAGCAAACTGTTTGTGGTCTTTCTTGTGCATCATCTTTAGAAGAGGCTTCCTTCTGGGATGACAGCCATGCAGACCAATTTGATGCAGTGTGCGGCGTATGGTCTGAGCACTGACAGGCCGACCCCCCCACCCCTACAACCTCTGCAGCAATGCTGGCAGCACTCATACGTCTATTTCCCAAAGACAACCTCTGGATATGACGCTGAGCACGTGACCTCAACTTCTTTGGTGGACCATGGCGAGGCCTGTTCTGAGGGGAACCTGTCCTGTTATACCGCTGTATGGTCTTGGCCACCGTGCTGCAGCTCAGTTTTATACACAGCCCCTCCCCTCATTTTCAGGAGCTCAAATATAATTGGACAAATGATTATATTAATAAATAAAATGTTAATTTGTAATATTTTGTTGGGAATCCTTTACTGGCAATGCCTGAAGTCTGGAGCCCATGGACATCACCAAAGACTGGCTTTCCTCCATTCTGATGCTTTGCCAGGCTTTACCTTCAGCGGTCTTCAATTGTTCTTTGTTTGTGGCTCTTTCTGCCTTTAGATTTGCCTTCAGCAAGTGAAATTGAGATGAGATCTGGTGATTGACTTGGCCATTGCAGAATATTCCACTTCTTTTCCTTCAGAAGCTCCTGGGTTGCTTTTGCAGTGTGTTTTGAATCATTGTCCATCTGTACTGTGAAGCGCCGTCCAATCATTGGCTGAATCTGGGCTGACAGTATATCCCTAAACGCCGCAGAACTCATCCGGCTGCTTCTGTCACATCATCAATAACCACCAATGACCCAGTGCCACTGGAAGCCATGCATGTCTATGCCATCACAGTGCAAGTTCCACCATGTGACCACAGATGACGTTGTGAGATTTGGATCGGGGGTATCCAAAGTTTTTAAACAAAGGGCCAGTTTAATGTCCTTCACACTTAAGGAGGGGCAGATTGTGGCCAGCGGGAGTGAAAATGTTACTGGGAACAGTGGAAGCAAACATCGCCACATTTATGATTGGAGATGGGGGAGAAATAGTGCTCCATCATAGGGAGGAATAGTGCCCCATCACTGGTGTCATAGGGAGGAATAGTGGCCCATTATTGGTGTCATAGGGAGGAATAGTGCCCCATCATTGGTGTCATAGGGAGGAATAGTGCCCCATCACTGGTGTCATAGGGAGGAATGGTGCCCCATTTTTGGTGTCAGATGGCAGAATAGTGTCTTGTAGAGTGTTCCATGGGCCAGATAAAGGCAAGCAAAGAGGCACATTCAGCCCCTGGGCCGCAGTCTGGAGACCACTGCTTTGGATTCTCCACACTTTTTTCTCACCGTCATTCTGGTACCGATTAATCTTAGGTTCCTCCGTCCAAAGAATGCTTTTCCAGAACGTCTCTGCCTTTTTTAGATTTTTTTGAAAAGTCTAATCTGGCTTTTCTATTCTTCAGGCTTATGAATGGTTTGCACCTTGTGGTGAACCCTCTGTATTTGCTCTTGTGAAGTCTTCTCTTGATTGTAGACTTTGACAATGATACACCACCTCCTGGAGAGAGGATCCTGTGATCATCCACCACTGTTGTCTTCCATGGAGGTCCAGGCCTTTTTGTGTTGCTAAGCTCACCAGTGCGTTCTTTTTTCCTCAAAATGTACCAAACTGTTGATTTGGCCACTCCTAATGTTGCTGCTATCTCTCTGATGGATTTGTTTCATTTTTGAAGCCTTACAATGGCCTGTTTCGCTTGCATGAACAGCTCCTTCGAACACATGATGTCGGTTCACAGCAATAGATTCCAAATGCAAATACCGCACTTAGAATCATCTCCAGACCTTTTACCTGCTTAATTGATGAATAAATAACAAAGGAGTAGTCCACACCTGGCCATGAAAGCTTTTCATTCAATTGTCCAATTACTTCAGGTCCCTTCAGGTCCCTTGAAAAAGGGGGGGGGTGGCTATTCTTAAAGCGGTTGTAAACCCGCTGAAGTTATTTTTTTTTTTACTCGCCTGCAAAGGTATGTCGCCCATCCCCCGCACAGCCTTCCGGAGCCGTCAGAGAGCCGTCTGTGTGATGATTGGACGATGTCGGGACGTGTATAAAGCTCAGGAGGAAATATAATAATCACCCCGCGGTGTCCTCCGTGTCATTATAGGCGGATATCGGCACCGGTGTCATTTCACAGGAGAATGGCTGAGCTCTGAGCAGCTGGGGGCAGGGCATGCTGAGACTTGTAGTTCCTCAGTGACAGGTCCACCTCTGATAGGCTGCAGCCAGATTTCCATTATTTCCCCCGACCCCTAACAAAGTCCCCCATGCAGGACGTCAGTGACGTCATAGTGGAGTGTGAGTTCATCAAAGGGCAGAGTTCCTCCCGCTGGCATCTTGGTAGGATGAGTTCACAGGAGGGATCCCGGCGGGAGGTCTGCAAACCCCCAACATAGCAGAGAACCCTTCTGAAGGCTGCGGGACGCGGGGTGATTTCTTTCTGACGTTTTTTAAGAAGCTTTGGACAAAAAAGTGCATGGGGGGGGCTGGGCACAGCCATGGCGGATATTTATACATTTACAAAAAAATGTAATGCAGCAGGAAGAGGTTCCAGTAATGTGTATAAATAACAACGTTGGGTGGGGCTCCCCCAAAACTCATACCTGATCCCTCTACAGACATGCAGCCTGCCCCTCCCCCATTCTTGTATCATACCAGGCCATATGTCTATGGGAAGGGACAAGGCCCCTCCCACATCCTGCCCCCCAAAAGGACTGTGTAGATTTGAGGGGGTAGGACTTCTCTGAATGTGAAAGCCCCCACTTTAGTACAAGAGTTCCCCCAGATTTCCACCCCCCCCCCAGTGAAATGAGTGCAGTGTACATTAGCACCCCTTATTACTAGTCACCCCCCAACAAAAAAATAGAACCATAAATAAACACAAACTATGAAAACATTATATGAATAAAAATAGCATTTAAAAAAATGTAAATAATATCTTCCAATGTAAATCCATCGTCACTCACAATGACCCCTCCCCCGCCTGATGATCTTCACCTGATGCACTTCCCCCACAAAATGACCGATCCCAGCCGGCCGATGTTTATAACCAGCTGAGTGATGTCATTGACCAATGAAGATGACCTTATATGGTGAATGACATCACCCCGGCGGGATTACAAACAGAAGTCAGTCTGGAGTCTGTCATCCAATGGCTGGAGTCCGACCACCAAGTGACAGATTGTTTACAAACATCAGCCAATCCGAAGCTAGACCCCGCCCACTGCAACCATCACCAATGAACATTCCCCCGTAGAGAGAGAAGGAGAAGAGCGGGGGGGGGGGGGGGGGGTGACACCCATAGAACAACGACTGGATAATATACAGTGCCTTAAAAAAGTATTCATACCCTTTGACATTTTCCACATTTTGTTACGTTACGGCCTTATTCCAAAATGGATTCAATTCATTATATTCCTCCAAATTCTACAAATATCCCCATAATGACAACCTGAGAGAAGTTTGTTTAACATTTTTGCAAATGTATTAAAAATATAAAAGGAAAAAATCCCATGTACATAAGTATCACAGGCTCCTCCCATGTACATAAGTATCACAGACTCCTCCCATGTACATAAGTATCACAGGCTCCTCCCATGTAAATAAGTATCACAGACTACTCCCATGTACATAAGTATCACAGACTCCTCCCATGTACATAAGTATCACAGACTCCTCCCATGTACATAAGTATCACAGGCTCCTCCCATGTAAATAAGTATCACAGACTACTCCCATGTACATAAGTATCACAGACTCCTCCCATGTACATAAGTATCACAGACTCCTCCCATGTACATAAGTATCACAGACTCCTCCCATGTACATAAGTATCACAGACTCCTCCCATGTACATAAGTATCACAGACTCCTCCCATGTACATAAGTATCACAGGCTCCTCCCATGTACATAAGTATCACAGGCTCCTCCCATGTGCATAAGTATCACAGACTCCTCCCATGTACATAAGTATCACAGACTCCTCCCATGTACATAATTATCACACAGGCCTCTCCCATGTACATAAGTATCACAGGCTCCTCCCATGTACATAAGTATCACAGACTCCTCCCATGTACATAAGTATCACAGACTCCTCCCATGTACATAAGTATCACAGGCCCCTCCCATGTACATAAGTATCATAGACTCCTCCCATGTACATAAGTATCACAGACTCCTCCCATGTACATAAATATCACAGGCTCCTCCCATGTACACAAGTATCACAGGCTCCTCCCATGTACATAAGTATCACAGGCTCCTTCCACGTATTTAAAGTAGTTGTAAACCCTTACAAACCACTTTGACCTACAGGTAACCCTAGATTAAGACTTACCTGTAGGTCCAAGAAATATCTCTAAACCTATATGGTTTAGGAGATATTTGCCCGAAAACGGGCACCGCTGTCTACGGCGCATGCGCCGTAGACAGCGGCGCGCAGGCGCACTGAGCACGGCATTTCCAAGAATGGAGCTGCCGCGCGTGTCGACTCCCGTGCACATGCGCGGGAGTGACGTCATCGTGGCTTCGCCGAATGACAGCGGCGGAGCTGCGAGACCCCACCGACAAGATGGATGCGGCGGACTACAGGGGACAGCGGCGACTTCGCTGGCTCCTGTGTCAGGTAAGTGACACATAATGGGCTACTATGCGATGCGATGCGATGCGATGTATAGTAGTCCATTATGCTTTGCCTTTGCAGGGAATGAAAGAGGAAGTAAACCCATCAGGGTTTACTTCCTCTTTAAGTATCACAGGCTCCTCCCATGTACATAACTATCACAGACTCCTCCCATGTACATAAGTATCACGTACAGAATTTTCACAGGCTCCTCCTATCACAGACTCCTCCCATGTTGTCAGGGCTAAACCGGTTCAGCCCTTCTTCTAAACTGGCCACTCAGCTGTCAGCTAATTACCAGCTCCTATCTCTCCACAGTTACTCATCTGTTGATGATATCCTGCTCATCAGTCCTGCCTACTTAAGCCATCCAGTCCAGAGGAGCTCTGCCTTCGCCTTGGTCAACGTCACAAGAAACTATCTCCTGCAATCCTGTTCAAGACTGGCTTTGCTGACATCCCTTCTGGCTCCGGATCCTGCTTGCTGTTCCACTACATTGATCCCTGACTTCTGGCTTGGCTGACTATCCGTTCCGGTTCCTGAAATCTAGCTATGTTTTGACTACGTTTGTTCTTTTTACTTTTATTATTAAACATGTGTGATTTAACTGTACTTCTGCCTCGGCCTGATTTCATGGTTTCTGACACATGTACATAAGTATCACAGGCTCCTCCCATCACAGACCCCTCCCATGTACATAAGTATCACAGGCTCCTCCCATCACAGACCCCTCCCATGTACATAAGTATCACAGGCTCCTCCCATCACAGACTCCTCCCATGAACATAAGTATCACAGGCTCCTCCCATCACAGACTCCTCCCATGTACATAAGTATCACAGGCTCCTCCCATCACAGACCCCTCCCATGTACATAAGTATCACAGGCTCCTCCCATCACAGACCCCTCCCATGTACATAATTATCACAGGCTCCTCCCATCACAGACCCCTCCCATGTACATAAGTATCACAGGCTCCTCCCATCACAGACTCCTCCCATGAACATAAGTATCACAGGCTCCTCCCATCACAGACTCCTCCCATGAACATAAGTATCACAGGCTCCTCCCATCACAGACCCCTCCCATGTACATAAGTATCACAGATTGGACATGATGTGGAAAGGCACACACCTGTCTATAGAAGGTCCCACAGGTAACAGTGCATGTCAGAGCACAATCCAAGCCATGAAGACCAAGGAATTGTCTGTAGACCTCGGAGACAGGATTGTATGGAGGCACAGATCGGGGGAAGGGTACAGAAACATTTCTGCAGCATTGAAGGTCCAATGAGCACAGTGGTCTCCATCATCTGTAGATGGAAGAAGTTTGAACCATCAGGACTCTTCCTAGAGCGGCCGCCCGGCCAAACTGAGGGATCGGGGGAGGAGGGTCTTAGTCAGGGAGGTGACCAAGAACCCGATGGTGACTCTGACAGAGCTCCAGCATTTCTCTGTGGAGAGAGGAGAACCTTCCAGAAGAACGACCATCTCTGCAGCTCTCCACCAATCAGGCCTGTATGTAGAGTGGACAGACGGAAGCCACTCCTCAGTAAAAGGCACATGACAGCCGCCTGGAGTTTACCAAAAGGTACCTGAAGGACTCTCAGACCATAAGAAATAAAATTCTCTGTTCTGATGAAACAAAGCTTGAATCATTTGGCCTGAATGGCAAGCCTCAGGTCTGGAGGAAACCAGGCACCACTCATCACCTGGCCAGTACCATCCCTACTGTGAAGTATGGTGGTGGCAGCATCATTCTGTGGGGATGTTTTTCAGCGGCAGGAACTAGGAGACTTGTCAGGATCGAGGGAACGATGAATACAGCAATGTACAGAGACATTCTTGATGAAAACTTGCGCTCTGGACCGCAGATTGGGGTGAAGGTTCATCTTCCAACAGGACAATGACCCTAAGCACACAGCCAAGATAACAAAGGAGTGGCTACAGGACAACTTTGAATGTCCTTAAGTGGCCCAGCCAGAGCCCGGACCTGAACCCCATTGGACATCTCTGGAGAGATCTGATAATGGCTGTGCACCGACCCTCCCCCATCCAACCTGATGGAGCCTGAGAGGTCCTACAAAGAATGGGAGAAACTGCCCAAAAAAATAGGAGTGCCGAGCTTGTAGCATCATACTCATCATACATCATACTCATCATACATCATACTCATCATACATCATACTCATCATACATCATACTCATCATACATCATACTCATCATACATCATACTCATCATACATCATACTCATCATACATCATACTCAACAAGACTTGAGGCCAAAGGAGCTTTACCAAAGTACTGAGCAAAGGCCGTGATACTTATGTACATGGGAGGAGCCTGTAATATTCATGTATATGGGAGGAGCCTGTGATATTCATGTATATGGGAGGAGCCTGTGATACTTATGTACATGGGAGAAGTCTGTGATACTTCTGTACATGGGAGGAGCCTTTGATAGTTATGTACATGGGAGGAGCCTTTGATAGTTATGTACATGGGAGGAGCCTTTGATAGTTATGTACATGGGAGGAGCCTGTGATACTTATGTACATGGGAGGAGCCTGTGATATTATGTACATGGGAGGAGTCTGTAATACTTATGTACATGGGAGGAGCCTGTGATACTTCTGTACGTGGGAGGAGTCTGTGAGACTTATGTACATGGGAGGAGCCTGTGATACTTATGTAAATGGGAGGAGCCTGTGATACTTATGTACATGGGAGGAGCCTGTGATACTTATGTACATGGGAGGAGCCTGTGAGACTTATGTACATGGGAGGAGCCTGTGAGACTTATGTACATGGGAGGAGCCTGTGATACTTATGTACATGGGAGGAGCCTGTGAGACTTATGTACATGGGAGGAGCCTGTGATACTTATGTACATGGGAGGAGCCTGTGATACTTATGTACATGGGAGGAGTCTGTGATAGTTATGTAAGAAGTCCTGTTTGTAGTTTGGAAGAAGCCATGTGGGGGAGGGGGCAGCAAACATGTGGAAGAAGGTGATCTGGTCAGAGGAGACCAACATTAAACTTTTTGGTCTAAAAGGAAAACGCTATGTGTGGGGGAAACTAACACTCACCCTGAACACACCGTGAGACATGGTGGTGGCAGCATCATGTGGTGGGGATGGTTTTCTTCAGCAGGGACAGGGAAGCTGGTCAGAGTTGATGGGAAGATGGATGGAGACAAATACAGGACAATCTTAGAAGAAAACCTGTTAGAGTCGGCAGAAGACTTGAGACCGGGGCGGAGGTTCCCCTTCCAGCAGGACAACGACCCGAAACATCCAGCCAGAGCTACAATGGAATGGTTTACATCAAAGCATATTCATGTGTTAGAATGGCCCAGTCACAGTCCAGACCTAAATCCCATTGAGAATCTGTGGCCAGACCTGAAAATTGCTGATCACAGACGCTCTCCATCCAATCTGACAGAGCTTGAGATATTCTACAAAGAAGAAGAATGGGCAGAAATGTCCTCTCTAGATGGGAAAAGCTGGTAGAGACACCCCCAAAAAGACTTGTAGAGAAAGGGGGTTCTACAAAGTATTGACTCCGGGGGGCGCCATACAAATGCCCCTCCCCCACACTTTTCACATATTTGTATCTTTTATCATTTTCCTTCCACTTCACAATTATGTGACACTTTGTGTTGGTCCATCACATAAAATCCCAATAAAATACATTTATGGTTCTGGTTGTAACAAAATGTGGGGATTTTCGAGGGGTATGAATACTTTTTCAAGGCACTGTAGAATGGGGAAGAGCCGGGTGAGTGACACCGATAGAACAAGGACTGGAGGAGAGGATTGGGGGTGATTGTCTTCATAGAGGGACTGCAGGTTCTGCCCCCACACAGCTTTGGTTCTATACGGATGGTTCTGTCTTGCTGGGGGAGGGGGTTGCGGCAGATTGCTCTATAATGGGTGCGGAGCACACATGTTTATGGCATACATGGCAGATCTGATCTAAAATTTATGGCTGCGATCTCCCGGGAACGTCCCGTCTGCAGGAATAATCTGCCCAGAATGTTGCGGTTTTATTAGAACACAAAGTTTTCCTTCAATTCGGTTTTATTGAGATATTTCTGGTCATCTGACAGCGCAGCCCCTCCCACAATCGCTCAGATCCGTTATATTCTTTCATTGTCTGACCCTAGAAAAGTGACATCTGGGTGACAATATCCACCCACCAGGGCCCCAACATCCCCCACCAGGGCCCCAACATTCCCAACCAGGGCCCCAACATCCCCCACCAGGGCCCCAACATCCCCCACCAGGACCCCAACATTCCCAACCAGGGCCCCAACATTCCCAACCAGGACCCCAACATTCCCAACCAGGGCCCCAACATTCCCAACCAGGGCCCCAACATCCCCCACCAGGGCCCCAACATCCCCCACCAGGGCCCCAACATTCCCAACCAGGGCCCCAACATTCCCAACCAGGGCCCCAACATCCCCCACCAGGGCCCCAACATCCCCCACCAGGACCCCA
Source organism: Lithobates pipiens (assembly GCF_037356315.1). NCBI lineage: Eukaryota > Metazoa > Chordata > Amphibia > Anura > Ranidae > Lithobates > Lithobates pipiens. Next base: position 349,485,799 of record NW_027507784.1, on the reverse strand, counting down.
ACATTCCCAACCAGGGCCCCAACATCCCCCACCAGGGCCCCAACATTCCCAACCAGGGCCCCAACATCCCCCACCAGGGCCCCAACATCCCCCACCAGGACCCCAACATTCCCAACCAGGGCCCCAACATTCCCAACCAGGGCCCCAACATCCCCCACCAGGGCCCCAACATTCCCAACCAGGGCCCCAACATTCCCAACCAGGGCCCCAACATCCCCCACCAGGGCCCCAACATCCCCCACCAGGACCCCAACATTCCCAACCAGGGCCCCAACATCCCTCACCAGGGCCCCAACATCCCCCACCAGGACCCCAACATTCCCAACCAGGGCCCCAACATCCCTCACCAGGGCCCCAACATCCCCCACCAGGGCCCCAACATTCCCAACCAGGGCCCCAACATCCCCCACCAGGGCCCCAACATCCCCCACCAGGGCCCCAACATTCCCAACCAGGGCCCCAACATCCCCCACCAGTGCCCCAACATTCCCAACCAGGGCCCCAACATCCCCCACCAGTGCCCCAACATCCCCCACCAGTGCCCCAACATTCCCAACCAGGGCCCCAACATTCCCAACCAGGGCCCCAACATCCCCCACCAGGGCCCCAACATTCCCAACCAGGGCCCCAACATCCCCCACCAGGGCCCCAACATTCCCAACCAGGGCCCCAACATCCCCCACCAGGGTCCCAACATCCCCCACCAGTGCCCCAACATTCCCCACCAGTGCCCCAACATCCTCCACCAGGGCCCCAACATCCCCCACCAATGCCCCAATATTCCCCACCAGTGCCCCAACATCCCCCACCAGGGCCCCAACATTCCCAACCAGGGCCCCAACATCCCCCACCAGGGCCCCAACATCCCTCACCAGGGCCCCAACATTCCCAACCAGGGCCCCAACATCCCCCACCAGTGCCCCAACATTCCCAACCAGGGCCCCAACATCCCCCACCAGTGCCCCAACATCCCCCACCAGTGCCCCAACATTCCCAACCAGGGCCCCAACATTCCCAACCAGGGCCCCAACATCCCCCACCAGGGCCCCAACATTCCCAACCAGGGCCCCAACATCCCCCACCAGGGCCCCAACATTCCCAACCAGGGCCCCAACATCCCCCACCAGGGTCCCAACATCCCCCACCAGTGCCCCAACATTCCCCACCAGTGCCCCAACATCCTCCACCAGGGCCCCAACATCCCCCACCAATGCCCCAATATTCCCCACCAGTGCCCCAACATCCCCCACCAGTGCCCCAACATTCCCCACCAGTGCCCCAACATCCTCCACCAGGGCCCCAACATCCCCCACCAATGCCCCAATATTCCCCACCAGTGCCCCAACATCCCCCACCAGGGCCCCAACATTCCCCACCAGTGCCCCAACATCCCCCACCAGGGCCCCAACATTCCCAACCAGGGCCCCAACATCCCCCACCAGTGCCCCAATATCCCCCACCAGGGCCCCAACATCCCCCACCAGGGCCCCAGCATCCCCAACCAGTGCCCCAACATCCCCCACCAAGGCCCCAACATCCCCCACCAGGGCCCCAGCATCCCCCACCAGGGCCCCAACATTCCCAACCAGGGCCCCAACATCTCCCCACCAGGGCCCCAACATCCCCCACCAGTGCCCCAACATCCCCCACCAGGACTCCAACATCCCCCACCAGTGCCCCAACATCCCCCACCAGGGCCCCAGCATTCCCCACCAGTGCCCCAACATTCCCAACCAGGGCCCCAACATTCCCAACCAGTGCCCCAACATTCCCAACCAGGGTCCCAACATCCCCCACCAGGGCCCCAACATCCCCCACCAGGGCCCCAGCATCCCCCACCAGTGCCCCAACATCCCCCACCAGGGTCCCAACATCCCCCACCAGGGCCCCAACATCCCCCACCAGGGTCCCAGCATCCCCCACCAGTGCCCCAACATTCCCAACCAGTGCCCCAACATTCCCCACCAGTGCCCCAACATCCCCCACCAGTGCCCCAACATCCCCCACCAGGGCCCCAACATCCCCCACCAGTGCCCCAACATCCCCCACCAGGGCCCCAGCATCCCCCACCAGTGCCCCCAACATCTCCCCACCAGGGCCCCAACATCTCCCCACCAGGGCCCCAACATCACCCACCAGGGCCCCAACATCACCCACCAGTGCCCCAACATCCCCCACCAGGGCCCCAACATCCCCCCACCAATGGCCCAACATCTCCTCACCAGGACTCCAACATCCCCCACCAGTGCCCCAACATCCCCCCACCAATGGCCCAACATCTCCTCACCAGGACTCCAACATCCCCCACCAGGGCCCCAACATCCCCCCACCAATGGCCCAACATCTCCTCACCAGGACTCCAACATCCCCCACCAGGGCCCCAACATCCCCCCACCAATGGCCCAACATCTCCTCACCAGGACTCCAACATCCCCCACCAGTGCCCCAACATCCCCCACCAGGGCCCCAACATCTCTCCACCGGGATCCCAACATCCCCCCACCAATGGCCCAACATCTCCTCACCAGGACTCCAACATCCCCCACCAGTGCCCCAACATTCCCCACCAGTGCCCCAACATCCTCCACCAGGGCCCCAACATCCCCCACCAATGCCCCAATATTCCCCACCAGTGCCCCAACATCCCCCACCAGGGCCCCAACATTCCCCACCAGTGCCCCAACATCCCCCACCAGGGCCCCAACATTCCCAACCAGGGCCCCAACATCCCCCACCAGTGCCCCAATATCCCCCACCAGGGCCCCAACATCCCCCACCAGGGCCCCAGCATCCCCAACCAGTGCCCCAACATCCCCCACCAAGGCCCCAACATCCCCCACCAGGGCCCCAGCATCCCCCACCAGGGCCCCAACATTCCCAACCAGGGCCCCAACATCTCCCCACCAGGGCCCCAACATCCCCCACCAGTGCCCCAACATCCCCCACCAGGACTCCAACATCCCCCACCAGTGCCCCAACATCCCCCACCAGGGCCCCAGCATTCCCCACCAGTGCCCCAACATTCCCAACCAGGGCCCCAACATTCCCAACCAGTGCCCCAACATTCCCAACCAGGGTCCCAACATCCCCCACCAGGGCCCCAACATCCCCCACCAGGGCCCCAGCATCCCCCACCAGTGCCCCAACATCCCCCACCAGGGTCCCAACATCCCCCACCAGGGCCCCAACATCCCCCACCAGGGTCCCAGCATCCCCCACCAGTGCCCCAACATTCCCAACCAGTGCCCCAACATTCCCCACCAGTGCCCCAACATCCCCCACCAGTGCCCCAACATCCCCCACCAGGGCCCCAACATCCCCCACCAGTGCCCCAACATCCCCCACCAGGGCCCCAGCATCCCCCACCAGTGCCCCCAACATCTCCCCACCAGGGCCCCAACATCTCCCCACCAGGGCCCCAACATCACCCACCAGGGCCCCAACATCACCCACCAGTGCCCCAACATCCCCCACCAGGGCCCCAACATCCCCCCACCAATGGCCCAACATCTCCTCACCAGGACTCCAACATCCCCCACCAGTGCCCCAACATCCCCCCACCAATGGCCCAACATCTCCTCACCAGGACTCCAACATCCCCCACCAGGGCCCCAACATCCCCCCACCAATGGCCCAACATCTCCTCACCAGGACTCCAACATCCCCCACCAGGGCCCCAACATCCCCCCACCAATGGCCCAACATCTCCTCACCAGGACTCCAACATCCCCCACCAGGGCCCCAACATCCCCCCACCAATGGCCCAACATCTCCTCACCAGGACTCCAACATCCCCCCACCAGTGCCCCAACATCCCCCTACCAGGGCCCCAACATCTCCCCACCGTGATCCCAACATCCCCGCACCAGAGCCCCAAAATTTCCCCCGGGGCCCCAACATCCCCCTACCAGGTCCCCAACATCTCCCCACCGGGAACCAACATTCCCCACACTGGAACCCAACATCCCCTCACCAGGGCCCAAACATCTCCCCATGGGGCCCCAACATCCTCTCACTGGGGCCCCAATATCACCCCACCAGGGCCCCAACATCTCCCCACCGGGGCCCCAACATCCCCCCACCAGGGCCCCAACATTCCCCCAGTCAGCTCATTAGTGCCTGCACCACACACTCTGTACAGTTGAGGAGGGAGGGGGATCCAGCCAATCACCTTTCAGCAACCTTATGTCAGCACTGTGAAGAAGGCTTTTGATTGGTTGTGATGGGTTGGATCCGGAGCTTCTTCCCTCCTGAAATTATTCAAAAACGATCCCACAAAACATTCCAGGGCTCCCAGTACTGTATAATGGAAGGCCAAAGGAAGAAAAAAGTCACTGAGGAGAAGCCACGCCTCTCCATTCTGAGTGGCTGCAAGGAGAATCCCGACTGTTACATCGTGTCATTAAATATCTGAAGAGAAGAGAAATGACAGTCAGCCGCCGGAGCCTTTCCACAAATGACTGTTTCCTGCCTTCTTCATGTCTTTTCAATGACGAGATACCAGATTACCTCTGTGCCGGGATCAGTGACAGGATATCGGATTACCTCTGTGCCACAATCAGTGACAGGATATCGGATTACATCTGTGCCAGGGGTTAGTGACAGGATATTGGATTACCTCTGTGCCGGGAGTCAGTGACGGTATATCAGATTACCTCTGTGCCAGGAGTCAGTGACAGGATATCGGATTACATCTGTGCCGGAATCAGTGACAGGATATCGGATTACCTCTGTGCTGGGATCAGTGACGGGATATCCGTTTACCTCTGTGCCGGGATCAGTGACAGGATATCGGATTACATCTGTGCCAGGGGTTAGTGACAGGATATTGGATTACATCTGTGCCAGGATCAGTGACGGAATATCGGATAACATCTGTGCCAGGGGTTAGTGACAGGATATTGGATTACCTCTGTGCCGGGAGTCAGTGACGGTATATCAGATTACCTCTGTGCCAGGAGTCAGTGATAGGATATCGGATTACCTCTGTGCCGGGAGTCAGTGACAGGATATCGGATTACATCTGTGCCGGAATCAGTGACAGGATATCGGATTACCTCTGTGCTGGGATCAGTGACGGGATATCCGTTTACCTCTGTGCCGGGATCAGTGACAGGATATCGGATTACATCTATGCCAGGGGTTAGTGACAGGATATTGGATTACATCTGTGCCAGGATCAGTGACGGAATATCGGATAACATCTGTGCCAGGGGTTAGTGACAGGATATTGGATTACCTCTGTGCCGGGAGTCAGTGACGGTATATCAGATTACCTCTGTGCCAGGAGTCAGTGATAGGATATCGGATTACCTCTGTGCCGGGAGTCAGTGACAGGATATCGGATTACATCTGTGCCGGAATCAGTGACAGGATATCGGATTACCTCTGTGCTGGGATCAGTGACGGGATATCCGTTTACCTCTGTGCCGGGAGTCAGTGACAGGATATCGGATTACCTCTGTGCTGGGATCAGTGACAGGATATCCGATTACATCTGTGCCGGAATCAGTGACAGGATATCGGATTACCTCTGTGCCGGGATCAGTGACGGAATATCGGATAACATCTATGCCAGGGGTTAGTGACAGGATATTGGATTACCTCTGTGCTGGGAGTCAGTGACGGGATATCCGATTAACTCTGTACCCAGAGTCAGTGACAGGATATCGAATTACCTCTGTTCCGGGATTCAGTCTCAGGATATCAGATTACTATGTGACGGGAATCAGTGACAGGGTATCAGATATCCTTTGTGCAGAGAGTCATTGACAAGATATCGGATTAACTCTGTACCAGGAGTCAGTGTCAGTATATCGGATTACCTCTGTACCTGGAGTCAGTGATGGGTTATCACATTACTTCTGTGCCGGGAGTCAGTAATGGGATAATGGATTACCTCTTTGATGGGAGTCAGTGACAGTATATTAGATTACCTCTGTGCCGGGAGTCAGTGAAGGGATATCAGATTACCACGGTCCCAGGAGTCAGGGACAGTATATAGGATTACCTCTGTGCCGGGAGTCAGGGCCGGGATATCAAATTACTTCTGTGCTGGGAGTCAGTGACAGGATATCAGATTACCTCTGTGCCAGGAGTCAGTGATGGGTTTTTGGATTACCTCTGTGATGGGAGTCAGTGATGGGATATCAGATTACCATGGTGCCGGGAGTCAGTGACAGGATATCAGATTACCTCTGTGCATGGAGTTAGTGACAGTATATCGGATTACCTCTGTGTCTGGGAGTTAGTGACAGTATATCATATTACCCCTGTGCAGGGAGTTAGTGACGTGATATCGGATTACCTCTGTGCCAGGAGTCAGTGACAGGATATCAGATTACCTCGTGCCGGGAGTCAGTGACGGTATATCGGATTACCTCTGTGGTGGGAGTCAGTGATGGGATATTGGATTTCCTCTGTGCCGGGAATCAGTGACAGGATATCAGATTACCTCTGTGCTGGGAGTCAGTGACGGGATATCAGATTACCTCTGTGTCTGGGAGTTAGTGACAGTATATCATATTACCCCTGTGCAGGGAGTTAGTGACGGGATATCGGATTACCTCTGTGCCAGGAATCAGTGGCAGGATATCAGATTACCTCGGTTCTGGGAGTCAGTGACGGGATATCAGATTACCTCTGTGTCTGGGAGTTAGTGACAGTATATCATATTACCCCTGTGCAGGGAGTTAGTGACGTGATATCGGATTACCTCTGTGCCAGGAGTCAGTGACAGGATATCAGATTACCTCGTGCCGGGAGTCAGTGACGGTATATCGGATTACCTCTGTGGTGGGAGTCAGTGATGGGATATTGGATTTCCTCTGTGCCGGGAATCAGTGACAGGATATCAGATTACCTCTGTGCTGGGAGTCAGTGACGGGATATCAGATTACCTCTGTGTCTGGGAGTTAGTGACAGTATATCATATTACCCCTGTGCAGGGAGTTAGTGACGGGATATCGGATTACCTCTGTGCCAGGAATCAGTGGCAGGATATCAGATTACCTCGGTTCTGGGAGTCAGTGATGGCTTTTCGGATTACCTCTGTCCCAGGAGTCAGTGACCGGATATCGGATTACCTCTGGTGCCGGGAGTCAGTGGAAGGATATCGGGCTACCACTGTGCCAGAATTCAGTGACGGTATATTGGACTACCTCTGTGATGGGAGTTAGTGACAGAATATCAGATTACCTCTGTGCCGGGAGTCAGTGATGGGATATCGGATTATCACTGTGCCAGGAGTCAGTGGAAGGATATCTTATTACCTCTGTGCCAGGAGTCAGTGACACCATATCAAATTACCTCTGTTCCAGAAGTCAGCGATGGGATATCAGATTACCTTTGTGCCATAATTCAATGACAGGATATCAGATTACCTGTGCCGGGAGTCAGTAACAGTATCTCAGATTACCTCTGTTCCGGGAGTCAGTGACAGGATATCAGATTACTTCTGTGTCAGGAGTCTGTGGCAGGATATCGGATTACCACTGTGCAGGGAGTCAGTTACAGTATATAGGGTTACCTCTCTGCCAGAAGTCAGTGATGGAATATCAGATTACCACGGTGCCAGGAGTCAGTGATAGGGTATCAGATTACCTCGGTGCCGGAAGTCAGTGACATGATATTGGATTACCTCTGTGCTGGGAGTCAGGGCCAGGATATCAAATTACTTCTGTGCTGACAGTCGGTGATGGGATATTAGATTACCTCTGTACCGAGAGTCAGTGATGGGATATTGGATTACCTCTTTGACGGGATATCAGATTACCTCTGTGTTGGGAGTCAGTGACAGGATATTAGATTACCTTTATGCTGGGAGTCAGTGACTGGATATCGGATTATCTCTGTGCTGGGAATCAGTGAAAGGATAACTGATTATCTCTGTTCTGGGAGTCATTGACAGAATATCAAATTACCTCTGTGCTGGGAGTCATTGACAGGATATCAGATTACCTCTGTGCTGGGAGTCATTGACGGGATATATCGGATAACCTCTGTGCCGGTAGTCAGTGATGGGATATCGGATAACCTCTGTGCCGGTAGTCAGTGATGGGATATCGGATAACCTCTGTGCCGGTAGTCAGTGATGGGGTATCGGATTACCAGGAAATTTTGTATTCAATGGAAACATCATAAAACATGGGATCAGCATGTTCCACTGTCTGGGGCCTCGAGGGCCACAGTCCCCTCCCCCTTTGTCCTTCAGACGCCAGTAGCTGGGGTCTCAGATGGCCGGTGACATTTTCAGGGGGCGGAGCCCACAGTTCTGCGTCTTTCTTCAAACACTTTGCACAGCGAGAGATGAAATGTTTTCCAAACTTCTGCCATCCAGATGATGCCAAACATCTCCTCCCCCCTCCGGCCCGTCCGCAGGGGTCTGCAAATCCTTACCGAGAATCCGGGATCAAACGCCACTCCCAATCTCTATAAATTAATGGGAACTCTGCAGTCCAGAGAAATGGAGGCCGGGGAGAGCCGACATAATCCCAAACTGGAGGAGGCTTTGTTTGCTTCGTATTTCATAAACAACAAATAAAACGCCATCCTTTGTTACATCTCAGTGCTGCGGCTCTCCTGATGCCTATTTGCAGCCACTTCCTGTCTCCACACACCGGCTCCCTGATGGAATTCGTCAGAGGGGACTCCTGATGGTGACACAAGAGGGCCATGTCTGTGTCATGTGTACGAGTGGGTGACAACACAGGAGAGCAGTTGGGAGACGGGAACAGAGAGTTGTCACCCTAAAACAGGAAGTTCCTGAACAAGGCCCTCCATGGCAGGATCACCTGGGGGGTATAAAGACAAAATAATAAATAAAAAAGAGAACTGAGTTGATATCTTTGTGGCGGGTGAACACACAACGTTATTCACATAGCAGGAGCCCCCAACGCTACCTAACATGCGTCAAATCGCAATGGGATGCTTCTTTCTAATGGATTAATATTGGAATAATATCGGATTAATATTGGAATAATATCCAATCAATATTTGAATAATATCAGATTAATATTGGAATAATATCTAATCAATATTGGAATAATATCAGATTAATATTGAAATAATATCTGATCAATATTGGAATAGTATCTGATTAATATTGAAATAATATCCAATCAATATTTGAATAATATCTGATCAATATTGGAATAATATCTGATTAATATTGGAATAATATCAGATTAATTTTTGAACAATATTGAATTAATGTTGGAATAGAATGGGAGAAATATCAGATTAATTTAGGAATAATATCAGATCAATATTGGAATAATATCAGATTAATATTGGAACAAAATTGAATTAATGTTGGAATCATATTAGATTATCATTGGAATCATATTTGAATAATATCAGATTAATATTGTAATAATATAAAATTTTTATTGGATTAATATCGGATTAATATTGGAATAATATAAAAAAAAAATTAAGAATAATATTGGAATAATATCGGATTAATATTGGAATAATATACAATTTTTATTGGATTAATATCGGATTAATATTGGAATAATATTGGATTAATATTGCACTAATATAAAAATAATATTGGATTAATATCAGAATTTAATTAGAATAATATCAGATTATTATAAGAATAATATTGGAATAATGTTGTATTAATGTTAGATTATTATAGGAATAATATTGTAATAATATTGTAATAATATCAGATTATAATTAGAATAATATCGGCTATTATAGGAATTATATTGGATTAATATAGGAACAATATTGGAATAATATAAAAATAATAGTGGAATAATATCAGATTATTCTAGGAATAATATTGGATACTTTTTGGATGTTGTTGGTTTGGGATCGGTAGCGTTGCGGTTTCAGAAATAATGGGCGCGGTCAGGGAAGTGACTTCCTTCCTAGTAAGGACAATATTTGGAGACGTTTATTGCCATCGGATATTTCTGGAACATTTACAACCACTGATAACTCCGCCCAGAATATTGTTGTGTAATCTACAGAATAAATATAATATGGAGCTTCCTGGTGAAGGAGAATTTATTCTCCTTTTGGATGGAGTCCAGGGGGGTTATAACCCCTGTCAGTGTCCCGTTGGGGAGATTTCTCTTCACTTCCTGTCTCAGAGACACAACAGGAAGTGAGAGGAAATCCCCCAAAGTGAGGGGATCCCTGAAGCAGTGGGTTCTGTACATGACTTGTATTGATTATCAGCTTCCATCAATCTCCATCATCTTCTTCATGGACAGAATTCCGCCCATAAAGGGGTCAAATTCCCAACAAATTCTCTTTAAAAATCTGGAAGTTTAGTGATTGGACGGCTCTACCATTGATTTGTAAATGCGACCGACCAAGCCTTCAATGTCGCCTCTTTTTCCATTATATTCCTCTCATCATTGATTAGAAATTTGTTTTAAAAAAAAAAAATCCAACACGCTGATCGCTCAGATTCGATGGCGGCAGGAAAATCGCCCGTTGCTGCGCCCACTAATCCGAAACCCAAACAAAAATGATCAATTGTGGGAATTAGTTCGGAATTTGACCCGTGTATGGCCACCCTCAGAGCCAATCTTCTCATGGACTTCTAGACAGAGCTTCTTCTTGGACCTCTGAGACAGGATGTGATGTCATATGTTATCAGATGTCAGGATGTGATGTCATATGTTATCAGATGTCTGGATGTGATGTCATCCGATGTCAGGATGTGATGTCATACGTCATCAGATGTCTGGAAGTGATGTCATCTGATGTCACTGATTCTGGTGATTGTGGTGACTGATTGGGGTCACTGATTCTGGGGTTTGTGGTCACTGATTCCAATGATTGGGGTCACTGATTCCAATGATTGGGGTCACTGATTTCGGTGATTGGAGTCACTGATTCTGGTGATTGGTGTCACTGATTCCGGTGATTGGGGTCACTGATTCCGGTGATTGGGGTCAGTGATTCTGTTGATTGAGGTCACTTATTCTGGTGATTGGGGTCTCTGATTCCGGTGATTGAGGTCACTGATTCTGGTGATTGGGGTCACTAATTCTGGGGATTGGGGTCACTGATTCAGGTGATTGGGTTCACTGATTCCGGTGATTGGGGTCACTGATAGTGGTGATTGGGGTCACTGATTTTGGTGATTGGGGTCACTGATTTTGGTGATTGGGTTCACTGATTCCGGTGATTGGGGTCAATGAGTCTGGTAATTGGGGTCACTGATTCTGGGGTTTGGGGTCACTGATTCTGGTGATTGGGGTCACTGAGTCTGGTAATTGGGGTCACTGATTCTGGGGTTTGGGGTCACTGATTCTGGTGATTGGGGTCACTGAGTCTGGTGATTGGGGTCACTGATTCCGTGGATTGGGGTTACTGAGTCTGGTTATTGGGGTCACTGATTCTAGTGATTGGGGTCACTGATTCTGGTGATTGGAGTCACTAATTCCGGTGATTGGGGTCACTGATTCCGGTGATTGTAGTCACTAAGTCTGGTGATTAGGGTTACTGATTCTGGTGATTGGGGTCCCTGATTCCGGGGTTTGTGGTCCCTGATTCCGGTGATTGGGGTCACTAATTTCAGTGATTGTGGTCACTGATTCTGGTGATTGGGGTCACTGATTCCAGTGATTCGGGTCACTGAATCTGGGGATTGGGGTCACTGATTCCGGTGATTGGGGTCACTGATTCTGGTGATTGGGGTCACTGATTCCGGTGATTGGGGCCACTGATTTCAGTGATTGGGATCACTGATCCGGTGGTTAGGGTCACTGATTCCGGTGATTGGGGTCACTGATTCTGCTGATTGGGGTCACTGATCCGGTGATTGGGGTCACTGATTCTGGGGTCACTGATTTCGGTGATTGGGGTCACTGATTCCAGGGATTGGGGTCACTGATTCTGGTGATTGGGGTCACTGATCCGGTGATTGGGGTCACTGATTCTAGGGATTGGGGTCACTGATTCTGGTGATTGGAGTCACTGATTCCGGTGATTGGGATCACTGATTCTGGGGATTGGGGTCACTGATTTCAGTGATTGGGATCACTGATTCCGTTGATTGGGATCACTGATTCTGGTGATTGGGGTCACTGATTCCGATGATTGGGATCACTGATTCTGGGGATTGGGGTCACTGATTTCAGTGATTGGGTTCACTGATTCCGTTGATTGGGATCACTGATTCTGAGGATTGGGGTCACTGATTTCGGTGATTGGGGTCACTGATTCCGATGATTGGGATCACTGATTCTGGGGATTGGGGTCACTGATTTCAGTGATTGGGATCACTGATTCCGTTGATTGGGATCACTGATTCTGAGGATTGGGGTCACTGATTTCGGTGATTGGGGTCACTGATTCCGGTGATTGGGGTCACTGATTCCGATGATTGGGATCACTGATTCTGGGGATTGGGGTCACTGATTTCAGTGATTGGGATCACTGATTCCGTTGATTGGGATCACTGATTCTGAGGATTGGGGTCACTGATTTCGGTGATTGGGATCACTGATCCGGTGATTAGGGTCACTGATTCCGGTGATTGGGGTCACTGATTCTGCTGATTGGGGTCACTGATCCGGTGATTGGGGTCACTGATTCTGGGGTCACTGATTTCAGTGATTGGGGTCACTGATTCTGGTGATTGGGGTCACTGATTCTGGTGATTGGGGTCACTGATCCGGTGATTGGGGTCACTGATTCTAGGGATTGGGGTCACTGATTCTGGTGATTGGAGTCACTGATTCCGGTGATTGGGATCACTGATTCTGGTGATTGGGTTCACTGATTCCGGTGATTGGGATCACTGATTCTGGGGATTGGGGTCACTGATTTCAGTGATTGGGTTCACTGATTCCGGTGATTGGGATTACTGATTCTGGTGATTGGGTTCACTGATTCCGGTGATTGGGGTCACTGATTCCGATGATTGGGATCACTGATTCTGGGGATTGGGGTCACTGATTTCAGTGATTGGGATCACTGATTCCGTTGATTGGGATCACTGATTCTGAGGATTGGGGTCACTGATTTCGGTGATTGGGGTCACTGATCCGGTGATTGGGGTCACTGATTCTGGTGATTGGGGTCACTGATTCTGGTGATTGGGGTCACTGATTCTGGGGATTGGGGTCACTGATTCCGGTGATTGGGGTCACTGATCCGGAGATTTGGGTCACTGATCCGGTGATTGGGGTCACTGATTTCAGTGATTGGGATCACTGATTCCGTTGATTGGATACACTGATTCTGAGGATTGGGGTCACTGATCCGGTGATTGGGGTCACTGATTCCGGTGATTGGGGTCACTGATTCTGGGGATTGGGGTCACTGATTCCGGTGATTGTCAGCAGATAATCCAGAACACTTTCACTCTTGTGTCTGGATGGGGTCCCCCTGGTCCGGCTTCCCCCGGAATGTTCTATGGGCGGTTCCCTGTCGGTGACATCTGGTGTTTGTATGGCGCGCTCACGTCTGGTATACAGAAATTTCCCGGCCCTCTCCGCCGTCCACAAAATAAACTTGTCGTCTGGCAGAATCTGAGTGTAAGCACAATTCCTCTGAAGGCCATAATTAGCGGCGGATCGCTGTCAGAATATCGAATTATTGGGAGAAGGTGGGGGATTTCCATCCCGAAATATCATCCCCACCTGTCTAATAAAGACAGAAAACTAACTTATTGTGTCTCATCGCTGAGCGAGGAGGATTAACCCTTCGGGGTCAGAAATCCACTTCCTTCAGCAGAGAACACGGAGCGTGACGCAACGCGGCGGACAGAACCGCGCCGGTCCACAGATTGCTCTGATGTCCCGTCTCATCCGGCCCAGGGGCTGTGGGGGACCTCCGACGTGCGGGTTCTCGGGATTGTCCACAGAGGAAAGGCTTTCATCAGAAAAAAAGACTTTATATAAATTGATATTTATTTCTTGACATAAACACAAAAAACTCAGACTGAACCCGATGGACCGGTGTCTGTATACAACCTTCACGACTAATGCAGGCCATACACGGTCGAATTTCGAACAAATTTTCTTTTCAAAATCAGAAAGTTTTTTTTTTTTGTGATTGGATGGCGCCACCATTGATTTTCGAAATTTGGCCGACCAAGCCTTCAATTTCACCTCATGTTGTTACAGAAAATAATTTTCGTGTCCGGGAATCTTCTTTTCTCTCCGTAAATTTTATTTTCTTATTACATTTCTCGCACAATTCTCCCTTCATTGATTAGAAAATCATTTGTTTTTCCAAAAATTTCCAACATATCCGATTCCTCAAATTAGATTTCCGCGCGAAAATCGGCTGTTGTTGCAGCTCCACTAATGGTGCGAAATTCATACGAAAATTCTTAGATACGATTTTCGAAAGAAAATTCTTTCGAAATTCGAAACGTGTATGGCCGGCATAAGTCTATATAATATTTCTATTATTAATTTCCCATGATTGGGAACTCGGAGTTTAGTGTTGGGATCGCTCGTTCATTTAGGCAAAAAGAGCCTTTGTGTGACCTGAGAAATAGAAACAGATACATTTGTTTTTTGGAGACTTATGCAGGCCATACACGGTCGAATTTCGAACAAATTTTCTTTTAAAAATCAGAAAATAATTTTTTTTTGTGATCGGATGGCGCCACCATTGATTTTCGAAATTCGGCCGACCAAGCCTTCAATTTCACCTCATGTTGTTACAGAAAAGAATTTTCGTGGCTGGGAATCTTCTTTTCTCTCCGTAAATTTTCTTTTCTTATTACATTTCTCGCACGATTCTCCCTTCATTGATTAGAAAATCATTCGTTTTTCAAAAAATTTCCAACATGTCCGATTCCTCAAATTTTATTTCCGCATGAAAATCGGCTGTTGCTGCCGCCCCACTAATATTGCGAAATTCATACGAAAATTCTTAGATAGGATTTTCGAAAGAAAATTCTTTCAAAATTCGAACCGTGTATGGCCGGCATTAATCGTCCCAAAAATATATACATATATAGTTCTAGTCCATCGAGATCAACCAGAAAGGAAGATTTCACTTTTATTTTATTTTATTTATTTACATAATTTATTTATTGACATAAACACACAAAAACACGGACTGAACCGGATGGATTGTGTCTTTATTCAGCGTTACCAACTATGTAAGTATATATCGATTATTTTTGTATGTACATATAATGTATGTATTATTTTATCTTCCCATGGTTGGGAACTCTTCTGTATGTGACCTGAGTAGCAGAAACTGATAAATTTGTTTTTTGAAAGAATGAATTGCCCAAAAAACAAATGATATATATATAGTTACATAGTCCATCGAGTTCAACCGGGAAGGAAATACAATTTAAAAATGTTAATTTGTTTTATTTTATTTTATTATTTTATTTTTCTATTGTGTTTATTGTTTGGTTTGTGTACAGCATGAAGTTCTTGGAAAACATACACTCTATATATACCTCAATGTGTATTTCACTTAACTGCATGCAGGCATAGGTATATACTGTATATATTATGTATTATATAGGTACCATATATAGTATAGCAAATCCAAAGAGTGTACAAGTCACATGCGACGCTCCGAGGAGAAGTGCCGAGGAACTTCCATTGGAACTTTCATCTGTATCTGTAGACCATCAACAGGGTAGAGGAAGAGATGAGACAACTGGATGGATGAAAGGGTAATCAGTAGATGGATGGATGGATGAGCAGGAGAAGGGACCAAGACTGCAACCTCTGCAGCTCCCACAGAAGATCGGGGTTGGATCACTTCAATGTAAAATAAGTATCAAATAAAAGTGACTTTCATTTTATACAGACCTCAGCGCCCTGCTGTTCGTTTTCTTCAACATATACAGTATATATTATATATCTGCATTATATAGGTAATATATACAGTATTTACTATATATCTGTATTATATAGGTAATATATACAGTATTTACTATATATCTGTATTATATAGGTAATATATACAGTATATACTATATATCTGTATTATATAGGTAATATATACAGTATTTACTATATATCTGTATTATATAGGTAATATATACAGTATATACTCTATATCTGTATTACATAGGTAATATATACAGTATATCTGTATTATATTGGTAATAGTGTAATATAGTAATATAATAGTAATATATACTGTGCAATGTTGAAATACATATTTATAAAATGATCGCACGTTGTACTTTTATCAACCTGACAAATAAACACGGATTATATATATTTATTGAACAAGCTAAAATTATTTTAGGCTCCAGCCAGAGAGATCAGAACAGAAAAGGAAATATCTCCTATTAATGTAACATTCAAATCTGGGGGTTTTTTTGTTTTTTTTAAGTGGTTCGTTAAAAAAAGTTACATATAGCAGTAGGAAAATAAACAATATCCGGGGTACAAGAGTATGAAGTATGAAGTAACAAGTAATGTAACCAAAGGTAAATAGCAAGGCTACGCAGGGCCCAGATAAGATCATTATGATCACAAAAATGTGACATTGGAAAGAAAAAAAACACTGAAAAAATCACAGACAACACACAATCCAGGATTTTTTTTCATTATTTTTCTTTTATAAAATGATTTTATTTTTTCTGACATACAGTATATATTTTATCATTTATCTAATATAATTTATATAATAAACTAATAATCCAATGACACAGATTCTTGCAGGGTGTGGGGATGATACAATACAGTATAAAGAGTCTGAATATTATTATATAGGATTTATATATTATTATTATTATAATACAGGATTTATATATTATTATTATTATTATTATTATACAGGATTTATATATTATTATTATTATTATTATACAGGATTTATATATTATTATTATTATTATTATTATTATTATTATTATTATTATACAGGATTTATAGAGCACCAACCGTTTGCACAGCACTCTACAAAATGAAGGCAGTTATTACAGTTACAATACAATTTGATACAAGAGGAATGGGATATTCTAAGATTGTTTGCTTCCAGAGAAAACAATGTATCATTTTGTGAAGAACGGGGGATGTCAGTCATAGAGAAGTTTGATGTCTGCAGATAAAAGTAGATCTAGGTACAGAGGGTCACATATCGGATCGTGGAGCGTAGGGGGGACATCAAACACGAACATTGGAGAATTCGGGGGAAGGTTTTGCTCAGGAATACACCAACCAGCAGCCAACGTTCCCGGATCACAGACAGGACATCACGCCGTACAATCCTACATATCAGATAAGAAGGATTACGAGGTATGTCTGTGGAATAACATTGAGGCTCCATGCACATTGGGCTTTAAAAAACATCTGTTCTATCGAGAGTAAAAAACGCTATAGAGCATTTTTTGTACAAAGTTTAGATGAGTTTAGGAGAGTTTTATGTTTTTTTTGCCTCAGAAACGTGAACCAGAAGGGTTTTTTTTCTGCCTCTAAATGTCCTAACATGCATGGACACCTAAAGCCGCGTACACACGGGCGGACTGTCTGGCCAACTTAGTCCGTCGAAACACATTTCAGCGGACAATCCGCTCGTGTGTGGGCTTCAGCGGACTTTTTCAGCGTGCAGTCTGGCGGACTAAGTATTTCAGAATTTCCGGAATATTGTCCGTCGTACTTTGGTTTCAGCGGACAATCCACTCGTGAGTAGGCTAGTTCGACGGACTAAGTATTTCTAGTCCCGTCGTACGTGCTGTACACGTCATCGCGCAAACTTTCGACGGACTGTTTTGCATCCGTGTGTGGTCAAGTCCGTTCACTCGAAAGTAGGACGGACTGTCCGTCGGATTGTCTGACGGACTAAGTTGGCCATACAGTCCGCCCGTGTGTACGCGGCTTCAGAGAACATTGGGACACCTAAGAGAACATTGGGACACCTAATGCCACGTACACACGACCAGACTTTTCGAGGGACTAGGTCCGACAGACTTTCGATGGAGTTTCAGCGGAGTTCTGACGGACTTTCCGAATGAACGGACTTGGCCACACACAATCACACCAAAGTCCGACGGATTCGAACGTGATGACGTACGACTGGACTAGAATAAGGAAGTTCATAGCCAGTAGCCAATAGCTGTCCTCGTGTCGGCTTTTGTCCATCGGACCAGCATACACACGAGTGGATTTCACGGTAGGAACTGGGTCCGGCGGAGTTCTGGCGGAAAAATTTGAAACATGTTCCATTTCTAAAGTCTGTCAGACTTTTGCAAATCAAAAGTCCTCTGTAGCCCACACACGTTCGAATAGTCTGCCGGAATCATTCCGTCTGACTTTTGATGTTGAAAAGTCCTGTCGTGTGTACGCGGCATAAGAGAACATTGGGACACCTATGAGAACATTGGGGCACATAGGAGAACATTGGGGCACATAGGAGAACATTGGGGCACATAGGAGAACATTGGGGTACACAAGTCCCAGCAAATGTTCTCATAGAAGTCATGTGACTTTTTTAGTTTTTCTAAACAAATTATTTTAAGTGGATGTGATTTTAGGTTGGTTGGAGTTGGGGGTTGGGGTCAGTGACATGAGCTTGGAATGGTGGGAGACATTGGTGACCCTACCTGGAGGTCCAGAAATACCCAATCATAGGGCAGGACCACAGTAGGGAAGTAAAGTTGGGGAGTTGGGCATTTAATTTAGGGCACAGAGTCCTATAAACTTAGAGAGTGTCTAACAAATACCAAAATTTTTGAGGTCTTCCAATGTGCTGACACCCCCCCCTCCCCCACCCCACCCCAGTTCCTATATATGTAGGATACTGGTATGATTTCTCTGGGCGAGATCTGCCGGGAAGATCTGCCGGGAAATTGCTTTTTTAATATTTAAAATATCCCAGAGAAACTGCATGCTGACAATTTTGTATTGTTCTACTGACCAAATGTTGTGGCCACTTTCATTGTTAGCTGCATCCTCACATCAAAAAATAAAAATATCCTGGAGAGTCTATGAATTCTTTTTTTTTTTTGAAGGAATAGAAAAGTTACTCAAAAGAAAAACTTTAACATTTCACATTTTTAATAATAAATTATATTTTATATATATATGTGTGTGTCTGTGTGTATACATATATATATATATACAGCATAAATAGATGATATAATCATAATTATATTATCTTGATCATATAATGATATATTTATATATAATATATTACGTATAGATTATAATTATATATAATCATTTATAGATAGATAATGATTGATTGCTAAATAATGTTGGTAACCTAAAATACAAAATTGTTAATAAAAGTGTTGATGTGCCTATAAAATCGAATCCAAGGCTGAAATAATAACATATAAGTGACTGAAGTCGTCATACAACATCATATAATATAAATATACATTTTATAAAATATAAACATTGATACAAATGTGATCCATAAAGTTGTGCGGTGTGTGCAGGTCGGGGACCTCCCAGGTCACTTCTTGTCCTTAATACAGACTCAGATAATAAACGTGACTTGATCTGGGAATAAAGCGATCGGCATCGGTGATTACACTCTGGCGCTCCCCACCCCCCCCCCCAAGGTAATGGCCGCTCACCTCGGAGCGTGGCCCCTCACAATGAAGTGTGGTCAGTAAACACTTCTATATCATCAGAACGGATTCCGGGTCGGGTTGTGAGGTCCGAACACGGCTCAGAGATCTCCCCTCCTCATAAATCAAAGAGACTCCGTACAGAAGTGAGAAGGGAGATACGGCTTTAAAAGATTTTATGTACTGTAAACAAACCTCTATTGTAGGGTCCTCACAGGGGTCCGGTGTGTTAGCACCCCGCTCTATAGGAGGCCTTACTAGCACCAAGCCATGGATGAGATCGCGTTCTCCTACTCCATATGACGGGCCAGCTCCCTCCCGCACCGCCCAGTCCTTAGAGCCGTATCTCACTTCTGTACGGAGTCTCTGATATCTATATATGAGGAGGGGAGATCTCTGAGCCGTGTTCGGACCTCACAACCCGACCCGGAATCCGTTCTGATGATACAGAAGTGTTTACTGACCACACTTCATTGTGAGGGGCCACGCTCCGAGGTGAGCGGCCATTACCTTGGGGGGGGTGGGGAGCACCAGAGTGTAATCACCAATGCCGATCGCTTTATTCACCGATCAAGATTATTATTTAGATTAAGGACACTGAGAAGTTGATACTTTTGTATCAATGTTTATATTTTATGTAATTAGTAGGAAGGCTTCAGCAGTCCCACTATTGTTCGTTATTTATTAATCATCTTTTTATTATTATTCGGTACGTTATTTGGCTCTGGGTACTTTCAGCTATTAAAGACATTCAACTTTTAAAATGCTCGGCTCTTTCGGGTGATGATGGGACTTCAACTTTTTTTTCTACTATTTATACTTTTTAAAATATTATACTTTTTAACACTTTTTTTTTAACATTGAAGTCAATGAGAGCATGCTTAAAATCCATAAAATCTTCTTCCGCTGCCAAAAGTTTCAGCTCCTTCATACTTTCACCTACAGACACCAAACACACTTTAAAATGTTCACAAAATATTCGGCTATCTGGCTCTATCTTTTCAGTTTGATATCTTTTACAGTTTTTGTGAAAAAGCTGTTTAAGTTTAGTGATCATTTCAGAAAATTTCATTTTGTTGCCATGGTTACCAAAGATTCTTATACACAGTGATGGGCAGTGGGGGAAGGCGGTTTTGATAGTGCAAATATGATGGGGCAGTTTTGATGGGGTCAGTTTTGATGGAGGCAAAATGATGGGGCAGTTTTGATGGTGGCAATATGATGGGCAGTTTTGATGGGGGCAATTTTTATGGGGCAGTTTGATGGGGCAGTTTTGATGGGGGCAATATGATGGGGCAGTTTTGATGGGGGCAATATAGTGGGGTAGTTCTGATGGGGCTATATGATGGGGCAGTTTTGATAGTGGCAATATGATGGGGCAGTTTTGATGGGGGCAATATGATGGGGCAGTTTTGATGGGGGCAATATGATGAGGCAGTTTTGGTGCTATTCAGTTTTGGTGCTCCACGAAATGCATTTTCTAGTGTATATTCACATTATATGATGTTGTGAGCTGTATGACGACATCAGTCACATATATTATTATTATATTCTTGGATTAGATTTTCTCATAGGACCCCCGCCATCCCCTGTGGGACCACTCGTAGAACCCCCACCGTTCCCTGTGGGACCCCTCATAGGACCCCCACCATTCCCTGTGGGACCCCTCATAGAACCCCCACCATCCCTCGAGGGACCCCCGTCACCCCCTGTGGGACCCCTCATAGGACCCCCATAATCCCCTGTGGGACCCCTTGTAGAACCCACACCATCCCTTGTGGGACACCCGTCACCCCCTGTGGAACCCCTCATAGGACCCTCGCCATCCCCTGTGGGACCCCTCGTAGAACGCCCACCATAACCTGTGGAACCCCCTCACCCCCTGTGGGACCCCTCTTAGGACCCCCGTCACCCCCTGTGGGACCCCTCATAGGACCCCCGTCATCCCCATGGGACCCCTCGTAGAACCCCCATCACCCCCTAGTGGATCCCTTCAAGGCCCCCTGCCATCCCCTGTGGGACCCCTCATAGGACCACCTGCCATCCCCTTTGGGACCCCTCGTAGGACCCCTGTAACCCCCTGTGGGACCCCTCATAGGACCCCCACCATCCCCATGGGACCCCTCGTAGGACCTCCATCACCCCCTGTAGGACCCCTCATAGGACCCCCATCACCCCATGTGGGACCCTTCATAGGACCCCTGCCATCCCCTGTGGGACCCCTCGTAGGACCCCCATCACCCCCTGTGGGACCTCTCATAGGACCACTGCCATGCCCTGTTGGACCCCTCATAGGACCCCTGTGGGACCCCTCATAGGACCCCTGTCACCCCCTGTGGGACCCCTCACAGGACCCCTGCCATCCCCTGTGAGCCCCCTAATAGGACCCCCATCACCCCCTGTGGGACCCCTGCCATGCCCTGTGGGACCCCTTGTAGGACCCCCGTCACCCCCTGTGGAAGGTCTGGTTTTTATGTGACGGGTCATTTGTAGACATTCCGTTTGGCATATACAATGTACTCATATTATGGACTGGCCATCATATCAGGGGAGTTGATCCGGGAAAATCCAATTGCATCCTGGGATTTTTTTCCCCCACTGCAATGAAATGGACCATGATTATTTTGGAGGGGGGGGGGGGGGGTGCCTTCCTCTGGATCCTCAGTGGGTTGTATTCTGTATATGAAGGTTTCCTATTTGTGGTGTTTTTTTGGATGGACTTGTGTCTCGTCTCATCCTGACAATGTAATATGAACGGTATTAATGTTTCTCCATATGGATGTTATTGATCTCCCTCTGATATCTCCTGATAATGAAGATCTTATAAAACACATTCCAGAGTTCTCCAATCACATCGCCGGATCCGAGAAGTTTCATTGGAAATCGATTCCGCCATCATATGTGATCAGATTGTATCGTTATCTGAGGAGGATGTATATGAAGTTACACTTTGATACTTTGTTGTTATTCATATTATTATTATTTTATTATTTGGGATTTTTAGCACCAACAGTTTGCAATGTAATCAATTAAAAAGACTTTAGGAGTTCCCTGGTCCTGGGAGCTTACAATCTAAAGATTGGTATATTCCACATTACAAATCTTATTTCTATCTATTAATGTGTATCGATCACGCCTGAGACTTTTCCCGCGAAGTCGTTCTCTATGAAGCCGTCCCATTATAGTTGTTGTCTCTCCATTACAGATGTTGTGGGACTACAAGTCCCAGCATTCCCCTCCCGGGCTGGTCACATTATGTGGGTATCGCACGCAGTCACTTCATCTGCCATGAAGATTTGGATGTTTTGTGCGTTTTTCGATCTTGTCGCCTGCGGATTTGAGGCGTCGGCGGTTTTGCGGTCCTAAGCGCTGTCGCTGCGTGTGAGTTATACGGCGGGTTTTGTTGGGGATTTGAAAGAGAAGACAATTAGTTGAGTACAAAGACGGATTATCCCTCATCACATCCTTTTCATTCTCACAATCCGTCCGGGAGATGAAAGGTCGGCGAGACGCGATGGATTCACAGCTGGGACGCCATTCATAGGCAAATGGGAGCCGTTCCGGGTGGAGAGAGAGAACAAGAGACTTCCAGCCGACGATCGCCGACTTCCCATCACTGAAAAGTTCCTCCGCAGGGCGACAATTCTTCATTACATCGTCACTGGGAGAAATCCATCGAGCTCAGCGATCGTCTCTGGAGGAATCCGATTGGGCAGGTCACGAGATCGTTTCTCTGATTTCTGTTTATTATTTTAGGATTTTGTTGTTTCTGACGCAGCAGAATCTTCAGGAGGGACGGCCGCCACGCGTCGGAGCGAAGAATTCCACATCCTGCGCGTGAAGCTCCGTCATTGTCAGGAGATCGATTTCTGAGTCTTTGGAAGCTGCAAATCTGAAACTGATTAAAATAAATATAACGGTGTAGATAGAATAATCGTATATAGATACAAAGTCTGCAACGCAGAGACGTTATCCGCAGAGCGATCGCGATCTGCCGCTTCTTCTATACAATCCGTGTCTATGTTGTGATTCCTCGTATCTTCCAATTCTCCACCTCTCTCCGGATTTATAAAGGAGTGGAACGTTCCCCGTACAGAGATTAGTAAATAAGGTGAAGATGTGATCACTTCACTCATCCGGTGTGCAGAAATTCCACGTCTTTCCCCCCAGATCAGGAAATCAGAACGATCGTCCAAAGACACAACTGCTGGTCACAGAAATAACATCAAATTCAGCAGACGTACAATGTCTAATTCAGGGGTACACAGGAGATATGTGGGGGATACACAGGAGATATGTGGGGGTACAAAGGAGATATGTGGGGATACACAGGAGATATGTGGGGGATACACAGGAGATATGTGGGGGGATACACAGGAGATATGTGGGATACACAGGAGATATGGGGGATACACAGGAGATATGGGGGATACACAGGAGATATGTGGGGGTACACAGGAGATATATGGGGGATACACAGGAGATATGGGGGATACACAGGAGATATGTGGGGGATACACAGGAGATATGTGGAGGATACACAGGAGATATGTGGAGGATACACAGGAGATATATGGGGGATACACAGGAGATATGGGGGATACACAGGAGATATGGGGGATACACAGGAGATATGTGGGGGTACACAGGAGATATATGGGGGATACACAGGAGATATGGGGGATACACAGGAGATATGTGGGGGATAGACAGGAGATATGGGGGATACACAGGAGATATGTGGAGGATACACAGGAGATATATGGGGGATACACAGGAGATATGTGGGGGATAGACAGGAGATATGTGGAGGATACACAGGAGATATGTGGAGGATACACAGGAGATATATGGGGGATACACAGGAGATATGGGGGATACACAGGAGATATGGGGGATACACAGGAGATATGTGGGGGTACACAGGAGATATGTGGGGGATACAAAGGAGATATGTGGAGGATACACAGGAGATATGTGGGGGATACACAGGAGATACATGGAGGATACACAGGAGATATGTGGGGGATTCACAGGAGATATGGGGGATACACAGGAGATATGTGGGGGATTCACAGGAGATACATGGGGGATACACAGGAGATATGTGGGGGATACACAGGAGATATATGGGGGATACACAGGAGATATGTGGGGGATACACAGGAGATATGTGGGAGATACACAGGGGATATATGGGGGATACACAGGAGATATGTGGGGGATACACAGGAGATACGTGGGGGAATACAGAGGAGATATGTGGGGGATTCCCAGGAGATATGTGGAGGATACACAGGAGATATGGGGGATACACAGGAGATATGTGGAGGATACACAGGAGATATATGGGGGATACACAGGAGATATGTGGAGGATACACAGGAGATATGTGGGGGTACACAGGAGATACGTGGGGGGGATACACAGGAGATATGTGGGGGATACACAGGAGATATGTGGAGGATACACAGGAGATATATGGGGTATACAGGAGATATGTGGGGGATACACAGGAGATATGTGGGGGTACACAGGATATATGTGGGGGATACACAGGAGATATGTGGGGTACACAGGAGATATGTGGGGGATACACAGGAGATATATGGGGGTACACAGGAGATATGTGGGGGATACACAGGATATATATGGGGGTACACAGGAGATAAGTGGGGGATACACAGGAGATATGTGGGGGTACACAGGAGATATGTGGGGGGATACACAGGAGATATGTGGGGGTACACAGGAGATATGTGGGGATACACGGGAGATATGTGGGGATACACAGGATATATGTGGGGGATACACAGGAGATATGTGGGGGATACACAGGATATATGTGGGGGATACACAGGATATATGTGGGGGATACACAGGAGATATGTGGGGGATACACAGGAGATATGTGTGGGTACACAGGAGATATATGGGGGTACACAGAACAGGGTCGAGCTGCTAGTGGAGTAAGTTTGGTATGTGAGCTCCACAATCTTTAGCTCCCCACATCCTTCTGGACACTTCTAGGCCTGCCATGAGTCCCTCTAGGCGAGTTGCAGATGCAATGGATAATCTGAAGCAGCTCTAGCGGGGTGACCAAGATGGAGACACAGGCCATGCGGCCGCCTCACCTCCTCCAATGGATCATGCTGAGGCCTCCTCTGAATCTGCTCCACGTCTGGCGGATTACATCACCAAGATCCATGAGGTGATGTCAAAATGTCAAGTTAGCCTGAAAATTCATGAGGTAAAGCTTGATGTGTTCCCGTTGTGAAGATATCTCCAGAATCTAAGTGTCTATATGATGGCTGGGTATTAGGTTGGGTCTGGGGTCCGTGTCTTGCAGAACTCCCCCTTCACCCTGCAGCTGAAGTCCCCATTAGGCCATGTGACAGGTGGACATAAAACCAATGAAGACGGCAATCAAAAGATTCGACTTTGCTGCTTGGACATCTGAGTGGTTGGCCTTCCAGAAGAGGCTGAAGCTGGCAACCACAGGGACTTTCAGACGAGAAGTGTTCCCCTTGGTGTTTGTAGTAGAGAGGTCTTTCGGATCTCACCAAGAGCTCCGCCACCTGGAGTATCACTTTGCCTTGATCATGAACTGCTGACAGTCCAAAGACCACAATGCAGAACCAGCAGCCAAAAAAATGACCCCCTTTATTTTGAAAAACTGGGCAGTATCCCTCATATCCCTCTGGGTCTCTTCAAGTGACAGTAATTTGGATGAGTGGTGGGTATCCACTGGGGTCTTCACAGGTAATGGTGCTGGCAGTGAGTGGTCCCAGGACATCTTTATGTGTGATGGAGCTGAGCGTGCGCTGTGGGTGTCCCCCAGGGTCTCTATGGGTGATCTCAGGGTGAGTGGTGGATATCCCCCCAGTTCTTTGTGAGTGATGGTTCTTAGAAGGAACAGTGAGTGACCCCCAGGACCTCTGCAGGTGACAGTGCTTAGTGTGGGCAGTTGTGTTCCTCAGGGTCCCTATGAATGATTAGCAGTGGGTGTCCCTCAGCACCTCTGCAGGTGGCAATGCTTGGGGTGAGTGGTGGTTTTCCCCTGGGAAAAATCCCCCTCACTTTCCACTGCAAGTGATGAAGCTCTGGGCTAGTGGTGAGTATCCTCCAAGGTCTCTATGGGTGATGAAGCTCAAAGAGAGCAGTAAGTATATCTCAGGGTCTCTGCAAGTGATAGTGTTTAGGATGAATGGTGAGTTGTACTTCAGGTCTCTATACAGTAGATCAGTGGTCTCAAAATTGCTGCCCAGGGGCCGGATGTGGCCCTTTGCTTGACTTTATATGGCCCTTGGGGCACAATTCCTCCCATTGACACCAATGATGGGGCACTATTCCTCCCATTGACACCAATGATGGGGCACTATTCCTCCCATTGACACCAATGATGGGGCACTATTCCTCCCACTGACACCAAGAATGGGGTTCTATTCCCACTGACATCAACGATGGTGGGAGATGAATCTCAGGGGGAGCAGTTGATGTCCTCTGAGTTTTGAGTGAACAGTTGATGGCCCCCATAAGTTCCTGTGGGTGGTGGAGCTCAGGGTGAACGGTGGGTGTTCCTCAGGGTTTCTGCAGGAAGTAGTGCCTCGGATAAGTGGTGCTCCCTGGGGTCCCTGGGTGGTGGAGCTCTGGGTCAGCAGTAAGTCTCTCTGTGGTTTATACATTTTAGGGTGAGCAGTGGGTGCCACCTTGGGTCTCTGTGGATGTTTTCTAATTGTTTGCATCCTTGGGGGCTTCAGCGGTGTCCCCTGAATCTCTGAGAGTGAGCAGTGGGTGTCTCCCAGGGTCTCTGTAGGTGGCAGAGCTCAGGGTGAGTGGTGGGTGTCCCCTGAATCTCTGAGGGTGAGCAATGGGTGTCCCCAGGGTCTCTGTGGGTGTCACAATGGGTGTCCAGCTCCTCTGTGGTCAGAGGACCCATCAGGACAATTTCACAGAGTGTTGTGAGCGGTGGGACGCTTGGCCGATCACAGGCTGTGGTTGGGGGGGTCTCTTTGTAGGCTGCACATACCGATGCTGCAATGACTCTTTAATCCTGTTAGCAAACAAGTGTCAGGCCAGCAGCAGCTCGGTGACCCCTTCCATCTTCAATGGGCTCCACTTCCTCCACAGCTCCGCCTCCTGCGTTTACCAAGTGTCATCAGTTGGGTGATCATGGCCTTTCCGTTCTTAGATCACATTCTGTGACCGCATTACACCGAGCCGGCCAGCTGTGGCAGAATTAGGGGGATTCTCTGAGGGGCTTCAGAGGAGCCCAGCAACGGCCTGTGTTCTCCCCAACCACTGAGATTGAGGGCAACCGGGGCTCAGAGTCCTCCAATATATCCACAACCCTCAGTAATGTCCTCTGCAGAGGCTCAGACTCTGTGATTGGATCTCATTTAGAAAGGCAGCCAATCAGATGCTTCAGATGCACACTAGGAGCTGAAAAAAAACGATGAAAAAATGCGGGCTAAAAAAACGCTCAATATTAGCTTTTTTTGCCAGCGTTTGTCTGTTTTTGTGCTGACATTTTACTGCCGCTTAGCAGGGTATAACCGGTTGTTAAGGAGGGGGCAGCTACCTGTGTCCTTAACATCCAATGACTCATCAGCTGTCAGCGGGCTTCCCCACTGACAGCAGAATGCAAACAAAAGAATGCCGGCAATGAAAAATAACACCATGGGCCCCTAATTCATACAGGCCCTTTGGGTGGAATATTAAGGGGAACCCCACTGCAAAATGTAAAAAAAAAACAGCATTGGCTCCCCTCCAAACTCCATTCCAGACCCTTATCCAAGCATGCAACCCAGCAAGGCAGGAAGGGGGGTGATGAGCAAGCAACCCCCTCCCGAACCATACTAGTCCAACATAGGGGGGTGTTTGGGGTAGGGGATCCCCCAAGCACCTCCTCCCCATGTTGATAAGGACAAGGGCATCTTCACAACAACCCTGGCCCAGTGGGGGAATGAGTATGGCACCTAAAAGTGAGTAAAAACACAGGGTCGGTTTTTGACAAGTCCTTTATTAAAAAAAAAAAAGTTTAATTGTTCCCCGCTGTAAATCCAACATCAATCAGGATGGACGCCAGCTGCCGACTCGAAGAAGAAAAAAGAGGTCCGCATTGGCTCCCGCTGTCTGACAGATTGGCTTCATAGCTGCTGCTAAATAAACTATGGGCGGTGCCACCCATTGACATCACCAGGTAACTCCACCCCCTTGAGACATCATCAACTCAGCATGCCCTGGTCGGCTATTCTCTGGTTGTTAAGAATTGGGGGTGGTACAGTTGACATTTGGTTTGTCTCAGCTCTCTAACTGATAAATTTGCAGGACAGCTGGGTCTGGTACAGGAAGCTGAAATATAACAGACTTACTACCAGGATCATCGGGTGAAAATAAAAGAAAAAAAAGAGAAAACAAATGCAGTCACCACCTCTGAGGATAGGGGGGTCGCAGTATAGATGACATTGAGGATTGGGGGGTGGCGGTACAGGTGACATTGAGGATTGGGGGGATGGTACAGGTGACATTGAGGATGGGGGGTGGTACAGGTGACATTGAGGATGGGGGGTGGTACAGGTGATATTGAGGATTGGGGGGTGGTGGTACAGGTGATATTGAGGATTGGGGGTAGTAAGGTGACATTGAGGATTGGGGGGGTACAGGTGACATTGAGGATTGGGGGGTGGTGCAGGTTACATTGAGGATGAGGGGTGGAGGTACAGGTGACATTGAGGATTGGAAAGGGGGTGGTATAAGTGACACTGAGGATGGGGGGATGGAGGTACAAGTGACATTGAGAATGGGGGGTGGCGGTACAGGTGATATTGAGGGGGGGTGGCGGTACAGGTGACACTGAGGATGGGGGGTGGTACAGGTGACATTGAGGATAGGGGATGGAGGTACAAGTGACATTGAGAATGGGGGGTGGCGGTACAGGTGATATTGAGGGGCAGTGGCGGTACAGGTGACACTGAAGATGGGGGGGTACTGGTGACATTGAGGATTGGGGGTGGTACAGGTGACATTTAGGATTGGCAGGTGGCGGTACAGGTGACATTAGGGATTGGGATGGTACTGGTGACAATGAGGATTGGGGTGGCAGTACCGATGGCATTAAGGATTGGGGGTACAGGTGACACTGAGGATTGGAGGTGTCGGTACAGGGGACATTGAGGATTGGGGGTACAGGTGTCATTGAGGAATGGGGGATGGTACAGATAACATTGAGGTTTGGGGGGGTACAGGTGACATTGAGGATTGGGGGATGGTACAGGTGACATTGAGGATTGGGGGGTACAGGTGACATTGAGGATGGGGGGGTACAGGTGACATTGACGATTGGCGGATGGTACAAGTGACATTGAGGATTGGGGGGTACAAATGACATTGAGGATTGGGGGGTACAGGTGGCATTGAGGATTGGGGGTACAGGTGACATTGAGGATTGGGAGGTACAGCTGGCATTGAGGATTGGGGGGATGGTATGGGTGACATTGAGGATTGGGGGATGGTATGGGTGACATTGAGGATTGGGGGATGGTACAGGTGACATTGAGGATTGGGGATTGGTACAGGTGACATTGAGGTTTGGGGGGTGGTACAGGTGACATTGAGGATTGGGGGGTACAGGTGACATTGAGGATTGGGGGATGGTACAGGTGACATTGAGGATTGGGGGGTACAGGTGACATTGAGGATGGGGGGTACAGGTGACATTGAGGATGGGGGGATGGTACAGGTGACATTGAGGATTGGGGGTACAGGTGACATTGAGGATTGGTGGGTACAGGTGACATTGAGGATTGGGGGGTACAGGTGACATTGAGGATTGGGGGGTAAAGGTGACATTGAGGATTGGGGGGATGGTATGGGTGACATTGAGGATGGGGGGATGGTACAGGTGACATTGAGGATTGGTGGGTACAGGTGACATTGAGGATTGGGGGGTACAGGTGACATTGAGGATTGGGGGTAAAGGTGACATTGAGGATTGGGGGGATGGTATGGGTGACATTGAGGATTGGGGGATGGTACAGGTGACATTGAGGATTGGGGGATGGTACAGGTGACATTGAGGATGGGGTGGTACAGGTGACATTGAGGTTTGGGGGTGGTACAGGTGACATTGAGGATTGGGGGGTACAGGTGACATTGAGGATTGGGGGGTACAGGTGACATTGAGGATTGGGGGATGGTACAGGTGACATTGAGGATTGGGGGGTGGTACAGGTGACATTGAGGATTGGGCGGGTACAGGTGACATTGAGGATTAGGGGATGGTACAGGTGACATTGAGGATTGGGCGGGCACAGGTGACATTGAGGATGGGGGGTACAGGTGACATTGAGGATTGGGGGGGTACAGGTGACATTGAGGATTAGGGGATGGTACAGGTGACATTGAGGATTGGGGGATGGTACAGGTGACATTGAGGATTGGGGGTACAGGTGACATTGAGGATTGGGGGATGGTACAGGTGACATTGAGGATTAGGGGATGGTACAGGTGACATTGAGGATTGGGGGGATGGTACAGGTGACATTGAGGATTGGGGGATGGTACAGGTGACATTGAGGATTGGGGGATGGTACAGGTGACATTGAGGATTGGGGGATGGTACAGGTGACATTGAGGATTGGGGGATGGTACAGGTGACATTGAGGATTGGGGGGGTACAGGTGACATTGAGGATTGGGGGGATGGTACAGCTGACATTGAGGATTGGGGGGTACAGGTGACATTGAGGATTGGGGGATGGTACAGGTGACATTGAGGATTGGGGGATGGTACAAGTGATATTGAGAATTGGAGGATGGTACAGGTGACATTGAGGATTTGGGGGTACAGGTGACATTGAGGATGGGGGGTGGGGGTACAGGTGACATTGAGGATTGGGGGATGGTACAGGTGACATTGAGTATGGGGGGTACAGGTGACATTGAGGATTGGGGGATGGTACAGGTGACAATGAGGATTGGGGGGTACAGGTGACATTGAGGATTGGGGGGGTACAGGTGACATTGAGTATTGGGGGGTGGTACAGGTGACATTGAGGATGGGGGGTGGTACAGGTGATATTGAGGATTGGGGGATGGTACAGGTGACATTGAGGATTGGGGGGGGGTACAGGTGACATTGAGGATTGGGGGGATGGTACAGCTGACATTGAGGATTGGGGGGTACAGGTGACATTGAGGATTGGGGGATGGTACAGGTGACATTGAGGATTGGGGGATGGTACAAGTGATATTGAGAATTGGAGGATGGTACAGGTGACATTGAGGATTTGGGGGTACAGGTGACATTGAGGATGGGGGGTGGGGGTACAGGTGACATTGAGGATTGGGGGATGGTACAGGTGACATTGAGTATGGGGGGTACAGGTGACATTGAGGATTGGGGGATGGTACAGGTGACAATGAGGATTGGGGGGTACAGGTGACATTGAGGATTGGGGGGGTACAGGTGACATTGAGTATTGGGGGGTGGTACAGGTGACATTGAGGATGGGGGGTGGTACAGGTGATATTGAGGATTGGGGGGTGGTGGTACAGGTGATATTGAGGATTGGGGGTAGTAAGGTGACATTGAGGATTGGGGGGGTACAGGTGACATTGAGGATTGGGGGGTGGTGCAGGTTACATTGAGGATGAGGGGTGGAGGTACAGGTGACATTGAGGATTGGAAAGGGGGTGGTATAAGTGACACTGAGGATGCGGGGATGGAGGTACAAGTGACATTGAGAATGGGGGGTGGCGGTACAGGTGATATTGAGGGGGGGTGGCGGTACAGGTGACACTGAGGATGGGGGGTGGTACAGGTGACATTGAGGATGGGGGATGGAGGTACAAGTGACATTGAGAATGGGGGGTGGCGGTACAGGTGATATTGAGGGGCAGTGGCGGTACAGGTGACACTGAAGATGGGGGGGTACTGGTGACATTGAGGATTGGGGGTGGTACAGGTGACATTTAGGATTGGCAGGTGGCGGTACAGGTGACATTAGGGATTGGGATGGTACTGGTGACAATGAGGATTGGGGTGGCAGTACCGATGGCATTAAGGATTGGGGGTACAGGTGACACTGAGGATTGGAGGTGTCGGTACAGGGGACATTGAGGATTGGGGGTACAGGTGTCATTGAGGATTGGGGGATGGTACAGGTAACATTGAGGTTTGGGGGGGTACAGGTGACATTGAGGATTGGGGGATGGTACAGGTGACATTGAGGATTGGGGGGTACAGGTGACATTGAGGATGGGGGGGTACAGGTGACATTGACGATTGGCGGATGGTACAAGTGACATTGAGGATTGGGGGGTACAAATGACATTGAGGATTGGGGGGTACAGGTGGCATTGAGGATTGGGGGTACAGGTGACATTGAGGATTGGGAGGTACAGCTGGCATTGAGGATTGGGGGGATGGTATGGGTGACATTGAGGATTGGGGGATGGTACAGGTGACATTGAGGATTGGGGGATGGTACAGGTGACATTGAGGTTTGGGGGGTGGTACAGGTGACATTGAGGATTGGGGGGTACAGGTGACATTGAGGATTGGGGGATGGTACAGGTGACATTGAGGATTGGGGGGTACAGGTGACATTGAGGATGGGGGGTACAGGTGACATTGAGGATGGGGGGATGGTACAGGTGACATTGAGGATTGGGGGTACAGGTGACATTGAGGATTGGTGGGTACAGGTGACATTGAGGATTGGGGGGTACAGGTGACATTGAGGATTGGGGGGTAAAGGTGACATTGAGGATTGGGGGGATGGTATGGGTGACATTGAGGATGGGGGGATGGTACAAGTGACATTGAGGATTGGTGGGTACAGGTGACATTGAGGGTTGGGGGGTACAGGTGACATTGAGGATTGGGGGTAAAGGTGACATTGAGGATTGGGGGGATGGTATGGGTGACATTGAGGATTGGGGGATGGTACAGGTGACATTGAGGATTGGGGGATGGTACAGTTGACATTGAGGATTGGGCGGGTACAGGTGACATTGAGGATGGGGGGTACAGGTGACATTGAGGATTGGGGGGGTACAGGTGACATTGAGGATTAGGGGATGGTACAGGTGACATTGAGGATTGGGGGATGGTACAGGTGACATTGAGGATTGGGGGTACAGGTGACATTGAGGATTGGGGGATGGTACAGGTGACATTGAGGATTGGGGGGGTACAGGTGACATTGAGGATTAGGGGATGGTACAGGTGACATTGAGGATTGGGGGTACAGGTGACATTGAGGATTGGGGGATGGTACAGGTGACATTGAGGATTGGGGGATGGTACAGGTGACATTGAGGATTGGGGGATGGTACAGGTGACATTGAGGATTGGGGGATGGTACAGGTGACATTGAGGATTGGGGGATGGTACAGGTGACATTGAGGATTGGGGGATGGTACAGGTGACATTGAGGATTGGGGGGGTACAGGTGACATTGAGGATTGGGGGGGGTACAGGTGACATTGAGGATTGGGGGGATGGTACAGCTGACATTGAGGATTGGAGGGTACAGGTGACATTGAGGATTGGGGGATGGTACAGGTGACATTGAGGATTGGGGGATGGTACAAGTGATATTGAGAATTGGAGGATGGTACAGGTGACATTGAGGATTTGGGGGTACAGGTGACATTGAGGATGGGGGGTGGGGGTACAGGTGACATTGAGGATTGGGGGATGGTACAGGTGACAATGAGGATTGGGGGGTACAGGTGACATTGAGGATTGGGGGATGGTACAGGTGACAATGAGGATTGGGGGGTACAGGTGACATTGAGGATTGGGGGATGGTACAGGTGACATTGAGTATGGGGGGGTACAGGTGACATTGAGGATTGGGGGATGGTACAGGTGACAATGAGGATTGGGGGGTACAGGTGACATTGAGGATTGGGGGGGTACAGGTGACATTGAGTATTGGGGGATGGTACAGGTGACATTGAGAATTGGGGGGTACAGGTGACATTGAGGATTGGGGGATGGTACAGGTGACATTGAGGATTGGGGGTACAGGTGACATTGAGGATTGGGGGATGGTACAGGTGACATTGAGGATTGGGGGGTACAGGTGACATTGAGGATTGGGGGATGTACAGGTGACATTGAGGATTGGGGGGTACAGGTGACATTGAGGATTGGGGGAGGGGGTACAGGTGACAGTGAGGATTGGGGGATGGTACAAGTGATATTGAGGATTGGAGGATGGTACAGGTGACATTGAGGATTTGGGGGTACAGGTGACATTGAGGATGGGGGGTGGGGGTACAGGTGACATTGAGGATTGGGGGATGGTACAGGTGACATTGAGTATGGGGGGGGTACAGGTGACAATGAGGATTGGGGGATGGTACAGGTGACATTGAGGATTGGGGGGGCACAGGTGACATTGAGTATTGGGGGATGGTACAGGTGACATTGAGAATTGGGGGGTACAGGTGACATTGAGGATTGGGGGATGGTACAGATGACAATGAGGATTGGGGGGTACAGGTGACATTGAGGATTGGGGGATGGTACAGGTGACATTGAGGATTGGGGGGTACAGGTGACATTGAGGATTGGGGGATGTACAGGTGACATTGAGGATTGGGGGGTACAGGTGACATTGAGGATTGGGGGAGGGGGTACAGGTGACAGTGAGGATTGGGGGATGGTACAAGTGATATTGAGGATTGGAGGATGGTATAGGTGACATTGAGGATTTGGGGGTACAGGTGACATTGAGGATGGGGGGTGGGGGTACAGGTGACATTGAGGATTGGGGGATGGTACAGGTGACAATGAGGATTGGGGGGTACAGGTGACATTGAGGATTGGGGGGGTACAGGTGACATTGAGGATTGGGGGATGGTACAGGTGACAATGAGGATTGGGGGGTACAGGTGACATTGAGGATTGGGGGGTACAGGTGACATTGAGGATTGGGGGGTACAGGTGAAATTGAGGATTGGGGGATGGTACAGGTGACATTGAGGATTTGGGGGTACAGGTGACATTGAGGATGGGGGGTGGGGTACAGGTGACATTGAGGATTGGGGGATGGTACAGGTGACAATGAGCATTGGGGGGTACAGGTGACATTGAGGATTGGGGGGGTACAGGTGACATTGAGGATTGGGGGATGGTACAGGTGACATTGAGGATTGGGGGGTACAGGTGACATTGGGGGTGGGGGTACAGGTGACATTGAGGATTGGGGGATTGTACAGGTGACATTGAGGATTGGAGGATAGTACAGGTGACATTGAGGATTGGGGGGTACAGGTGACATTGGGGGTGGGAGTACAGGTGACATTGAGGATTGGGGGATGGTACAGGTGACATTGAGGATTGGAGGGTACAGGTGACATTGAGGATTGGGGGATGGTACAGGTGACATTGAGGATTGGGGGATGGTACAGGTGACATTGAGGATTGGGGGGTGGTACAGGTGACATTGAGGATTGGGGGGATGGTACAGGTGACATTGAGGATTGGGGGATGGTACAGGTGACATTGAGGATTGGGGGATGGTACAGGTGACATTGAGGATTGGGGGATGGTACAGGTGACATTGAGGATTGGGGGATGGTACAGGTGACATTGAGGATTGGGGGATGGTACAGGTGACATTGAGGATTGGGGGATGGTACAGGTGACATTGAGGATTGGGGGATGGTACAGGTGACATTGAGGATTGGGGGATGGTACAGGTGACATTGAGGATGGGGGGGTGGTACAGGTGACATTGAGGATGGGGGGGGGGGTGGTACAGGTGACATTGAGGATGGGGGGGGGGTGGTACAGGTGACATTGAGGATGGGGGGGGGGGTGGTACAGGTGACATTGAGGATTGGGGGATGGTACAGGTGACATTGAGGATGGGGGGGTGGTACAGGTGACATTGAGGATGGGGGGGGGTGGTACAGGTGACATTGAGGATTGGGGGATGGTACAGGTGACATTGAGGATTGGGGGATGGTACAGGTGACATTGAGGATTGGGGGATGGTACAGGTGACATTGAGGATTGGGGGATGGTACAGGTGACATTGAGGATTGGGGGATGGTACAGGTGACATTGAGGATTGGGGGATGGTACAGGTGACATTGAGGATGGGGGGGTGGTACAGGTGACATTGAGGATGGGGGGGGTGGTACAGGTGACATTGAGGATGGGGGGGGGTGGTACAGGTGACATTGAGGATGGGGGGGGGGGTGGTACAGGTGACATTGAGGATTGGGGGATGGTACAGGTGACATTGAGGATGGGGGGGATGGTACAGGTGACATTGAGAATTGGGGGGTACAGGTGACATTGAGGATTGGGGGATGGTACAGGTGACATTGAGGATTGGGGGTACAGGTGACATTGAGGATTGGGGGATGGTACAGGTGACATTGAGGATTGGGGGGTACAGGTGACATTGAGGATTGGGGGATGTACAGGTGACATTGAGGATTGGGGGGTACAGGTGACATTGAGGATTGGGGGAGGGGGTACAGGTGACAGTGAGGATTGGGGGATGGTACAAGTGATATTGAGGATTGGAGGATGGTACAGGTGACATTGAGGATTTGGGGGTACAGGTGACATTGAGGATGGGGGGTGGGGGTACAGGTGACATTGAGGATTGGGGGATGGTACAGGTGACATTGAGTATGGGGGGGGTACAGGTGACAATGAGGATTGGGGGATGGTACAGGTGACATTGAGGATTGGGGGGGCACAGGTGACATTGAGTATTGGGGGATGGTACAGGTGACATTGAGAATTGGGGGGTACAGGTGACATTGAGGATTGGGGGATGGTACAGATGACAATGAGGATTGGGGGGTACAGGTGACATTGAGGATTGGGGGATGGTACAGGTGACATTGAGGATTGGGGGGTACAGGTGACATTGAGGATTGGGGGATGTACAGGTGACATTGAGGATTGGGGGGTACAGGTGACATTGAGGATTGGGGGAGGGGGTACAGGTGACAGTGAGGATTGGGGGATGGTACAAGTGATATTGAGGATTGGAGGATGGTATAGGTGACATTGAGGATTTGGGGGTACAGGTGACATTGAGGATGGGGGGTGGGGGTACAGGTGACATTGAGGATTGGGGGATGGTACAGGTGACAATGAGGATTGGGGGGTACAGGTGACATTGAGGATTGGGGGGGTACAGGTGACATTGAGGATTGGGGGATGGTACAGGTGACAATGAGGATTGGGGGGTACAGGTGACATTGAGGATTGGGGGGTACAGGTGACATTGAGGATTGGGGGGTACAGGTGAAATTGAGGATTGGGGGATGGTACAGGTGACATTGAGGATTTGGGGGTACAGGTGACATTGAGGATGGGGGGTGGGGTACAGGTGACATTGAGGATTGGGGGATGGTACAGGTGACAATGAGCATTGGGGGGTACAGGTGACATTGAGGATTGGGGGGGTACAGGTGACATTGAGGATTGGGGGATGGTACAGGTGACATTGAGGATTGGGGGGTACAGGTGACATTGGGGGTGGGGGTACAGGTGACATTGAGGATTGGGGGATTGTACAGGTGACATTGAGGATTGGAGGATAGTACAGGTGACATTGAGGATTGGGGGGTACAGGTGACATTGGGGGTGGGAGTACAGGTGACATTGAGGATTGGGGGATGGTACAGGTGACATTGAGGATTGGAGGGTACAGGTGACATTGAGGATTGGGGGATGGTACAGGTGACATTGAGGATTGGGGGATGGTACAGGTGACATTGAGGATTGGGGGGTGGTACAGGTGACATTGAGGATTGGGGGGATGGTACAGGTGACATTGAGGATTGGGGGATGGTACAGGTGACATTGAGGATTGGGGGATGGTACAGGTGACATTGAGGATTGGGGGATGGTACAGGTGACATTGAGGATTGGGGGATGGTACAGGTGACATTGAGGATTGGGGGATGGTACAGGTGACATTGAGGATTGGGGGATGGTACAGGTGACATTGAGGATTGGGGGATGGTACAGGTGACATTGAGGATTGGGGGATGGTACAGGTGACATTGAGGATGGGGGGGTGGTACAGGTGACATTGAGGATGGGGGGGGGGGTGGTACAGGTGACATTGAGGATGGGGGGGGGTGGTACAGGTGACATTGAGGATGGGGGGGGGGTGGTACAGGTGACATTGAGGATTGGGGGATGGTACAGGTGACATTGAGGATGGGGGGGTGGTACAGGTGACATTGAGGATGGGGGGGGGTGGTACAGGTGACATTGAGGATTGGGGGATGGTACAGGTGACATTGAGGATTGGGGGATGGTACAGGTGACATTGAGGATTGGGGGATGGTACAGGTGACATTGAGGATTGGGGGATGGTACAGGTGACATTGAGGATTGGGGGATGGTACAGGTGACATTGAGGATGGGGGGGTGGTACAGGTGACATTGAGGATGGGGGGGGTGGTACAGGTGACATTGAGGATGGGGGGGGGTGGTACAGGTGACATTGAGGATGGGGGGGGGGGGTGGTACAGGTGACATTGAGGATTGGGGGATGGTACAGGTGACATTGAGGATGGGGGGGATGGTACAGGTGACATTGAGGATTGGGGGATGGTACAGGTGACATTGAGGATTGGGGGATGGTACAGGTGACATTGAGGATGGGGGGGGGTGTGGTACAGGTGACATTGAGGATGGGGGGGGGTGTGGTACAGGTGACATTGTTTTCAGGATTTGCAGTCATTTCTTTCCATGGATTGGTCATTCTTGATGACATCTTCCATGTATGGAGCCAATAAATCGGATGTGGGGGTTGCTGAGCCGTGTTCTCTGACCCGCAGAGCTCGCAGTCTACGGAGGGAATTCTTGGCTCCGGCTGAGACTGTAAACCATCCCCCCCAATGATCTCCATGTAACGCCTAAAGCTGCAGCCCAGCCGCCCCGGATTTATGGACAATGGAGGCTTTATGAGGGCGGCAGCTGGGGGGTATTATCGCCGGGAAGGGGCCCCACATATCGCACCAGGGGGGGGGCCCACCGAGATCTCCCCAGTGTGGGAATGGGGGGAGGAATGGGGGCGCCTTATTGCTGTGTCCTAAAAGAGAACCCCGCTCTCATCCCAAACCAGGAGCCCCCCTCCCCCAAGTATAGATGGTTAACTCCTTCCTGGCAGCACCAAATTAACCGATCTGCTGAGCCCTTACCTGACCACTGAGTGCTACTACTAGTGTGACTACTACTGATCCTACTACTACTCCTACTAATACTACTATTACTACTACTACTACTACTACTCCTACTAATACTACTACTGATCCTACTACTACTCATACTGATCCTACTATTACTAATACTACTACTGATCCTACTACTACTACTACTACTGATCCTCCTACTACTACTACTACTGATCCTCCTACTACTACTCCTACTAATACTACTACTGATCCTACTACTACTACTACTGATCCTACTTCTACTAA
Source organism: Lithobates pipiens (assembly GCF_037356315.1). Lineage (NCBI taxonomy): Eukaryota > Metazoa > Chordata > Amphibia > Anura > Ranidae > Lithobates > Lithobates pipiens. The sequence continues at coordinate 349,445,824 of NW_027507784.1, read as the reverse complement.
TACTACTACTGATCCTACTACTACTACTACTGATCCTACTTCTATTAATACTACTACTGATCATACTACTACTACTACTGATCCTACTTCTACTAATACTACTACTGATCCTACTTCTACTAATACTATTTCTGATCCTACTACTACTACTATTACTACTAATACTACTGATCCTACTTCTACTAATACTACTACTGATCCTACTATTACTACTATTACTGTTCCTACTGCTACGACTACTGATACTACTACTACTGATCCTATGAATACTACTACTACTAACACTACTGCTCCTACTGATACTGATCTTACTACAACTATTACTGATCCTACTACTGCCCTCAGCATGCAGGAGCAGAGTAGGGAGAGCTCTTGTACACAATGTAGCAATGCACAGAAGCTGGGATGTAAATTTGTGCATGGGCTCCAGGCAGTGCTGAACCTCCACAGGAAGTGATGTCATCCCTCCAGTACTCTGTTAGGATCATACTATTCTGATATTTCACATACAGACCTCAATGCATTCTGGGGATTATACTGCCTGTTCACTCTGTTATGTCGACTTTCATCATTTCCTGCCCCTCTCCACTCAGAACTCCGAGGAACTTGACATTACAATGAGATGTTTCCTCTCCAATCATAAAATGTGACCGTTCTCAGCTCACATAGTTATATAATTAGTCAGGATGAAGAAAGTCCATCTAGTTCAGCCAGTAGTGAATGGTGGTGGGCCGGTGAGGTCATGTGACCACCTGGCGCCAATGTAATGAAAGCTGGCAGTTGGATGTCATGTGACCTGCCCTCCGAGATCTGCCCATCTGATGATGTCATGAAACCCTGTCAGTGTGCTGATGTCATGTGACTGTTCCAAGCCAATCCTGTGAAAGCAGGTGGTCTGATGATGTCATGTGACAGTTGAATGATGTCAGGTGACTATTGGGATCTGGTAGTGACAGTTGGATGATGTCATGTGACTATTGGCGGCAGGTAGTGACAGTTAGATGATGTCATGTGACTATTGGCGGCAGGTAGTGACAGTTGGATGATGTCATGTGACTATTGGGAGCTGGTAGTGACAGTTGGATGATGTCATGTGACTATTGGCGGCAGGTAGTGACAGTTAGATGATGTCATGTGACTATTGGCGGCAGGTAGTGACAGTTGGATGATGTCATGTGACTATTGGCGGCAGGTAGTGACAGTTGGATGATGTCATGTGACTATTGGCAGCTGGTAGTGACAGTTGGATGATGTCATGTGACTATTGGAGGCAGGTAATGACAGTTGAATGATGTCATGCGACAGTTGGGTGCTGGTAGTGACAGTTGGTTTATGTCATGTGACTATTCGGAGCTAGTAGTGACAGTTGGATGATGTCATATGACAGTTGGATGATGGCATGTGACAATTGGATGACGCCATGTGACTATTGGGAGCTGGTAGTGACAGTTGGATGACGTCATGCAACAGTTGCATGATCTCATGTGACAATTGGGAGCTGGTAGGACAGTTAGATGATGTCATGTGACTATTTGGAGTCAGTAGTGACAGTTGGATGACATCCTGTGACTATTTGGAGTCAGTAGTGACAGTTGGATGATGTCATGTGACGGTTGGGTGAAGTCATGTGACTATTGGAGGCTGGAAGTAACAGTTGTATGACGTCATGTGACAGTCGGATATGTAATGTGACAGTTGGAAGACATCATGTGATTATTGGGAGCTGGAAGTAACAGTTGGGTGCCGTCATGTGATTGCACAGAACCAATGTAGTAAGCCGCCATGTTGCAGTGAAGGAGGCACCGCGGACTCGTCATGAATCTTTCGGACCCGCTGATTGGTCAGGTGATCTTCGTGGATTTCCTCGCTGCCACTTCTGAGCGTAGAAGTCAGAATTCAGGTTCTGCAGATGGATGGGGGAGGGGTTCATTTAACGTTCAGAATGAAAATAAGCTCCAGACGAATGTCGCTACCACATACCGGAGCGTCTGAATCCAAAGACAAACTTTCCAGCGCTCCATCGGATGGACGGAGGGACGTGATTGGTTCATATCGCCCCCCCTCCCCCCACCGTGAGGTTCCGGACATAAATCTTGCATCAGACGCTCACAATAAATGAAATGAAATAAACAATTGAAGTAATTTAATTAAAATTAAATATTAAACACAACGCATATAATAAAGCAACAAATCCGCATTAATTGCGTGCGGCTTTTTCGGTCGCGGTGTAATTAAACGCGCACACACTCGCCCGTGGCAGCAAACGATACGCGGCACCCCTCCCCCCAGAGAGATGTTTACTTAATTAAAATTTCTGTAATCAGCTTTCTATAAAACCAATCAGAGTCCGGGAAGCGGGAAGAATGCGATTCGGCCGTTTAATATCGGAGAGCGCCGGCAGCGGGCCCGGGGACAGCGATTGAATAAACATGGGGTTACCCACCCCCGCCCGTCTCTGCCGCCCGACGCAGGTCAGACTCTTCATGTCTCCCCCACTTTCCCGAGGATTCTCCGATGTTCCAATCGTGTCGCATTTAAAGCGATTGATTTCCAGCTCGTGGCTTTTCCTGAAATCTCTCGTCTTTGGATTTTATTTTGGCAACTCGCAGAGAGCGCGATGTGAAGGTGATTCTATGGAGCGCTGCTCAGGAAAGGGTTAAAGATTTACCAAAAACTGAAAAATGGAACTGTCTGAAGTCACCCAATTCTACAAAACGTCACGATTGGAAATTAATTATCAGAGCGACACTGAGGATCAATACAGTGAGGATCAAAACACTGAGGATCAATACAGTGAGGATCAATACACTGAGGATCAATACACTGAGGATCAAGACACTGAGGATAGATACACTGAGGATCATTACACTGAGGATCAATACACTGAGGATAGATACACTGAGGATATATACACTGAGGATCAAAACACTGAGGATCAAAACACTGAGGATCAAAACACTGAGGATAGATACACTGAGGATCAATACACTGACGAACAATACACTGAGGATAGATACACTGAGGATAGATACACTGAGGATAAATACACTGAGGATCGATATACTGAGGATCAATACACTGAGGATCGATACACTGAGGATCGATACACTGAGAATCGATATACTGAGGATCAATACAGTGAGGATCGATACACTGACGATCGATACACTGAGGATCGATATACTGAGGATCAATACACTGAGGATAGATCCACTGAGGATCGATACACTGAGGATCGATATACTGAGGATCAATACACTGAGGATAGATACACTGAGGATAGATACACTGAGGATCGATACACTGAGGATCGATACACTGAGGATAAATACACTGAGGATATATACACTGAGGATCAATACACTGAGGATATATACACTGAGGATATATACACTGAGGATCAATACACTGAGGATATATACACTGAGGATATATACACTGAGGATCAATACACTGAGGATCAAAACACTGAGGATCAAAACACTGAGGATCAAAACACTGAGGATCGATACACTGAGGATCAATACACTGAGGATCAATACACTGAGGATATATACACTGAGGATCAATACACTGAGGATCGATATACTGAGGATCAAAACACTGAGGATCGATACACTGAGGATCAATACACTGAGGATAAATACACTGAGGATCAATGCACGGAGGATCAATACACTGAGGATAAATGCACTGAGGATCGATACACGGAGAATCAATACACTGAGGATCAAAACACTGAGGATAAATACACTGAGGATAAATACACTGAGAATCATTACACTGAGGATCAATAAACTGAGGATCAATAAACTGAAGACAGATACACTGTAGATCAATACACTTAGGATCAATACACCGAGGATAGATACACTGAGGATCAATACACTGAGGATCAAAACACTGAGGATCAATACACTGAGGATCAATAAACTGAGGATCAAAACACTGAGGATCAACACACTGAGGATCAACACACTGAGGATAGATACACTAAGGATCAATAAACTGAGGATAGATACACTGAGGATCAATAAACTGAGGATCAATACACTGAGGATCAAAACACTGAGGATAAATACACTGAGGGTCAATAAACTGAGGATAGATACACTGTGGATCAATACACTTAGGATCAATACACCGAGGATAGATACACTGAGGATCAATAAACTGAGGATCAATACACTGAGGATCAAAACACTGAGGATAAATACACTGAGGATCAATAAACTGAGGATAGATACACTGTGGATCAATACACTTAGGATCAATACACCGAGGATCAAAACACTGAGGATCAATACACTGAGGATCAATAAACTGAGGATCAAAACACTGAGGATCAATACACTGAGGATCAATAAACTGAGGATCAAAACACTGAGGATCAACACACTGAGGATCAACACACTGAGGATCAATAAACTGAGGATAGATACACTGAGGATCAATAAACTGAGGATAGATACACTGAGGATCAATAAACTGAGGATAGATACACTGAGGACCAATAAACTGAGGATAGATACACTGAGGATCAATAAACTGAGGATCAATAAACTGAGGATCAATACACTGAGGATCAATACACTGAGGATCAAAACACTGAGGATCAATACAATGAGGGTCAACACACTGAGGATCCATACACTGAGGATAAAAACACTGAGGATCAATACACTGAGGATCAAAACACTGAGGATCAATACACTGAGGATCAAAACACTGAGGATCAATACACTGAGGATCAATAAACTGAGGATAGATACACTGAGGATCAATAAACTGAGGATCAAAACACTGAGGATCAATACACTGAGGATCAAAACACTGAGGATCAATACACTGAGGATCAATACACTGAGGATCAAAACACTGAGGATCAATACACTGAGGATCAAAACACTGAGGATCAATACACTGAGGATCAATAAACTGAGGATAGATACACTGAGGATCAATAAACTGAGGATCCATACACTGAGGATAAAAACACTGAGGATCAATACACTGAGGATCAAAACACTGAGGATCAATACACTGAGGATATATACACTGAGGATATATACACTGAGGATCAATACACTGAGGATCAATACACTGAGGATCAAAACACTGAGGATAAATACACTGAGGATCAAAACACTGGGGATCAATACACTGAGGATAAATACACTGAGGATCAATACACTGGGGATCAATACACTGAGGATAAATACACTGAGGATCAATACACTGGGGATCAATACACTGAGGATAAATACACTGAGGATCAATACACTGAGGCTAAAAACACTGAGGATCAATACACTGAAGATCGATACACTGAGGATCGATACACTGAGGATCAAAACACTGGGGATCAATACACTGAGGATAAATACACTGAGGATCAATACACTGGGGATCAATACACTGAGGATAAGTACACTGAGGATCAATACACTGGGGATCAATACACTGAGGATCAATACACTGAGGATAAAAACACTGAGGATCAATACACTGAAGACCGATACACTGAGTATCATTACACTGAGGATCGATACACTGAGGATAAATACACTGAGGATCAATACACTGAGGATCAAAACACTGAGGATCAATACATTGAGGGTCAAAACACTGAGGATCAATACACTGAGGATCAAAACACTGGGGATCAATACACTGAGGATCAATACACTGAAGATAGATACACTGAGGATCAATACATTGAGAATCAAAACACTGAGGATCAATACACTGAGGATCAAAACACTGAGGGTCAATAAACTGAGGCTCAAAACATTGAGTATCAATAAACTGAGGATCAATACACTGAGGATCAAAATGAGGATCAATACATTGAAAATCGATACACTGAGGATCAAAACACTGAGGATCAATACACCAAGGAACAAAACACTGAGGATCAATATGAGGATCAATAAACTGAGGATCAAAACACTGAGTATCAATAAACTGAGGATCAAAATGAGGATCAATACACTGAGGATCAATATGAGGATCAATACACTGAGGATCAATACACTGAGGATCAATACACTGAAGATCAATACACTGAAGATCGATACACTGAGGATCAATACACTGAGGATCAATACACTGAGGATAGATACACTGAGGATCAATACACTGAAGATCGATACACTGAGGATCAATACACTGATGATCAATACACTGAGGATCAATACACTGAGGATCAATACACTGAAGATCGATACACTGAGGATCAATACACTGAGGATCAATACACTGAGGATCAATACACTGAAGATCGATACACTGAGGATCAATACACTGAGGATCAATACACTGAGGATCAATACACTGAAGATAGATACACTGAGGATCAATACACTGAAGATCGATACACTGAGGATCAATACACTGATGATCAATACACTGAGGATCAATACACTGAGGATCAATACACTGAAGATCGATACACTGAGGATCAATACACTGAGGATCAATACACTGAAGATCGATACACTGAGGATCAATACACTGAAGATCGATACCTGAGGATCAATACACTGAGGATCAATACACTGAAGATCGATACACTGAGGATCAATACACTGAAGATCGATACACTGAGGATCGATACACTGAGGACAAATACAGTGAGGATCAATACACTGAGGATAAATACACTGAGGATCGATATACTGAGGATCGATACACTGAGGATCGATACACTGAGGATCGATATACTGAGGATCGATATACTGAGGATCAATACACTGATTATCGATACACTGAGGATCGATACACTGATTATCGATACACTGAGGATCGATACACTGAGGATCGATACACTGAGGATCGATATACTGAGGATCAATACACTGAGGATCGATACACTGAGGATCAATACAGCAGGCGACCAATCCCGTGGCTGGCTGTGTGGCGGGATCACGTCGTTCTGCGATTTCAGTGGATTGCACAATACATGATTGTTGCACAGAAGAAGCTCCACCTCCTTTTCGTGGAACAGCTTTGTGCGATTTTTAAACACCATTTTTTCTGCTACAAACGCACAGATCTGTGGCATGACGATCGTGGCAAAATTGCACAGCATGTGGGGGGCATTAGGAATGATTGGCACCCCAAATGTTCCCAACATTGCACCACAAACTGAAATCACAGGCAGAACTGCCGCAATTCCAGAGCAATCCGGGGACGACCCTCAGATCGCACATAGAGGGCGACCCTCAGAGCGCACATAGGGCGTGACTCTCAGATCGCACATAGGGGGCGACCCTCAGAGCGCACATAGGGGGCGACCCTCAGAGCGCACATAGGGGGCGATCCTCAGAGCGCACATAGAGGGCGACCCTCAGAGCGCACATAGGGGGCGACCCTCAGAGCGCACATAGAGGGCGACCCATAGAGCGCACATAGAGGGTGACCCATAGAGCGCACATAGAGGGTGACCCATAGAGCGCACATAGAGGGTGACCCTCAGAGCGCACATAGGGGGTGACTCTCAGAGCGCACATAGGGCGTGACTCTCAGAGCACACATAGGGGGTTACCCTCAGAGCGCACATAGAGGGTGACCCATAGAGCGCACATAGAGGGTGACCCATAGAGCGCACATAGAGGGTGACCCTCAGAGCGCACATAGGGGGTGACTCTCAGAGCGCACATAGGGCGTGACTCTCAGAGCACACATAGGGGGTTACCCTCAGAGCGCACATAGAGGGTGACCCATAGAGCGCACATAGAGGGCGACCCTCAGAGCGCACATAGGGCGTGACTCTCAGAGCACACATAGGGGGTTACCCTCAGAGCGCACATAGAGGGTGACCCATAGAGCGCACATAGAGGGTGACCCTCAGAGCGCACATAGGGGGTGACTCTCAGAGCGCACATAGGGTGTGACTCTCAGAGCACACATAGGGGGCGACCCTCAGAGCGCACATAGAGGGGGGGCCTTAGAGCTCACATGGGGAGCGACCCTCAGAGTGCACATAGGGGGCGACCCTCAGAGTGCACATAGGGGGTGACCCTCAGAGCGCACATAGGGGGCAACCCTCAGAGCACACATAGGAGGGTGACCCTCAGAGCGCACATAGGGGGTGACTCTCAGAGCGCACATAGGGCGTGACTCTCAGAGCACACATAGGGGGTTACCCTCAGAGCGCACATAGAGGGTGACCCATAGAGCGCACATAGAGGGTGACCCATAGAGCGCACATAGAGGGTGACCCTCAGAGCGCACATAGGGGGTGACTCTCAGAGCGCACATAGGGCGTGACTCTCAGAGCACACATAGGGGGTTACCCTCAGAGCGCACATAGAGGGTGACCCATAGAGCGCACATAGAGGGCGACCCTCAGAGCGCACATAGGGCGTGACTCTCAGAGCACACATAGGGGGTTACCCTCAGAGCGCACATAGAGGGTGACCCATAGAGCGCACATAGAGGGTGACCCTCAGAGCGCACATAGGGGGTGACTCTCAGAGCGCACATAGGGTGTGACTCTCAGAGCACACATAGGGGGCGACCCTCAGAGCGCACATAGAGGGGGGGCCTTAGAGCTCACATGGGGAGCGACCCTCAGAGTGCACATAGGGGGCGACCCTCAGAGTGCACATAGGGGGTGACCCTCAGAGCGCACATAGGGGGCAACCCTCAGAGCACACATAGGAGGGTGACCCTCAGAGCGCACATAGGAGGTGACCATCAGAGCACATTTTATCTTTTATCTTTGGATGGTAAAACATTTTTTTTCTGCTAGTAAATCCCTTATACAGGCCATTTCCTGTTTCCTGGCTGGTCATTGGCCGAGGCTTATGACATCATGCACAGCTCTCTCTCTCACTCTTGTGAGAGTTTGCCAGGAAGTGAGTCATAAGAGGGCCAGTGAGAGCTGCAGAGCTGTCTGTGTAAATCTAGGAAGTGAACAGGCAGCAGCTTCAGCTGCCCACAGTTAAAATGGCTGCAACCAGACTCAGGGGAGGGAGATTTCTGCAGAATATTTGTACAGAATCCCAGGATATATTAAATAATATGCAAAGTGCTTGGAGGGAAGCTTCAGAATGGCAGATTTTACAAATAATGTGAGCAGTTCCTCTTTAAGGACGTTATGTGGGGGTGGTTATAGAGGATGCACAACGTCACACATTGGGGAGTAGAATTGGGGGGAGGGGGTGACCACATTTCCAAACTGCCAGTCAGACCCCCCCCACCCCCCTATACCAAAAAGGATGAATTTTTATACCTTTTTTGCCAACTTTTGGAAAATAAAAGCAAACAGTTCAGACAGGTGGTGTACGATGGGCACCGGCTTCACCTCAGTCATTCAGCGGTGTGCTTTGTACATCCCCCTCCCCCAACATCGGGAGCCTTCCGAGCCAAATCACGAACCCCATTGAAGTCTATGGGAGCCGAATAGGAAAAATCAAAAGTCCCCATTTTGAAGGCTTATACGCAAGTAATTGGCCTTAAAAAGGGGTATGAGGGTCCGGGTACTGCCCTGGGGGCCATGTATCAAAATTATATTTTCAAGAGCAGTGATTTTAATGACGCTTAAAGTGCAACAATAAAAACGAAAAATTCCTTTAAATATAGTGTTTGGGGGTCCCTTTAGTCTGCCTGTAAAGTGGTGCATCCGTATCATGTATAGAACCTGCTGCAGCAAAACTGGCATCTCTAAAGAAAAAAATGAGTTAATTGCCGGCACCCGGTTATTAAAAATAAATAAAAAAGCGGCACGGGGTCCCCCCATATGGATTTTAAGGGGATCCCCATGCTGCTTTTTTATTTATTTACTTTTAATAACTGGGTGTTGGAAATTGCAACCGCGAGTCATTTTACACGGGATTTGACTCATTTTTTCTTGAAAAAAATATTTTTTTTGGGGTCCCCCAAAATCCATACCAGATCCTTATCCAAGCCGGCAGCCTGGCTTCTCAGGAACCATTTCAGGCCACGTGCCCTCAGTGTCGGGGGCTGCTTTGGAGTCAAGGGTCTCTTCTGTGGCCGATCGTTGTGGGGGGTATGCAGGCAGGGGGCTTATCAGAACCTGGAACCCCTTTAACAAGGGGCCCCAGATCCCGGCCCCCCTCTATGTGAATGAGTATCGGGTACCCCTACCCATTCACCAAAAAAGTGTCAAAAGGTAATTAAAACACAGAGACTGTTTTTAAAAATTCCTTTACTCTAAATGAAAAGACAATGTCCCCCCCGATGTGAATCCATCATCAATCACGCCGCCCATTGTGGGAGGGGCAGAGACACAAACTACTGTAGGAAATCTCCCCATTGTGGGAGGGGCAGAGACACAAACTACTGCAGGAAATCTCCTCATTGTGGGAGGGGCAGAGACACAAACTACTGCAGGGAAATCTCCCCATTGTGGGAGGGGCAGAGACACAAACTACTGCAGGAAATCTCCTCATTGTGGGAGGGGCAGAGACACAAACTACTGCAGGGACATTTCCCCATTGTGGGAGGGGCAGAGACACAAACTACTGGGGGAAATCTCCCCATTTTGGGAGGGGCAGAGACACAAACTACTGCAGGAAATCTCATCATTGTGGGAGGGGCAGAGACACAAACTACTGCAGAAAATCTCATCATTGTGGGAGGGGCAGAGACACAAACTACTGCAGGAAATCTCCCCATTGTGGGAGGGGCAGAGACACAAACTACTGCAGGGAAATCTCCCCATTTTGGGAGGGGCAGAGACACAAACTACTGCAGGGAAATCTCCCCATTGTGGGAGGGGCAGAGACACAAACTACTGCAGGAAATCTCCTCATTGTGGGAGGGGCAGAGACACAAACTACTGCAGGGACATTTCCCCATTGTGGGAGGGGCAGAGACACAAACTACTGCAGAAAATCTCATCATTGTGGGAGGGGCAGAGACACAAACTACTGCAGGAAATCTCCCCATTGTGGGAGGGGCAGAGACACAAACTACTGCAGGGAAATCTCCCCATTTTGGGAAGGGCAGAGACACAAACTACTGCAGAAAATCTCATCATTGTGGGAGGGGCAGAGACACAAACTACTGCATAGAACTCCCCCCATTGTGGGAGGGGCAGAGACACAAACTACTGGGGGAAATCTCCCCATTGTGGGAGGGGCAGTGACACAAACTACTGCATAGAACTCCCCCCATTGTGGGAGGGGCAGAGACACAAACTACTGCAGAGAAATCTCTCCATTGTGGGAGGGGCAGAGACACAAACTACTGCAGGAAATCTCCCCATTGTGGGAGGGGCAGAGACACAAACTACTGCAGGAAATCTCCTCATTGTGGGAGGGGCAGAGACACAAACTACTGCAGAAAATCTCCTCATTGTGGGAGGGGCAGAGACACAAACTACTGCAGGGACATTTCCCCATTGTGGGAGGGGCAGAGACACAAACTACTGCAGGGAAATCTCCCCATTGTGGGAGGGGCAGAGACACCAACTACTGAACGGAAATCTCCTCATTGTGGGAGGGGCAGAGACACAAACTACTGCAGGACATCTCCCCATTGTGGGAGGGGCAGAGACACAAACTACTGCAGGAAATCTCCCCATTGTGGGAGGGGCAAAGACACAAACTACTGCAGGAAATCTCCCCATTGTGGGAGGGGCAGAGACACAAACTACTGCAGGACATCTCCTCATTGTGGGAGGGGCAGAGACACAAACTACTGCAGGAAATCTCCCCATTGTGGGAGGGGCAGAGACACAAACTACTGCAGGAAATCTCCCCATTGTGGGAGGGACAGAGACACAAACTACTACAGGAATTCACCCCATTGTGGGAGGGGCAGAGACACAAATTATTGCAGGAAATCTCACCATTGTGGGAGGGGCAGAGACACAAACTACTGCAGGGAAATCTCTCCATTGTGGGAGGGGCAGAGACACAAACTACTGCAGGGAAATCTCCCCATTGTGGGAGGGGCAGAGACACAAACTACTGCAGGACATCTCCTCATTGTGGGAGGGGCAGAGACACAAACTACTGCAGGAAATCTCCCCATTGTGGGAGGGGCAGAGACACAAACTACTGCAGGAAATCTCCCCATTGTGGGAGGGGCAGAGACACAAACTACTGCAGGAAATCTCCCCATTGTGGGAGGGACAGAGACACAAACTACTACAGGAATTCACCCCATTGTGGGAGGGGCAGAGACACAAACTACTGCAGGAAATCTCACCATTGTGGGAGGGGCAGAGACACAAACTACTGCAGGGAAATCTCTCCATTGTGGGAGGGGCAGAGACACAAACTACTGCAGGGAAATCTCCCCATTGTGGGAGGGGCAGAGACACAAACTACTGCAGGACATCTCCTCATTGTGGGAGGGGCAGAGACACAAACTACTGCAGGAAATCTCCCCATTGTGGGAGGGACAGAGACACAAACTACTGCAGGAAATCTCCCCATTGTGGGAGGGGCAGAGACACAAACTACTGCAGGAAATCTCCCCATTGTGGGAGGGGCAGAGACACAAACTACTGCAGGAAATCTCCCCATTGTGGGAGGGGCAGAGACACAAACTACTGCAGGAAATCTCCCCATTGTGGGAGGGGCAGAGACACAAACTACTGCAGGAAATCTCCCCATTGTGGGAGGGGCAGAGACACAAACTACTGCAGGGAAATCTTTCCATTGTGGGAGGGGCAGAGACACAAACTACTGCAGGAAATCTCCCCATTGTGGGAGGGGCAGAGACAAATTGCTGCAGGAAATCTCCCCATTGTGGGAGGGGCAGAGACACAAACTACTGCAGGAAATCTCCCCATTGTGGGAGGGGCAGAGACACAAACTACTGCAGGAAATCTCCCCATTGTGGGAGGGGCAGAGAAACAAACTACTGCGGGAAATCTCACCATTGTGGGAGGGGCAGAGACACAAACTACTGCGGGAAATCTCACCATTGTGGGAGGGGCAGAGACACAAACTACTGCGGGAAATCTCCCCAATGTGGGAGGGGCAGAGACACAAACTACTGCAGGGAAATCTCTCCATTGTGGGAGGGGCAGAGACACAAACTACTGCAGGACATCTCCTCATTGTGGGAGGGGCAGAGACACAAACTACTGCAGGAAATCTCCCCATTGTGGGAGGGACAGAGACACAAACTACTGCAGGAAATCTCCCCATTGTGGGAGGGGCAGAGACACAAACTACTGCAGGAAATCTCCCCATTGTGGGAGGGGCAGAGACACAAACTACTGCAGGAAATCTCCCCGTTGTGGGAGGGGCAGAGACACAAACTACTGCAGGGAAATCTTTCCATTGTGGGAGGGGCAGAGACACAAACTACTGCAGGAAATCTCCCCATTGTGGGAGGGGCAGAGACAAATTGCTGCAGGAAATCTCCCCATTGTGGGAGGGGCAGAGACACAAACTACTGCAGGAAATCTCCCCATTGTGGGAGGGGCAGAGACACAGACTACTGCAGGGAAATCTTTCCATTTTGGGAGGGGCAGAGAAACAAACTACTGCGGGAAATCTCACCATTGTGGGAGGGGCAGAGACACAAACTACTGCGGGAAATCTCACCATTGTGGGAGGGGCAGAGACACAAACTACTGCGGGAAATCTCCCCAATGTGGGAGGGGCAGAGACACAAACTACTGCAGGGAAATCTCTCCATTGTGGGAGGGGCAGAGACACAAACTACTGCAGGGAAATCTCCCCATTGTGGGAGGGGCAGAGACACAAACTACTGCAGGGAAATCTCCACATTGTGGGAGGGGCAGAGACACAAACTACTGCAGGAAATCTCCCCATTGTGGGAGGGGCAGAAACACAAACTACTGCAGGGAAATCTCCCTATTGTGGGAGAGGCAGAGACACAAACTACTGCAGGAAATCTCCCCATTGTGGGAGGGGCAGATACACAAACTACTGCAGGAAATCTCCCCATTGTGGGAGGAGCAGAGACACAAACTACTGAAGGAAATCTCCCCATTGTGGGAGGGGCAGAGACACAAACTACTGCAGGAAGGGCAGAGACACAAACTACTGCAGGAAATCTCCTCATTGTGGGAGGGGCAGAGACACAAACTACTGCATAGAACTCCCCCCATTGTGGGAGGGGCAGAGACACAAGCTACTGCATAGAACTCCCCCCATTGTGGGAGGGACAGAGACACAAGCTACTGCAGGAAATCTCATCATTGTGGGAGGGGCAGAGACACAAACTACTGCAGAAAATCTCCCCATTGTGGGAGGGGCAGAGACACAAACTACTGCATAGAACTCCCCCCATTGTGGGAGGGGCAGAGACACAAGCTACTGCAGGAAATCTCATCATTGTGGGAGGGGCAGAGACACAAACTACTGCAGAAAATCTCATCATTGTGGGAGGGGCAGAGACACAAACTACTGCAGAAAATCTCATCATTGTGGGAGGGGCAGAGACACAAACTACTGCAGGAAATCTCCCCATTGTGGGAGGGGCAGAGACACAAACTACTGCAGGAAATCTCCCCAATGTGGGAGGGGCAGAGACACAAACTACTGCAGGGAAATCTCACCATTGTGGGAGGGGCAGAGACACAAACTACTGCATAGAACTCCCCCCATTGTGGGAGGGGCAGAGACACAAACTACTGCGGGAAATCTCACCATTGTGGGAGGGGCAGAGACACAAACTACTGCAGGAAATCTCACCATTGTGGGAGGGGCAGAGACACAAACTACTGGGGGAAATCTCCCCATTGTGGGAGGGGCAGTGACACAAACTACTGCATAGAACTCCCCCCATTGTGGGAGGGGCAGAGACACAAACTACTGCAGGAAATCTACCCATTGTGGGAGGGGCAGAGACACAAACTACTGCAGGAAATCTCCCCATTGTGGGAGGGGCAGAGACACAAACTACTGCAGGAAATCTCCCCATTGTGGGAGGGGCAGAGACACAAACTACTGCAGGAAATCTCCTCATTGTGGGAGGGGCAGAGACACAAACTACTGCAGGGAAATCTCTCCATTGTGGGAGGGGCAGAGACACAAACTACTGCAGGAAATCTCCCCATTGTGGGAGTGGCAGAGACACAAACTACTGCAGGAAATCTCCCCATTGTGGGAGGGGCAGAGACACAAACTACTGCAGGGAAATCTCCCCATTGTGGGAGGGGCAGAGACACAAGCTACTGTGGGAAATCTCACCATTGTGGGAGGGGCAGAGACACAAACTACTGCAGGGAAATCTCCCCATTGTGGGAGGGGCAGATACACAAACTACTGCGGGAAATCTCACCATTGTGGGAGGGGCAGAGACACAAACTACTGTGGGAAATCTCTCCATTGTGGGAGGGGCAGAGACACAAACTACTGTGGGAAATCTCACCATTGTGGGAGGGGCAGAGACACAAACTACTGCAGGGAAATCTCCCCATTGTGGGAGGGGCAGATACACAAACTACTGCGGGAAATCTCACCATTGTGGGAGGGGCAGAGACACAAACTACTGTGGGAAATCTCACCATTGTGGGAGGGGCAGAGACACAAACTACTGCAGGGAAATCTCCCCATTGTGGGAGGGGCAGAGACACAAACTACTGCAGGAAATCTCCTCATTGTGGGAGGGGCAGAGACACAAACTACTGCAGGAAATCTCCTCATTGTGGGAGGGGCAGAGACACAAACTACTGCGGGAAATCTCACCATTGTGGGAGGGGCAGAGACACAAACTACTGTGGGAAATCTCACCATTGTGGGAGGGGCAGAGACACAAACTACTGCAGGGAAATCTCCCCATTGTGGGAGGGGCAGAGACACAAACTACTGCAGGAAATCTCCTCATTGTGGGAGGGGCAGAGACACAAACTACTGAAGGAAATCTCCCCATTGTGGGAGGGGCAGAGACACAAACTACTGCAGGAAGGGCAGAGACACAAACTACTGCAGGAAATCTCCTCATTGTGGGAGGGGCAGAGACACAAACTACTGCGGGAAATCTCACCATTGTGGGAGGGGCAGAGACACAAACTACTGCAGAAAATCTCCCCATTGTGGGAGGGGCAGAGACACAAACTACTGCATAGAACTCCCCCCATTGTGGGAGGGGCAGAGACACAAGCTACTGCATAGAACTCCCCCCATTGTGGGAGGGGCAGAGACACAAGCTACTGCAGGAAATCTCATCATTGTGGGAGGGGTAGAGACACAAACTACTGCAGAAAATCTCCCCATTGTGGGAGGGGCAGAGACACAAACTCCTGCATAGAACTCCCCCCATTGTGGGAGGGGCAGAGACACAAGCTACTGCAGGAAATCTCATCATTGTGGGAGGGGCAGAGACACAAACTACTGCAGAAAATCTCATCATTGTGGGAGGGGCAGAGACACAAACTACTGCAGGAAATCTCCCCATTGTGGGAGGGGCAGAGACACAAACTACTGCAGGAAATCTCCCCAATGTGGGAGGGGCAGAGACACAAACTACTGCAGGGAAATCTCCCCATTGTGGGAGGGGCAGAGACACAAACTACTGCATAGAACTCCCCCCATTGTGGGAGGGGCAGAGACACAAACTACTGCGGGAAATCTCACCATTGTGGGAGGGGCAGAGACACAAACTACTGCAGGAAATCTCCCCATTGTGGGAGGGGCAGAGACACAAACTACTGGGGGAAATCTCCCCATTGTGGGAGGGGCAGTGACACAAACTACTGCATAGAACTCCCCCCATTGTGGGAGGGGCAGAGACACAAACTACTGCAGGAAATCTACCCATTGTGGGAGGGGCAGAGACACAAACTACTGCAGGAAATCTCCCCATTGTGGGAGGGGCAGAGACACAAACTACTGCAGGAAATCTCCCCATTGTGGGAGGGGCAGAGACACAAACTACTGCAGGAAATCTCCTCATTGTGGGAGGGGCAGAGACACAAACTACTGCAGGGAAATCTCTCCATTGTGGGAGGGGCAGAGACACAAACTACTGCAGGGAAATCTCCCCATTGTGGGAGGGGCAGAGACACAAGCTACTGTGGGAAATCTCACCATTGTGGGAGGGGCAGAGACACAAACTACTGTGGGAAATCTCTCCATTGTGGGAGGGGCAGAGACACAAACTACTGCAGGGAAATCTCCCCATTGTGGGAGGGGCAGAGACACAAACTACTGCAGGAAATCTCCTCATTGTGGGAGGGGCAGAGACACAAACTACTGCAGGAAATCTCCTCATTGTGGGAGGGGCAGCTGGTATTTCTAGAGACATAAGAAGTGAGGAATGGATCAGTTCGGTGGGATCCTCTAGGAATCTTTGTAGTGTCTGTAAAGTGTATCTGAATACACAGAACACAAATGTCATTTTGTGACTTTCCAGGCCTTAGATGTGGCGACTGCATTTGCTTATTTTTATGGGTGATCCTGCCAGTAACATGCTTCCTGCCCTAGGGTGACAATGCCCACTTCTGTATGAGCAACAGTGTCACCTTAGAATCGAGCTACAGAACACCTCCCCCTCACCTCTTCTCTGTTGACCTCTGACAGGATTGTAAACAATGAGATCTGTAAAATGCAGCACAGGAAGTTATCAGCCGACAAGATTTCTGGCAGGATCAACAGTTTTTTTGTTTTTTCAATGCGACGTGACACTGGGCGTGTCTTGCAGTAGAGGGACGTGGCTACGCATTTTGGAACATGCATGCTCCTTTCTCAAGCCATAGAGACAATTGGAGAGGTTGTTACTATAAATAGCAGCCTCTCCTTTTGTCTGAGAAAGGAGAATGCATGTTCCAAAACGCGTAGCCACATCCAATGCGTTCCAGGCTGGTTCCAGATGCTTTGTCTGTCATTGTTCAGCGTTCAGCACAGAGAACCGGTGCAAATTGCCATTATAATAAAATGGAAGTGTTTTCATACTACACTTGGTTGGCACCTCCCCCCCTCTTTTTTTTTTTACTTTTTATATCCACAAAGATTGCTTTTTACTCTCGGGGTTCAGCTGCTGCAAGTGTTATGAACATTTCTCATCACATATTGCAGTGACTTACCTGTACCCGGTGGTGTTCCATCCCCAATGATCCATTTACCCTTTAGCAGCTATTAAAGTTCGATTTGGGCAGATTGGTGCATTTTTGAAGGTTTTTTTTCCCCCTTATAGAAATGCATTGAAACATGGGATTTGTGCATTTTTAAATGTTTCCACGCTTTTTATCACAAGTATTTCTCCTCGAATGAGGTGAGATTGCGGTGGCACGGTGAGTTTGCGGCGGCAAGGTGAGATTGCGGTGGCGCGGTGAGATTGCTTTGGCGCGGTGAGATTGCGGCGGTGTAGTGAGATTGCGGTGGCGCGGTGAAACTGCGGCGGTGCAGTGAGATTGCGGTGGCACGGTGAGATTGCGGCGGCGCGGTGAGATTGCGGTGGCACTGTGAGATTGCGATGGCGGGTGAGATTGCGGTGGCATGGTGAGATTGCGGTGGCGTGGTGAGATTGCAGCAATGCGGTGAGATTGCGGCAGCGCTGTGAGATTGCGGCGGCGGGTGAGATTGCGGTGGCGCAGTGAGATTGCAGTGGCGTGGTGAGATTGCGGTGGCACGGTGAGATTGCGGCGGCGCAGTGAGTTTGCGGCAGCGCGGTGAGATGGTGGTGGCGCGGTGAGATTGTGGTGGCGCGGTGAGTTTGCGGCAGCGCGGTGAGATGGTGGTGGCGCGGTGAGTTTGCGGCGGCGCGGTGAGATTGCGGCGGCGTGGTGAGATTGCGGCGGCGCGGTGAGATTGTGGTGGCACGGTGAGTTTGCGGCGGCGCGGTGAGATTGCGGCGGCACGGTGAGATTGCGGTGGCGCGGTGAGATTGCGGCGGCGCGGTGATATTGCGGTGGCGTGGTGTAGGGCTGGCGGCCAAGGACGGGTTAATCATTCTCTGATAATGTCTCCCCATCGCAGGGAGAAGGAACATTGAGGAGATATTTCTGAGATTTATGTGGAACCAGTTCTTCAGGTCTGTGATGGTGGATGGAGGTTTATTGTCAGCCTGGAATGTGCAGCACACATGGGGAAAAGCCATTCCTCCTTCAGGGCCTGGCAGGGAAGAGGTTAACCCTGGCAGAGATAATGACCCCCATCTTGTACACAGGCCTCTGACAGGGTCTCTCAGAACATGTGACCCCTGATGTGTGGTCTCCAGGTCTGTGCAGCTGTGCTGGGATCACGTGTGCCACTTCATGAGTAATATTCTACATGTGTGCAACACAACACACTGCCAGCGCACACCACCGCGCTCCACCGCGTCCCTCCAACACCACAAAATTATCATATTTCTTATCTGTATAACAGAGAACATGTGTCTGCCACCACCACCATGTGTGCCACAGCATCGCTTCTTTATCTACACAGCATTAGAGTGTAAGCTCTGAGAACCAGAGCTCTCCCAACCGTACTGTAATGTCACACAATAATAATAGAGGAACATTAGAGTGTAAGCTCCTCTGTGCAGAGACTGATGTGATTGGCTCAGTGATCTCTGTACAGCACTGCGGTATATGTCAGAGCTATATAAATATATAATAATAATAGTGTGTGACTGTGGGGGAGGGGGCATTAGATCCTGGAGTCCCAGTTTAAATGCCCGGTTTGTGTATTTGGGGCGGAGACTCATGGGATAAATGTTTTGTTATTTCTATGGATATTATCAAATTGCACTTTAATAAATATTTGGAATCATTGAATAATAAATATAAAATAATCAGCACTCTGGAGTGACATCACTGGAATATATTGGTGATCGGTGACATCACTGGGATTTATTGGGGGTCAGTGACATCATTGGGATATATTAGGGGGGTCAGTGACATCACTGGGATATATTAGGGGGGTCGGTGACATCACTGGCATATATTGGGGGTCAGTGACATCATTGGGATATATTAGGGGGGTCAGTGACATCACTGGGATATATTAGGGGGGTTGGTGACATCACTGGCATATATTGGGGGTCAGTGACATCACTGAGATATATTGGGAGGTTGACGACATCACTGGAATATATTAGGGGGGTCAATGACATCACTGGGATATATTAGGGGGGTCGGTGACATCACTGGCATATATTGGGGGTCAGTGACATCACTGGGATATATTAGGGGGTCAGTGACATCACTGGGATATACTGGGGGTCAGTGACATCACTGGTATATATTAGGGGGGTCAGTGACATCACTGGGATATATTGGGGGTCAGTGACATCACTGGGATATATTGGGAGGTTGACAACATCACTGGGATATATTAGGGGGGTCAATGACATCACTGGGATATATTAGGGGGGTCGGTGACATCACTGGAATATATTGGGGGTCATTGACATCACTGGGATATATTAGGGGGGTCAAGTGACATCACTGGGATATACTGGGGGTCAGTGACATCACTGGTATATATTAGGGGGGTCAGTGACATCACTGGGATATATTGGGGGTCAGTGACATCACTGGGATATATTGGGAGGTTGACGACATCACTGGGATATATTAGGGGGGTCAATGACATCACTGGGATATATTAGGGGGGTCGGTGACATCACTGGAATATATTGGGGGTCATTGACATCACTGGGATATATTAGGGGGGGTCAGTGACATCACTGGGATATACTGGGGGTCAGTGACATCACTGGTATATATTAGGGGGGTCAGTGACATCACTGGAATATATTAGGGGGTCGGTGACATCACTGGCATATATTGGGGGTCAGTGACATCACTGGGATATATTGGGAGGTTGACGACATCACTGGGATATATTAGGGGGGTCAATGACATCACTGGGATATATAAGGGGGGTCGGTGACATCACTGGGATATATTAGGGGGGTCAGTGACATCACTGGGATATACTGGGGGTCAGTGACATCACTGGGATATATTGGGGGTCAGTGACATCACTGGGATATATTGGGGGTTGGTGACATCACTGGGATATATTGGGGGTCAGTGACATCACTGGGATATATTGGGGGTTGGTGACATCACTGGTATATATTAGGGGGGTCAGTGACATCACTGGGATATACTGGGGGTCAGTGACATCACTGGTATATATTAGGGGGGTCAGTGACATCACTGGAATATATTAGGGGGTCGGTGACATCACTGGCATATATTGGGGGTCAGTGACATCACTGGGATATATTGGGAGGTTGACGACATCACTGGGATATATTAGGGGGGTCAATTACATCACTGGGATATATTAGGGGGGTCGGTGACATCACTGGGATATATTAGGGGGGTCAGTGACATCACTGGGATATACTGGGGGTCAGTGACATCACTAGGATATATTGGGGGTCAGTGACATCACTGGGATATATTGGGGGTTGGTGACATCACTGGGATAGATGGGGACGGGGTCGGTGACATCACTGGGATATATTGGGGGTCAGTGACATCACTGGGATATATTGGGGGTTGGTGACATCACTGGGATATATTGGGGGTTGGTGACATCACTGGGATATATTGGGGTTTGGTGATATCACTGGGATATATTGGGAGGTTGGTGACATCACTAGGATATATTGGGGGTTGGTGACATCACTGGGATATATTGGGGGGTTGGTGATATCACTGGGATATATTGGGAGGTTGGTGACATCACTGGGATATATTAGGGGTTGGTGACATCACTGGGATATATTGGGAGGTCAGTGACATCACTGGGATATATTAGGGGTCGGTGACATCACTGGCATATATTGGGGGTCAGTGACATCACTGGGATATATTGGGAGGTTGATGACATCACTGGGATATATTAGGGGGGTCAATGACATCACTGGGATATATTAGGGGGGTCGGTGACATCACTGGCATATATTGGGGGTCAGTGACATCACTGGGATATATTAGGGGGGTCAGTGACATCACTGGGATATACTGGGGGTCAGTGACATCACTGATATATATTAGGGGGGTCAGTGACATCACTGGGATATATTAGGGGGTCGGTGACATCACTGGCATATATTGGGGGTCAGTGACATCACTGGGATATATTGGGGGTCAGTAACATCACTGGGATATATTGGGAGGTTGGTGACATCACTGGGATATATTGGGGGTCAGTGACATCACTGGGATATATTAGGGGGTCATTGACATCACTGGCATATATTAGGGGGGTCGGTGACATCACTGGGACATATTAGGGGGGTCGGTGACATCACTGGGATATATTGGTGGTCAGTGACATCACTGGGATATATTGGGAGGTTGGTGACATCACTTGGATATATTGGGAGGTTGGTGACATCACTGGGATATATTAGGGTTTGGTGACATCACTGGGATATATTGGGGGTCAGTGACATCACTGGGATATATTGGGGGTTGGTGACATCACTGGGATATATGGGGATGGGGTCGGTGACATCACTGGGATATATTGGGGGTCAGTGACATCACTGGGATATATTGGGGGTTGGTGACATCACTGGGATATATTGGGGGTTGGTGACATCACTGGGATATATTGGGGGTTGGTGATATCGCTGGGATATATTGGGAGGTTGGTGACATCACTGGGATATATTGGGGGTTGGTGACATCACTGGGATATATTGGGGGGTTGGTGACATCACTGGGATATATTGGGAGGTTGGTGACATCACTGGAATATATTGGGAGGTCAGTGACATCACTGGGATATATTGGGCGGTTGGTGACATCACTGGTAGATCTGTTGGTGAAACATTTGGACATTTCCAGTTTGTCTGTTATATACATTTAGATTTTTGTATGAGTGATTACAATGGGGGTAATGAGGACAATTGGGGTAATGAGGACAAAAGGGGCAATGAGGGCAATGGGGGCAATGGGGACAATGGGGTAATGGGGGCAATGTGGGTAATGATGACAAAGGGGTAATGAGGAAAAGGGGGACAATGGGGGCAATGAAGACAATGGGGCAATAAGGACAATGGGGGTAATGAGAACAATGGGGTAATGAGGGCAATAGGGGTATTAAGGGCAATGGGAGTAATGAGGACAATGCAGGTAATGAGGACAATGGTGGTAAGGAGGACAATGGAGGTAATGAAGGCAATGGGGGTAATGATGGTAATAAGGGCAATGGGGGTAATGAGGACAATGGGGGTAATGAGGACAAAGGGGGCAATGAGGACAATAGGGGTACTGAGAACAATGGGAGTAACGAGGACAATGGGGGTATTGAGAACAATGGGAGTAATGAGGACAATGGGGGTATTGAGAACAATGGGAGTAATGGGGACAATGGGGGTAATAAGGACAATGACGGTAAGGAGGACAATGGAGGTAATGAGGACAATGGGGGTAATGAGGACAAAGGGGGTAATAAGGACAATGGGGGCAATGAAGACAGTGGGGGCAATAAGGACAATAGGGGTAATGAGAACAATGGGATAATGACGGCAATGGTGGTATTGAGGGCAATGGGGATAATGAGGGCAATGAGGACAATAGCGATAATGAGGACAATGGGGATAATAATGGCATTGGGGCAACAAGGACATTTGGGGTAAGGAGGACAATTGAGGTAATGGGGACAATGGTGGTAATGAAGACAATGGGGGTGATAAGGTCAATGGGGGGTAATGAGGACAATGGGGGTAACGAGGACAATGGGGTAAAGAAGAATACAATGGGGAGTAAAGAGGACAATGAGGGTAATGGGCAGTACAGTGGCTAAGTGGTTAGCACTTCCGTCTGGCAGCACTGGGGTGATTGGATCGAATCCCAACCACAGCACCGCCTGCATGGAGTTTGCATGTTCTCACTTCAAAGACATGTTTTTATGTTAATTGGCTGTAGTATATAAGCTCCTCGGGGGCGGGGACTGGTGTGAATGTACAATATGTATAAAGCGCTGTGTATATTGTCGGTGCTCTATAAATAATATTGAGGACAATGGAGGCCATTTTCTGGCAGAAGATCGGATCTCGGATCGATAAATTGGAGGGTCTGTGACCTCTGGAGGCATTAGAGCCCATCACCCCCTCATAACCCACCACAACCTCCTTCATTTCACTGTTATTGGCTTTAACCACTTCAGCCCTGGAAGGATTGACCCCCCTAATGACCAGGCCATTTCTACGCTGTGCCCATACAAGATTGACGTCCTTTGTTCCCCACAGATAGAGATGATTTCTTTTGGTGGTATTTTATCATCTTTGTGGTTTTTGTTTTATAAACAAAAAATAACGACAATATTTTTTACTTTCTGCTATAATACATATTCAACAAATGTAAAAAAACGAATTTCTTCCTCAGTTTAGGCCGGTGTGTATTCTACTACATATTTTTTTGGTTAAAAAAAATCCCAATAAGCATTTATTGATTGGTTTAGGGGATAGATTTAGGGACTTTTAATTTTTTTTATTATTTTTCGTGGTAATGACAGTGATCTGCTGTTTTTAGTGGGACTGCGACATTGCGGCGGACAAATCTGACAACAAGTGACACTTTTTGGGGACCAGTGACACTATTACAGCGATCAGCGCCAAAAAAAATGCACTGTCACTGTATAAATGACACTGGCAGGGAAGAGGTTAACACAAGGGGGCGATCAAGGGGTTAAATGTGTTCCCTGGGAGGGGTTCTAGCTGTGGGGGGAGGGGATTCACCGGAGGAGGAGAGAGATCATGATTCAGCTTAGCAGAAAACACGATCTCTCCCTTTTCCTCCCAAAAAGCATTGTGCTTTGTTTACATCGACACACCGCTGCTCTGTCTCTCCTGTGAATGATCGGCGGGTCCGCTGATTGGCTTCCGCTGTGTCCAATCACAGCGGGAGCAGTGCATCGTTGGCGCATGCGTGCCCCCTAAGTCGCGTGCATGAAATCACGCACAGGCACAGGCACGTGATTTTGCGCACCCAGGTTGCCCTGCCACAGTAAATGTAGGTGGGGCGGCCTGGAAGAGGTTAATATATTTTACCAAAATTTCTGGGAAATGAAAATCTCTCCCAGCTGAGACTCCGGCTGTGCAACTGACTCTTCTTCTTCTCTCACAGTGATAAAAGATCACTACTTTAGTAAATCCCCTCCATTGCGTGTCTGGTGATTGGACGGAGGATGTCGGGCTGGATTTACTGACGTGCGCTCTGTAAGTAAAGAACTTGGCAAAGTTTCACTTTGCAAAGAATACCCAATCACATGCAAGGTAAATAAAAAATGGAAGTCAGCAGAGCTTCCCCTCATTTACTAAGCTCAGGAGCAACTGCCCCTGCAAAGTGCAAAGTCCTTTTTGAGCCCCATAGTGTTATTTTCCACTATGGATGATGGACAAGTCTCAGGTCCCAACATGAAAAAATACAGAAACACATTTCTTCATGTCACATCATCTTCTATTTGGTGGCACATCGGAGTCCCCTCTGCAGAGCTTCACCCCCTCCCCCTCCTCCCCCATCCTGATTTATACAGACCCCACCCATCTGGTATGTATATGACAGGACTCATATATGATCCATACATCTATAATAATACCAATATATGATCCATACATCTATAATAATACCAATATATAATCCATACATCTATAATAATACCAATATATAATCCATACATCCTGCCCGGTCAATAGCAAATTGACGTCCAGGAAGTGGTTCTGTTATCCTGACTGGGCGTCATATGACGTCCTTCAGAATAACATGCTACAAGTAGAGGAGAGCCGATCGGCGGCACTGCTGACAGGGGGATTTAAACAATCAGTGCAGCCTCCCCTCAGATGCCCACACTAGACACCAGGGAAGCCACCTAGACCACCAGGGAAGTGGGCAACATGTGGACGGCCCGGTATGTACCCCATGTCCATCCACATGTGCAAATGATGCCCAATCTGTGCCAGTCAGTGCCCACAAATGGGCATTCACTGGCACCATCATGTACCAAAATAAAAACAGTGATACCCAGCAATGCCACCCATCAGTGTTATCAGTGCCACCCATCAGTGTCCAGCAGTGGCACCCATCAGTGCAAATCAGTGGCCATCTATCAGTGGCCACCTGTGCCACCTATCAGTTCCACCGATAAGTACCCATCAGTGCCCCCCAAAAGTACCCATCAGTGCCGCCTATGAGTGCCCATCAGTGCCACCTATGAGTGCCCATCAGTGATACATACTAGTGCCACCTATCAGTGCCCATCATCAGTGCCACCTCATCAGTTCCACCTCATTGGTGCCACCTCATTGGTGCCCATCAGTGCCGCCTTATCAGTGCCCGTCATTGAAGAAGAAAACATACTTATTTACATAAAAAATTAACAGAAACAACGAAAACCTTTTTTTTTTTTTTAAGTTTTTTTTATTTGTTGCACAAAAAATAAAAATCGCAGACGTGATCAAACACCACCAAAATAAAGCTCTATTTGTGGGAACAAAATGATGAAAAATGTGTTTGGGTACAGTGTAGCATGACCGCGCAACTGTCATTCAAATTGCTACAGAGCTGAAAGCTGAAAATTGGCCTGGGCAGGAAGGTGTCTAAGTGCCCCCCCGGTATTGAAGTGGTTAAATTTCATTGAATTGAATGGAAAACTCTCGTGATATTGTGGTGTGTGGCATCCTGGCACTGTGTCCAATGAGAACAATCCTTATTGATGCTGATATAATAAATCTTCTCTCGTAATATGGATGTACGGAATATATAAGGGTATTATTATGGATGTATGGATCATATATGGTCTTATTATGGATGTATGGATCATATATGAGTATTATTATGGATGTATGGATCATATATTGGTATTATTATGGATGTACGGGGCATATATGGGTATTATTATGGATGTACGGAATATATAAGGGTATTATTATGGATGTATGGATCATATATGTGTCTTATTATGGATGTATGGATCATATATGGGTATTATTATGGATGTATGGATCATATATGTGTCTTATTATGGATGTATGGGTCATATATGAGTATTATTATGGATGTATGGATCATATATGTGTCTTATTATGGATGTATGGATCATATATGGGTATTATTATGGATGTACGGGGCATATATGGGTATTATTATGGATGTATGGATCATATGTGGGTCTTATTATGGATGTATGGGTCATATATGGGTATTTTTATGGATGTATGGATCATATATTGGTATTATTATTGATGTATGGGTCATATATGGGTATTATTATGGATATATGGATCATAAATGGGTCTTATTATGGATGTATGGATCATATATGTGTCTTATTATGGATGTATGGGTCATATATGGGTATTTTTATGGATGTATGGATCATATATTGGTATTATTATGGATGTATGGGTCATATATGGGTATTTTTATGGATGTATGGATCATATATTGGTATTATTATTGATGTATGGGTCATATATGGGTATTATTATGGATATATGGATCATAAATGGGTCTTATTATGGATGTATGGATCATATATGTGTCTTATTATGGATGTATGGGTCATATATGGGTATTTTTATGGATGTATGGATCATATATTGGTATTATTATGGATGTATGGTCATATATGGTATTATTATGGATGTATGGATCATATATGGGTATTATTATGGATGCATGGGTCATATATGGGTATTATTATGGATGAATGGATTATATATGGGTATTATTATGGATGTATGGGTCATATATGGGTATTATTATGGATGAATGGATCATATGTGGGTCTTATTATGGATGTATGGGTCATGTATGGGTATTATTATGGATGTATGGGTTATATATGGGTCTTATTATGGCTGTATGGGTCTTATAAGGGTCTTATTATGGATGAATGGATCATATATGGGTGTAGTTATGGATGTATGGGTCATATGTGGGTCTTATTATGGATGTATGAGTCATGTATGGGTATTATTATGGATGTATGGATCCTATAAGGGTATTATTATGGATGTACGGGTCATATATGGGTATTATTATGGATATATGGATCATATATGGGTATTATTATGGATGTATGGGTCATATATGGGTATTATTATGGATGTATGGATTATATATGGGTCTTATTATGGATGTATGGGTCATATATGGGTATTATTATGGATGTGTGGATCATTTATGGGTCTTATTATGGATGAATGGATCATATATGGGTCTTGTTATGGATGTATGGATCATATGTGGGTCTTATTATGGTATGGGTCATGTATGGGTCTTATTATGGATGTATGGGTCATATATGGGTATTATTGTGGATGTATGGATCATATATGGGTCTTATTATGGATGAATGGATCATATGTGGGTCTTGTTATGGGTGAATGGATCATATGTGGGTCTTATTATGGTATGGGTCATGTATGGGTCTTATTATGGATGTATGGGTCATATAAGGGTCTTATTATGGATGAATGGATCATATATGGGTCTTGTTATGGATGTATGGGTCATATATCGGTCTTATTATGGATGAATGGATCATATATGGGTCTTGTTATGGATGTATAGATCATATGTGGGTATTATTATGGATGTATGGATCATATAAGGGTATTATTATGGATGTACGGGTCATATATGGGTATTATTATGGATGTATGGATTATATATGGGTATTATTATTGATGTATGGATTATATATGGGTCTTATTATGGATATATGGGTCATATATGGGTATTATTGTGGATGTATGGATCATATATGGGTATTATTATGGATCATGTATGGGTCTTATTATGGATGGATGGATCATATATGGGTATTATTATGGATGTATGGGTCTTATTATGGATGTATGGATCATATATGGGTATTATTATGGATGTATGGATCATGTATGGGTCTTATTATGGATGTATGGATCATATATGGGTCTTATTATGGATGTATGGGTCATATATGGGTATTATTATGGGTGCATGGATCATATATGGGTATTATTATGGATGTATGGGTCATATATGGATATTATTATGGATGTATGGATCATATATGGGTATTATTATGGATGTATGGATCATATATGGGTATTATTATGGATGTATGGGTCTTATTATGGATGTATGGATCATATATGGGTATTATTATGGATGTATGGGTCATATATGGGTCTTATTATGGATGTACGGGTGTTATATGGGTCCTATTAATATTCATCTATCCAATCAGGTGGTCGTGGAATAAGTGATCAGAGACTGGCTGGTCACATGATTGGATAACTGAGGTGAAGATTCTCCGCCTCCCACTTGGTTATCACATTCATATAATGATTGGCCGCCATCGCTGGAAACATTGTGATTGGCCTAGAACACTGACCGATGCACCTATAGTATATAACATCTGATCACCGAAAGTCTACAACCAGATCCCAGAACCGCCCAATCCAGCAATTACCAGTAACACACATGAAAACTGACTGCCAAGACTCAATTAGAAGCTGCAGCAAGTCAGATAGAGACCACCTTCTTTTATTGGCTGGAAGATGTCCAGCATCATCTAGTTCTTTCCTCCCCAGCCTGACTGACCCTGGCCCCACCCCTTTCATTCATTGGATTTCAGTTCTTTCAATAATGGAGGATCAGCATCACATGTGGGCGTTACCTATGCAAATACAGCCTGCCGAGGAACGCCCACTCCTCCATACTGACACCCACCCATCAAGGCATTTTATTATTTACATGACTCCTCCCACTGCTTACATCAGGACTGAGAAGTACTAAGGCCGGTGTTCTGCCCAATTGAGTCCGACCATCGATATGTGTCCGTTCCGTACTGCGCATGCGCAGTACGGAGCAGACGAAGCTTCGGAAAATCTCCGAAGCTGAACGGCGCCTGCGCCGTGAGTGGAGGAGGTAGCCCCACTATCCAAGCGGACATAGGGTTTAGAATTTTAGAGGGCCCCTCGCGGGCGAGCTTCGCTCGCCACGCTTCGGGCTCGGCCTCGCTGCGCTCGGCTCTTTTTTATTCTAACTCTATGTCCACTTGGATAGTGGGGATAGAACCTGGACTCACGGCGCAGGCGCCGTTCGTCCTCGGCAATTTTCGGAATCTGTGCTCCTGTGTACTGCGCATGCGCAGTACGCAGAGGACAGCATCTGATGGAGGACCCTATTTGACAAGACACCGGTGTTTGGGATGTTTTCAGGAAGTGATGTCCCCCCCCCTGCCGCCCCCTCCCACCAGCCATGATCTACCCTCTGCCGGCCCCTCCCACCAGCCATGATCTGCCCCCTGCTGGCCCCTCCCACCAGCCATGATCTGCCCTCTGCCAGCCCCTCCCACCAGTCATGATCTGCTCCCTGCTGGCCCCTCCCACCAGCCATGATCTGCCCCCTGCCAGCTCCTCCCACCAGCCATGATCTGCCCCCTGCTGGCCTCTCCCACCAGCCATCATCTGCCCTCTGCCAGCCCCTCCCACCAGCCATGATCTGCCTGTACTGCATAGAGAAGCACAGAGACCCGGTGATGACATCACAATGACTACAATTAAGCATGTGATGAAAATGGAAAGATTTTAATTAATAATGTCATTAGAATGTTGATGGGGGAGGGAAAAAGCCAAGGAAGGGAAAATCGAATCAGAATGAGCGTCGGTTCTTCGGTCACCTCTGGAGAGGGAAGTCCCAATCTCTGATCACAGGGAGGATTAGAAAGTTTATTTAGAAGAGAAAAGTTACAAAGTAAAGATAAGAAATCAGCGAATGCAGAAAATAAAGGTCTTCAATGGCGGCCGTGCGCACTTTTCTTCCTATTGGATCTGAATGGTGACAGACGGACTCAGAACCGTATGGAGGATCTTTATTTTAGGAACGCCGCGGAAATTACCAGTGGATGTCAATTCCCATAGTGAACCTCAATGCCGACCACATTCCATGTATATACCGCATAGACGCACGTTCCCACACAACGCGGATACATATAGGATCTGATGGGTTTGTGTGACACCAATACTCAATCGTTCTTCACATCCTATAGTACATCAGGTCCTATGTCTGCCACAGGGAGGGGTAAAACATGGGGGATGAGGAGGCAGTAGGGAAATGGAATAGCCACAAAAACCTCCCCCTCCCCCCCACAATGTACATAGGCTGGACTTCCATCCTGGTTTGTATGGAGGCACCTCGTCTCCTAAGACTGGGGGGTCTGGAACATCTAAAGAGCAGAAAGGACGTCGTCCAATCCACACTGCATTATATCATGTAGTAGGAGGAGATAAAGATCCAATAAGCTAATGCGTTTCGAGGACTAGCCTCTTCCTCAGTGTGGATTGGATGAGCGCGATACAATTGCTATCTTGTGAGTTTAATACTTACCTTTTTTTTATTAATAAAGCGATGGTTTTAGGATAATGCACTCGGTTTGTGCGCCCGTTCTTTCTCTTTGTGGGCACCATGGAAATATCGGAGATCAATAAATATTATTCTGCAGCTGGAGGCCCCGGTGTGCTCCGGCAATGATGATAGGTCAGTGTGTGTCGGGAACCCCTTACTCCACTTTGACTCCTCCCCTGACTTCATCCCCAACTCCATCCTTGGCTCTATCCCCGATTCCAACCCCAACTCCACCCCTGACTCTACCCATTACCAGGGACCCCAATATGCACCATTTTACTAATATGTTATCCAGGATTCTCGAGCATCTGAGCCCTGATGGAGGAGGAGGGGAGCAATGAGCCCTGATGAAGGAGGGGCGTTCTGAGCCCTGATGAAGGAGGAGGGGAGCACTGAGCCCTGATGAAGGAGAGGGGAGCAGTGAGCCCTGATGAAGGAGGAGGGGAACACTGAGCCCTAATGAAGGAGGAGGGGAGCACTGAGCCCTAATGAAGGAGGAGGGGAGCACTGAGCCCTGATGAAGGGGGAGGGGAGCAGTGAGCCCTGATGAAGGAGGAGGGGAGCAGTGAGCCCTGATGAAGGAGGAGGGGAGCACTGAGCCCTGATGAAGGAGGAGGGGAGCACTGAGCCCTGATGAAGGAGGAGGGGAGCATTGAGCCCTGATGAAGGAGGAGGGGAGCACTGAGCCCTGATGAAGGGGAAGAGGGCACTGAGCCCTAATGAAGGAGGAGGGGAGCACTGAGCCCTAATGAAGGAGGAGGGGAGCACTGAGCCCTAATGAAGGAGGAAGGGAGCACTGAGCCCTGATGAAGGAGGAGGGGAGCACTGAGCCCTAATGAAGGAGGAGGGGAGCACTGAGCCCTGATGAAGGAGGAGGGGAGCACTGAGCCCTGATGAAGGAGGAGGGGAGCACTGAGCCCTGATGAAGGAGGAGGGGAGCACTGAGCCCTGATGAAGGGGAAGAGAGCACTGAGCCCTAATGAAGGAGGAGGGGAGTACTGAGCCCTGATGAAGGAGGAGGGGAGCACTGAGCCCTAATGAAGGAGGAGGGGAGCACTGAGCCCTGATGAAGGAGGAGGGGAGCACTGAGCCCTGATGAAGGGGGAGGGGAGCACTGAGCCCTGATGAAGGAGGAGGGGAGCACTGAGCCCTGATGAAGGGGAAGAGGGCACTGAGCCCTAATGAAGGAGGAGGGGAGCACTGAGCCCTAATGAAGGAGGAGGGGAGCACTGAGCCCTAATGAAGGAGGAGGGGAGCACTGAGCCATAATGAAGGAGGAGGAGAGCACTGAGCCATGATGAAGGAGGAGGGGAGCACTGAGCCCTGATGAAGGAGGAGGGGAGCACTGAGCCCTGATGAAGGAGGAGGGGAGCACTGAGCCCTGATGAAGGAGGAGGGGAGCACTGAGCCCTGATGAAGGGGAAGAGAGCACTGAGCCCTAATGAAGGAGGAGGGGAGTACTGAGCCCTGATGAAGGGGAGGGGAGCACTGAGCCCTGATGAAGGGGAGGGGAGCACTGAGCCCTGATGAAGGTGGAGGGGTTATGGATATGGAGTGTGGGGGTTTGAACTTCTGTCAGATTTCTATTGTATTGGGACACAGCAATACAGGCGGATAGAAGATCTCACTCCTCCCAACTCCATCCAAAATTAAAGTTAAAAAGTAGAAATGGGCCTAACAGCAGAACTCCCAAACAGGAGAAATATTCTGAACCCGAATGGTGAACCCCATTGAAGTCTATGAGAGCCGAACAGAAAAAATCAATAGTAGCCATTTGAAGGCTTATATGCAAGTAATTGGTCATAAAAGGGGTATGGGGGGCTGGGTACTGCCCTGGGGGGCTGGGTACTGCCCTGGGGGACATGTATCAATGTAAACATTTTTTTTTTAAACAATTGTTTTTTCAAGAGCAGTGATTTTAATGATGCTTAAAGTGAAACAATAAAAATGAAAAATTCCTTTAAATATCATTCCTGGGGGTCCCCTTAGTCTGCCTGTAACGTGGTGCAACTGTCTCATGTATAGAACCTGCTGCAGCAAAAATGAAATTTCTAAAGAAAAAAAAATGAGTCAAATGACATTTAAAATGACTCACAGTTGCAATTGCGGACTTCCAGCTATTGAAAAAAAGAAAAAAAAAGGGTGTGTGCCCTCCTCAAGGCCATATGAAGCCCTTCGGGTCTGGTGTGTCTTTTAAGGGGAACCCCATGCCAATTATTTTTAAAAACAGCGTGGTGTCCCCCCCAAAATACATAACAGACCTTTATCCAGACATGCATCCTGCAGGTCAGGAAAGGGGGTTGAGAGAACACTCCCCCACCCCCTCATGGACCATATCAGGCCACGCCCTCAACATGTTGATGGGGACACCATGGAAGGTGGGCGTGTTTTTATTGTTCATGTGCGGCGTGATTGATGATGGATTTACATCGGGGGGACACTGAGATTTTTATTTTTTAATAAATGATTTGTCAAAAATTGTCTCTGTGTTTTTATTACTTTTTGACACTTTTTTGGTGAATGGGTATAGGGTACTATATTCCCCATACTTATTCGCATGGGGGGCGGGATCTGGGGGCCCTCTTATTAAAGGGGGCTTCCAGATTCCAATAAGACCCTTGCCTGCAGACTCCCACAACCATCACCCCATCAACATGGGGACAAGGTGCTTTAGGATGGGGGGACCAGAGCCCCAAAGCACCCACCCCCCACACTGAAGTCATGTGGCCTGGTATGGTTCGGGGGGCGCTCTGACCTGCTGGGCTCAATGCTCGGATAAGGGTCTGGTATGGTCGTTTTTATTACTTTTTTTCCTGACAATTTTTTTTTTTTTGAACTTAGCGGGGAAACCCATTGACAGCTGATGACTTGTCGGTTGTTAAGGACGCCGCCCCTCTCCCCAACAACCAGCTTATACTGTGCAGCCTGCAGGGCATTGCAGGGCATTCGGCGGGGCGAAAACCCGCACATGTCACAGAGATATGATGACATCATCACCCAGTCTGTCACTGTGTAGAAAGGAGGAATGGGTTTGTACATGAATTTCCATGGCTGGAGGCGGAGGGGTGGGGGATGGGGGGACAATAATAATATACTTTGTTTTGTTTTTGATTGTTTTGTATTTTATTTGTTGCCTTTTGTAACTACGAAGGATTATTTTCAGACCCCTTAAAACACTCAACTCCAATTATTTGAGGAATTATTGAAGCTTCTGTGACCTGTTTGGTGCTCTTCAGGCCATCGCTCTCATTCTGGATTTGGTTCCTCTGAACACCGGTGAGGGGCACTCCATCTGACAAGAGCGCCCCCATCAGAGCCATCCAATCTCAGAAATCAGTTATTGATTACCCGCATTCCAACCATCTCTCCAGTTGCTATTCTGGATAATAGAGGACAGAATAGTTCAGCCCCATCGATCGATTCTACCCCATTATACAGCTCAGTGCACTCCAGCAGGGTTCCGGGGATGCCATATTTCAGGGCACACCAGGAGACTGGAGCTCCAAGCACGAGGCATGGAGGAGACACAAGGCGGCAGATTCATCCATGTGCTCCTTCAATTGGAATAAAGATTGTGTGGAAGGATTTTTACATCATTATTATTATTATTATTATTGTCATATATCAGTGCTGGGCGGAGCTGGGATAGGTGGAGCTCCTCAGATTGTGTATTCTGGTTCCTGCCTCTAACAGATTCCCACCCCAACTGTAATTGCCCACCAATTTTACCCCACCTTGTCCCCATCAGATCCCACCCCCCACTGTACTACCCGCTGAACTTCACCCATCCTGTCTTGTGTCATACCACCACTCCCACCATGCTACCCACCAAACGTCCCCAATTTTGCCCCATCACACCCACTGCCAACATACCGCCCACAAATGTTTTTCCAACCTGCCCTAATCAGGCTTCCTCTCCCTCCATGCTGCCTGATTTTCCCTCACTCTGCCCTTGTCAGGCTCCTATCTCCACCATACCACCCACTGACCTTCGCCCACCCTGCCCTCCTCAGACTCCCACCTCCACCTTACTGCCCACCAAACTTCCCCCACCCTGTCCTCATCACACTCCCTCCCC
This sequence comes from Lithobates pipiens, assembly GCF_037356315.1. NCBI lineage: Eukaryota > Metazoa > Chordata > Amphibia > Anura > Ranidae > Lithobates > Lithobates pipiens. The sequence continues at coordinate 349,410,494 of NW_027507784.1, read as the reverse complement.
CACCATGGTGCACACTGAACTTCTCCCACACTCGCCCTCATTAGACTCTTGCCCCCACTTTACTGCCCCCCAAACTTCCCCCATCCTGCCCTTATCAGACTCCTACCCCCACAATGTTGCCCACTGAACTTCTCTTATCCTGCCCTCATCACACTCCCACCCCTACCAAACTTCCCTCACCCTGCCCTTAACAGACTCCCACCCTCACCAAACTTCCCCCATCCTGCCCTCATCAGGCCCTCTCCCCAACTTTACTGCCCCCAAACTTCCCCCACCCTGTCCTCATCAGATTCCCTCCCCCACCATGGTGCCCACTTAACTTCTCCCAACCCTGCCCTCCTTAGACTCCCACCTCCACCTTACTGCCCACCAAACTTCCCCCATCCTGTCCTTATCAGACTCCTACCCCCACAATGTTGCCCACTGAACTTCTCTTATCCTGCCCTCATCAGACTCCCGCCCCCATTTTACTGCCCCCCAAACTTCTCTCATCCTGCCCTCATCAGACTTCCACTTTACTGCCCACCAAATGCCCCCCCATCCTGCCCTTATCAGACTCCCACCCCCACTTTACTGCCCGCCAAACTTCCCCCACCCTGCCCCCCCATAAGGCTCCAACTTCCCCTCCATGCTGCCCACTGATTTTCCTCACTCTGCCACTGTCAAGCTCCTACCTCCACCTATCCTGCATCTTACAAACTCCCACCCCCACCATAACCCCCCTGAACTCTCCCCACCCTGTCCTCATCTGACTTCCACCCCCACAACACACCTCCCAATATTTTGAGATGGGAATGAGGGACACCTATTTCCAAACATATGTAGGCATAGGACACGCCCCCTCTGCCACACCCTCTGAAAGGAGAATTAACCAAAAAAATTAAGTTAACTAAATCCACAAGAGCTTTTTTACCACTTCTATTCCTTTATATTGGCTTTTGAAATTTACAAATGCAGCAATTAAGAATTTGGATGAAAGGTTTAGCGCTGAGAAACACTTGTTGATAGATAAAAAAAAATGCATTTTATATACAACTATATAGATCAGAGCAAAATGAGGAACAAATGAGGAGGAATGAGGAGGAATGAGGGACAGAGGGGCAGAGGGACATTGCTCCAGATCAGGGACAGTTGGGAGCTCTGACCACCATACTTCCCCCATCCTGCCCCTGCCACTCCCACCCCCACCATGGTGCCCACAGAACTTCCCATCCTTCCCCAGGGACGGCATAATATTATTTGCAAGAAACATCAGATTTGCAGAGAGAGTGTCGGTAAGAGAAGCAGTGGTGTAGATGGACAGAAGTTGCTGAAGTTCTCATTCTGACATATTAGCGGTTCATATACCAGGCACCCCACCAGAAGAGCGCATGCAGCAGTTCACAATAAAAAGACATTGTAATGAATTGTAAGCTCCTATGACCAGGGCCCTCCTATCCCTCTTCTATTGAATTGTATTGTTGCTGTACTGTCTCTCTCTATTATAAATCCTGTATAATAATATTAATGATGCAATATTGGTTCAATTAGGCGGCCATTTTGAATAATCGTCTACAGCGCCCGGCACTCCGGACAGCTTTCCACTTACAGTCAGAGATGCCGGATGTGTCAATGTTTCCACTGCTTGTTAATCAGCAATAATGAAATGAACGTTTCGCTCTAAAAAAAACATTTCATCACTGTCTCCCAGCGCTCCACAACACGTAGATATATGTCGGTGAATGCCGTGCGGATATTAGAGGAAAGTCAGGAATAGACCGGCCTTTACGATAATTGGATAGAGACTCATTATACAGATTGAACTCCATTCCATGAGCTTAGGAAATACAGAGAAGCTGTCTTCACTCTGAATACCCAATCACGTGTGAGAAAAATGAAATAAAGGATTGCTTGTTAGCACACGATTGGATAATTGGACTGAGCTTCACCTTATTCACCAAGCTCTGTGAAGGGTCTTTATATTCCTTTCATAAATTACCCCAATCCTACCACATACCCCAAAAATCAACATAGTTGACCCTAACCCTTCCAGACATCCCAAAAACAAAATAAATGACCTCAAGCATTACAGACACCCCAACATCACTGGTCCTAACCCTTCAAAATACCCCAAAAGTCCAACCCCACTTACCCTAGCTCTACCAGAAACTTCAAAAATCCAACATCACCAAACCTAACCCTACCAGACTATCCAAAAATGTCAACATTGCCGACCCTAACCCTACCAGACATCCTAAAAAAATCCAACATCGCTGACCCTAACCCTACCAGACATCCCAAAAATCCAAAATCACCAAACGTAACCCTACCAGACAACCCAAAAATGTCAACATCGCTGACCCTAACCCTACCAGACATCCCAAAAATCCAACATCGCCGACCCTAACCCTACCAGACATCCCAAAAATCCAACATCACCGACCCTAACCCTACCAGACACCCCAAAAATCCAACATCGCCGACCCTAACCCTACCAGACATCCCAAAAATCCAACATCACGACCTTAGCCCTACCAGACATCCCAAAAATCCAACATCACCGACCTTAGCCCTACCAGACACCCCAAAAATCCAACATCACCGACCCTAGCCCTACCAGACACCCCAAAAATCCAACATCGCCGACCCTAACCCTACCAGACATCCCAAAAATCCAACATCACACACCCTAACCCTACCAGACATCCCAAAAATCCAAAATCACCGACATTAGCCCTACCAGACATCCCAAAAATCCAACATCACCGACCTTAGCCCTACCAGACATCCCAAAAATCCAATATATCCAAACCTAACCCTACCAGACACCCCAAAAATCCAACATCGCCGACCCTAACCCTACCAGACATCCCAAAAATCCAAAATCACCAAACGTAACCCTACCAGACAACCCAAAAATTTCAACATCGCTGACCCTAACCCTACCAGACATCCCAAAAATCCAACATCGCCGACCCTAACCCTACCAGACATCCCAAAAATCCAACATCACCGACCTTAGCCCTACCAGACACCTCAAAAATCCAACATCGCCGACCCTAACCCTACCAGACATCCCAAAAATCAAACATCACCGACCTTAGCCCTACCAGACATCCCAAAAATCCAACATCACCGACCTTAGCCCTACCAGACATCCCAAAAATCCAACATCGCCGACCCTAACCCTACCAGACATCCCAAAAATCCAACATCACCGACCTTAGCCCTACCAGACATCCCAAAAATCCAACATCACCGACCCTAACCCTACCAGACATCCCAAAAATCCAACATCACCGACCCTAACCCTACCAGACAACCCAAAATCCAACATCCCTAACCCTACCAGACATCCCAACCTCTCAGATACCGATTCAATTTGATCGATCAGCATTGACCCCTCCCGGCAATACAACCTCAGATACAGCAAATTAATAACAGAAAATGAAGCGATCACATTGGCTGCAGTCAATCTGAACAGTTCCTGTTTCAGGCACATTGATCAATCTCTGGGTTATTGATTAGCCGCACAATCGGGCTGATTTACTAAAGGAGTTGAGAATCTTCAGACAATAAATGGTGAATATTTGCTTCAATCATCCAATCAGTGAACGGGGATTTCCTCTTCACATGAGTGGAGTGAATATTCGCCATCGACTGCATGAGGATTCTCAACTCCTTTAGTAAATCAGCCTCAGTGATTCTCCAGCCTGGTGATATAATGCAGCCTGTATAGACAGCGGTGCAGTATACGCTCTGACACAGAACAGCGAGCGCTGTCACTCCACCACACACAGCTACAATGTAATTACATGTTCAGATAATAATACGCTGACTGGGGGCAATTTATCAAAGTTCAGGGATTTTCCCCCCCATCATCTGCCGTCCCGTCGCCGGGACAAATTCCTTGTTTACGGCAAAAATTAGCTCGGCGAGGCAGATGAGAAGACGGCATTCATGTGCAGCGGCGTGATTGTACATCGCAGTACTGTATACGTTGCAGAGACATTATATATATAACCAGGCTGACAACGAACACAAAAAATCCGTCCAGTGCAACCAATAATAGAAAACCGCCATATAGAAAAATTGCATCATATACACAACCTATAGACACAGCATATTGTATAGAGAGTCACCCTATAGACACAGTACATCATATAGGCAACCCTATAAAACACAGCGCATCATATAGGCAACCCTATAAACACTGCATATTGTATAGAGAGTCACCCTATAGACACAGTACATCATATAGGCAACCCTATAAAACACAGCGCATCATATAGGCAACCCTATAGACACAGCGCATCATATAAACATCCCTATAAACACAGCGCATCATATAGACAACCCTATAAACACAGCGCATCATATAGGCAACCCTATAAACACTGCATATTGTATAGAGAGTCACCCTATAGACACAGTACATCATATAGGCAACCCTATAAAACACAGCGCATCATATAGGCAACCCTATAAACACAGCGCATCATATAGGCAACCTTATAGACGCAGTGCATCATATAAACATTCCTAGAAACACAGCGCATCATATAGGCAACCCTATAAACACAGCGCATCATATAGACAACCCTATAAACACAGCGCATCATATAGGCAACCCTATAAACACAGCGCATCATATAGGCAAATCTATAAACACAGCGCATCATAAAGACACAGCATATGTATAGGCAACCCTATAAACACAGCATGTCATATAAACAATCTATAGACACACCACACCCAGAACAAGGCAAAATACCCCAATAAAGCATGATCCAATCTGCTCCAAGGAGGGAAAAAAATCCTTCCTGACCCCTCACAATGCAATCAGATATTCATATATAAGTGTAACCAAAATTAATGGCGCCAACTGGACACATCACACCATCAAACATAGGCGAGAGGACCCACATTTCTCTTCAGGGTCATTTGTAGAAAATAAAGTTGCTTGATACAAATTATCTGAGGTATAGTAATTGAAACAATTGATGCAAAAAATAAAAATAAAAAATATATACCAAAAATAAAAATAAAAAATGTAAAATCGAATACAGAAAACAGATATAATAAACTGATATAAACTGGTACAAAAAAAACAAAAACAAAACTGATACAATTAGACTAATGTAAAAACCTGATAGAATCTGATACAAAATGAACACAAATAAATTGATATGAACTGGAAAATAAAAACAACGTGAACCGATGCAAAAAATGATACCAGTTGATCTAGGCCTCATTCACACGGCCCTAAACAAAGGCATTTACACCCTTTTCTTATTTACTGGACTGAATGCAGCTGCATTGTTCTCAATGGAGACGTTCACTCTGGAGCTGTAAACACGCTCCGCGCTGAAATCCGCAACACAAAATCCAAAAATCTTCATCAGAGGACATCCGTACACGCGTATAACACGGCGAACAGAGCGCGACCATTTTTACGCATTAAAAAAAAAAATGATAGATTTACTGATCAGTTATGTAGGAAATTTTGTTCTTTGCCTAATGATCAGTAACTACATTTTTCCTGGCTGTGTTATGGCCAGAAACTGATACAAAACATGATACAAATAAACTGATAGAAAATGATGCAAATAAACTGATACAAATTAACTGAACCAAAAAACTGATACAAATAAACTGATAGAAAATGATACAAAAAAACCGATACATACTGCCATAAATAGTCTGATATAAACAGATATAATAGACAATAACAAAAAAAAAAAAACTAATAGAAATTGGTAGAAAAACAGATATATTCTGATACAAATAAACTGATAGAAAATGATACAAACAAACCGATACAAACTGCCAGAAATAAATAGAAACCGATACAAAAAAATGTTACAAACAAACCAACAGAAAACACTACAAATAAACCAACAGAAAATGATACAAATAAAACAAATAGAAAATGATACAAATAAGACAAATAGAAAATGATACAAATAAGACAATAGCAAAAAACGAATAGAAATTGATAAAATAACAGATATATTCTGATACAAATAAACTGAAATAAAAATACAAAAAACAGAAGATTTTTTTTTTCTCTGTTTACAAATGTGGATGAAAAGCGTCAGTTGGAAACGTAAAGCTGAGAGTGAAAGGAATTTGCACTCAGGAAAACATTTTCCAAATTGTAGCAGCGAACACTCTCCCTCGATACAAGATATATACAAGGCGTATACATGGCGTATACATGGCTTATATACACTTCGCTTTTCCCATTTGATTCGATAACGTAATGCGCAATATTTTAGTGCTGAAAGGCGACAACAATTGGTTATCAGTTTCCCCAAAATAAAATGATTTTAAAAGCAACAAATTTCTGCAACAAGAAAATTTGGCTGATAGAGATAAGACGTCACCGCGGAAGACGCGTCAAATTCGTAGCGGCGTCACATCGGTGAGACGCGAGGATTTCCAGGTTAATAGATGGATTAAATATACAAAGAGGATGCAGAAGAATGGAGGGGACACAGATATAGAACCTTCTAGAAGCTCCACCAATATAATAACCGAATGATGAGAATAATAATAATAATAATACAGACTCAGTACATAGACACAGCCTATGTCAGCACCATTATAAATATCTCCTCTCTCTTTATGCTCTACACAGACTATAAAATCATTTGTTTTGTTTCTCTCTTTTTTTTTTTTTTCTTTTTTTTTTTACAGATCTGGACATATTCTGCTGAAAAATCTCTCCATAACAATAGTTTATAAATTATCGGTGATATCACCGGCAGGAAATCGTTCTATGTATGTCTATATCGTATATATGGTGTAAGAGGTCCTCCATTGTCCTCAGATCACTGGAGATAATAATAGTAATAAATATAAAATAATATTATTAATAATAATGAATAAATAAAAATAATAATAGTGATAATAATAATGAATTGCAGCTCTGGATATTGATGACGGAACATGAATAGAATAGACACGGCTCAATTGCAGCTCCGGCTATAAGGTGCAGAAATCTTCTCTCTCTGGGTGGGATATACATCGGACGATGTCCCCGATCTGTCTGCACCGATATTATGTTCCGCAATACATTATTATTATTATCAGCATCGCCCCCCCCCCCCCCCTATAATACATTTATCATCGGATCCCCGTAGGAAATATTTGCCGACTTCCGTCGACTTTTCCTAATAAATAATACTGAGATGAGGATTGAAGAATCTGATTTCAGGGGTAGATGAGACTCCGGACACCGACAGAATCGGGGGGGGGGGGGAGATGGGATGTATGGGGGGGTGGAGGAGGAATGGGGAGTATGGGGGAGGAGGAATGGGGTGGAATGGGGTGTAGGGGGGGTGGAATGGGGTGGAATGGGGTGTACGGGGGAGGAGGAATGGTGTGTATGGAGGGGGGAGGTGGAGGAGCAATGGTGTGTATGGGGGGGTGGAATGGGGGGGGGGGGTGGGGAGGGGGGTATTTCGGATCCCCTGTGTCAGGCATCGATGGACAATATCGTTCTGTATTATAGAGCACACAGTACTCCGCCACCATATAGGTGAGACACAATAATATCGGTGATAATAATGCGCTGACAGCGGGAGGACGAGAATCGTTATTATCGCCAGAAGGTAAATTCATAGAAATGCCGGAATGAGAGATAATAATTCCGATCTCCTCCAATACCGCCAATTGGTAATCAATAGATCGGGATACAGACAAAACAATTCTCAGAAAATCGTTACAACAAATATTTCAATAATGGGAATTTTTCTTCATCACGAAACAATAAATATAAAATCGGGATATTTACTATTCATGTGTTATTATCGCACCGACATTTATGGCTGATCTCCCCTCACTACTATATAAATATATATAACATTCTATACAATCACACACACACACATATAGATATATAACGATTTGTCGCACTTTATATGATTATTATATACATTCGGGTGTAGTGGAGGGATGGCGCACACACAGGAGGTCGGGTTGTACCATTGCATACAATATAATCCTCCCATATAGGGGGACACAATCCTCTCCGATAATTATCCCCCGATAGACTCCTCTAATAATTCTCTCATATAAAGAGATCGGGCGATCATCACACCAATAGAAATCGATGAAATGTCTCCATCAGGACAGAAATAATCATCAAGAAAACTGATAATTCGGTGACACAATGAGATATTCCGACCAGAGACATCGGACTTGTGTGTGTGGTGGAGGGTATATAATGAGGGGGGTATAAAATATGGGGGGGGGGTTATAGTGCAGGGAGCGATACTCTGTGGAACGAGGCTGTACGGTGGGGGAGGGAGGTTTAAGGTTTAGGGGGCTTTGGGGTGCATAGTGAAGGAGGAGGGGGGGGGGGTTGTGTGATGGGGGGGAGGGGAGGGGGTTCTGTTTGGTTGCAGTTATGAGGGGTTGTAGGGTGTAGAGAGGAGTGTGTGGTATGAAGTGTGGTTGGGGGGTGTAGGAGGAAGGGGTGTTGTGTGGTGGTTGGGGGGGGGGTTATATGGTGGGGAGTATGGTGTAGGAGGAAGGGTTGTTGTGTGTGGGGGGGGGGGGGTATATGGTGAAGGAGGAAGGGGTGTTGTGTGGTGGTGGGTGGGGGGTTATATGGTGGGGGGTACGGTGTAGGAGGAAGGGGTGCTGCGTGGTGGGGGGGTTATATGGTGCAGGAGGAAGGGTTGTTGTGTGTGTGTGGGGGGTTATGGTTAGGGTGGGGGGGGGGGGTTGTTGTGTGAACTGTAGTATGTTCAGGTGGGGTGACGTGTGTGTGGGGGGGGGTATATGGTGAAGGAGGAAGGGGTGTTGTGTGGTGGTGGGGGGGGGGGGGTTATATGGTGGGGGGTACGGTGAAGGAGGAAGGGTTGTTCTGTGGGGGGGGGGGGGGGGTATATGGTGAAGGAGGAAGGGGTCGTTGTGTGATGGGGGGTTATATGGTGGGGGGTACGGTGTAGGAGGAAGGGGTGCTGCGTGGTGGGGGGGTTATATGGTGTAGGAGGAAGGGTTGTTGTGTGTGGGAGGTTATGGTTAGGGTAGGGGGGGGGGGGGGGTTGTTGTGTGAACTGTAGTATGTTCAGGTGGGGTGACGTGTGTGTGTGTGTGTGTGTGGGGGGGGGGGGGGGGGGGTCGGACGATATGGGACAGATTCGGATGCAGATTCCTTGTATGATTGTGGAGTGCAGTGGGGGGGCAGAATGCCCTCCTGGGGTGTGTATAAACCTCCCTCCCCTCCCCCAGCCCAGGAATAAGATGTCCAGACGATGTGCTCAATTTCCGGTGGAATAATAATCGGTTTATTCATAGAAAATAAGTTATGCGCTCCTAGGGGGAGGGGCTCTCCAGTCCGGCTCGGAACTCCCCCAAGGAACAGACTCCTCCTCAACATAATAAAATCTTTGGCTTGAAAGGACAGTTCTGCTGCCTCCCTCCAGGGGGAGACTCGGGTGGGGAGTCCACAGTCACTGGTGGGGGTCACCCAGAAATCACAGAGGTTGGAGGAGGGGAGGGTGGTCCCGGGGTCCTTACCTGATAGAAATCTATACAGGGGGCTCTGTGACGTACATATATATATATATTTATAGGTGGGGGGGCTGAGTCAGTCGCTCTCCTCCCTCTCCTGCACCGTGGTGGTGGAGTGGTTGTACAGTCCCTGGGCCATCAGGTGGAGGGCCAGTCCATTCTTCAGACCAGTGGCCTTCTTTATCTTGGCCCGCTTATTCTGGAACCAGATCTTGATCTGGGACTCGTTGAGGTTCAGCTCTTGGGCCAAGGTCTGCCTCCTCTGCTCTGTGATGTAGCGATTGGCCTGGAACTCGCTCTTCAGGCGCGCAAGCTGCTCCGCGGTGAAGGCCGTGCGGGGCCGCTTATCCTCCTTCTCATTCTTCTTCTTCTTCAGCTTCCGGGTCCGGGGCCCTAAGAGGGGACACAGGGGGCACAGATTATATACAGGGGCCGATCTCATATATACTGTGTGTGCAAGATGGGGGTATGTATAGAGCCAGAGGAGCTTACAATCTAATGCCCCCCCCCCCCCCAGTCACACATTATTATACTGTATATAGCTCTGACATATACCGCAGTGCTGGACAGAGATCACTGAGCCAATCACATCAGTTTCTGTACAGAGGAGCTTACACTCTAATGTCCCCTCCCCCAGTCACACATTATTATTATATAGGTATACCCCACTACTAAGTACACAATGGGGGCTTATTTACTAAAGATGGGAAGTGCAAAATCCGCCCCTTCTACATAAGAACCAATCAGCTTCCAGCTTTTATTACCAAATATTAACTGAACAATCCGGGGTGAGAAGCTGATTGGTTCCTACAAAGAAATGAGCCGCATTTCCTTCTTTCCAGCTTTAGTAAATAAACCCCAAATGTGTACTAAAAAATGGTGTATATACCTGTATATAGATCCGCCATATACGCGGCGCTGTACACAGGGGAGGAAATAAACCTCATAATCCGGTAATCCGATTTATATTATCGGTACATCTGTTACAATATGAGGACAGAAATATACTCCGAGATATAATCCATTATATATTATATACAGGAGATCAGCGACCAATCACAGTGCCGGGTTATGGTGATGAAGTGTGATTGGATGTCCCCTGTCATTGAGGTGACCCGCCCCCCCCCCCATCCCCCCTCCGGTCATATCTCTGAGTGATACAAAGTATAAGAATGAAAATGAAACTAAATAGAGAAATAATAATAATAATAATAATAATAATAATAATACAAATACTACGACCACCAATACTAAATATTACTATTACCACTAATAGCAATACCACTACTACTACCACCACCAATGCCAAATACTACTACTACCACCATCAATACCAATACTACTACCACCACCATCAATACCAATACTACTACCACCATCAATACCAAATACTACTACCACCACCACCACCACCACCATCAATACCACTACTACTACCACCACCATCAATACCAATACTACTACCACCACCATCAATACCAATACTACTACCACCATCAATACCAAATACTACTACCACCACCACCACCACCACCATCAATACCAATACTACTACCACCATCATCAATACCAATACTACTACCACCATCAATATCAAATACTACTACCACCATCAATACCAATACTACCACCACCATCAATACCAATACTACCACCACCATCAATACCAATACTACCACCACCATCAATACCAATACTACCACCACCATCAATATCAATACTACTACCACCATCAATACCAATACTACTACCACCACCATCAATACCAATACTACTACCACCACCATCAATACCAATACTACTACCACCACCATCAATACCAATACTACTACCACCATCAATACCAATACTACTACCACCATCAATACTTCTACAAACATTAATAATTAGTAGTAGTATTATTATTATTATTATTATTATACAGGATGTATATGGCACCAACACTTTACGCAGCGCTTTACATTATAGAAAGGGCGACAGAACAATACAAGGGGGTTAAAAAGGGCCCTGCTCAGAAGAGCTTACAATCTAACAGACTACAACCACCACTAATACTACTACTACTCCTAACTACTTCTACTAATAAGAACAACAATGATCAGACATGAGCTCAGGATGTCAGAGAAATTATATAATAAAATAATAATAACAACAACAACTCCTATTATTACTACTACTAATAATAATACCACCAATACTACTACTATTAATACTGCTACAAATAATTATAATAATAATAATAATAATAATACTAATGATCAGACATGAGCACAGGAAGTCAGAGATAATAAATATATGATAATAATAATAATAATAATAATATTAGAGGAGATCTTCTTCTCTCCGCACAATATACAGACATATTTATTTCCTGTTTATATATTTTCCCCTCATCCACCAATCAGAAGAAGAGATGAGATCGGCGGATTTTATACTTTATTTGATAACAAAAAGATAAAAGAGAATGAACGATCTCTCGGCGCTGCGCTGCGGTATATGTCGGCGCTACATCTATATATATATAATAATAGTGATAACAATAAAAGGGACATTCAGTATTAAGGATTCTTGAAAATGTTGTATAATTTGTATATATAGATATTTATTATTATTATTATTATTCTGTGTGGGCCGAACCCCTCCATGTTCTGTACAATGTGTCCCTCTCATCGTACGATATCTACGAATTTCTCTGTCTATGAATTCTTCTTTTATCGCACAGAATTCAGTCGCATTTTCTGCCCATTTACAGACCGATCTGTCTGATGGTCGCAGCAACAAAATAGAAGAATAAAGAAACTATAAAAATACCCCCCCCCCCCCCCCCCACACCATCATAAAAATAAAATCTGAGAGAAAGAAATCCTCCTCTATATAATAATAATAATAATATAAAGTATCGATGTGTCAGATATCGCACGATATTGGTTGAGGTCATCATAGAAAGAAAAGAGAAAGTTTCCTGTGTGCAGCGCTGCGGTCTATGGAGCGATATCCGTGTAATAATATCAAATATTTCATAAAGACTTCAATTCACTAATTCAGCAGAATAATAATAAAGAGAAAAACGCCAAAATCTCCGAAACTCCTCTAATCTCTACAATAATTCTCTATATTCGGATTTTTTCTGTCAGGATAAATTGAGTTTTTGTAAGCCCCGCCTACACGGAGCCCGATAATAATAATAATAATAATAATAATAATAATAATAATATTATATTGGTGGAGGGGGGGGGGTGTTGTATTTATAGACAGAGATCGGAAATCGGGGTGTCCCGTATTACACATACAGAACAATAGGATGCAATGATGAGGAATTTAACAAACTTTCCCCATCGCACCGATAAATATCGCCCCTAATTATTAATGAATGAATAGACAGATGTGGTGGAGGGGCACAGATCGGTCTATCAGATTGTACAGATATTGGTGACACCGATAGACACAGACAATACCGACCGGACATCGTCTGTGTGTTTCTTCTCTGCAACTAATAAAATATAATTTCAAGGTCAGGAGATCCCCCAATAAAATCTACCCCCCCCCCAATATTCATCCTCTATAGAATGTGTATGAGGGGGGATCTGTACCAGGCCGATGTGATTGCTGTATTGATCTATAGATGTACATACATAATATAATAATAATAATTATATATATATAAAAGCTCTAACGAGCCGGGCCCTCTGATCCCTCCTGTATTGATTTGTATTGTAAGTGTAATGTCTGCCCTCATATTGTAAAGCGCTGCACAAACTGTTGGCGGCATATAAATCCTGAATAATAATAACTATTATAATAATATCACACATATTATATATATATATATATATATATATATATATATATATATATATATATATATATATATATATAAACAAACACACACTCCTGATTGTCACACAATAAATACATCGATTATTCAATTATCGATGATATAAAAATCTAATTCCCGATCACTGATCTCATCTGTCACCGATCTTCACTGCGACCCCGGAAATCAAATATCGATAATAATAATAATAATGATAATAATAATAATAATGATAATAATAATAATAGAAGTGATATTTCAGTATTTTTAAAGAATTCCGAAAATGTACAATTTGTGTGTAACTATATTTATTAATATTATTATCGGTCGGTGAGGATGTATATATTTATTTTCTATAAAGGGAGAAGATCGGACTGAAATATCGTTATTGATAATATATACGATTGTTATTTTCTATATATTATTGTAGAAATTATTCTATTCTATTCTGGGTGTTGGCGGTGATAATATACACACCGATCTATGATGGTCCGATCTCTGTACACAACTAATATATTCCCACAGATCGGTGTGTATTATAAATTGTATACAAATCGGTGTATAATTTTAAAATCACATACTTAGGTGTATATTATCAGTGTGTGTGTGTATATAATATATATATATACACAGAACAACCAGCTGTGTGTCTGTATAATATATATATGATACCTTCATAGGTCACATTATATATATATATATACACACACATACATTTCTCTCATCTCTCTTTCTAGATAAATATTTACTAATGTTATCCGATCTGTAATATCTTATATATCGCTCCCTGTATACAATCGCACACACACATATATATATTAGGATTTCTATGGCGCTGACAGTGTGCGCAGTGCTGTACACATGGAGAGATCGGGGAAAGTGATTCCAGGAGCTGACAATCTACAATGATATCATTTTTGTATAGAGGAGGGATCGGAGGATCGGCTATATATTATCACACCGATATTTCCTGTATAATATTCCCTCAAACACCGATATATATCGTATTATTTATCATTATACACGTCGCCGATTGTAATATGACAGCGATCTGGGTCGGGGGATTGTATGGCCGATCACAAGTCGGGGGTATTTGATCGATGATGATGTGAATCGGGCAGATATCGTTCAGTAATAATTTTACTTTCACTTTCTATAATATAACATAATATAATCTCCCCACCGATAGAAATCGGAGTCTGCAAACTGCTGCCACGATATACATCGTGTATATAATAATAATAATAATAATAATACACCCCCCCCCCCCCCCCATTTCAGAGTGATTTCACCTGGGGTGGTTGGGGGGGTGTATTATTATTATTATTATTATTATTATTATATACACGATGTATATCGTGCCAGCAGTTTGCGAATAATTTTACTCACACCGATGACAGCCGACCACATCGTACAATTATTATTATTATTTTATTCCATTCGATGTTTCTCCTGCGATATATTTGGCCCCGATATGACATCGCATAGTCCCGGGAGGTCACACCATACAATCACACATCGGACACATTGCACTCTATATGCAGCACACAGTCTCTCTCCCCCGCACACACACAGACAGATCCGCCGATGGAGGTCGGGCACTCACCGGAGGACGGTCGGTCGGAGTATCGGGTACAATAGACCCAGGCGGGCCACACCATGGGATCGGAGGATTTGTTGTGTTGGGGGGAGGCGGCGATGATGATGGTAGAATTGGGGTCCCCTCCTTTGGGGGTGTCGGTGGGGGGGTCGGGGTTGGGGGAGGGGTGGAGGGGGTTGACGTTCTCTCTCCCCGGAGTCTCCTTCCTGCAGCCGAAGTCTGGTCGGAGGATATTATCGATGAAGAAGTTGGTGGTCCGGTGTGGGGGGGCTCCGGGGTGTAGGGGGGGAGGGGAGACCCCACTGTCCGGGTCACTGGGGGCTCCGGGGCTCTGCTCAGTCTGATCCTCCATGACACCCTCTACACCCGACAATCTGCACCCTACAGAGCCCCAACCGACATGACTACTGCAGATCGGGCGATGTGTGGACGATGTGTGGACGATCCTCCCTCCTCCTCCGCACTCTGCGCTCTGAAAACTCTCCTCTCCCACACTCAGCTTTTCCTACCACCGGAAGCACGTGAGAGGAGAGCACGTGTGACCGACCAATCAGAGGCCCCAGATCTGCCCCAAATCTCCGCCACCGACCAATCACAGCCCGAGAAATGTCCCATCAAGTGCGGAGGGGGAGGGGTGTCTGTGTACCCCACAAATGTACACTGTATATATATATATAAGTATACACTCTATACAATATATACACTATATACAATATATACACTATATACAATATATACAATATATACACTATATACATATACACCTTCATATATATATAATATATACCATGTATAGGAGAACAGCTGTGTCTGTGTACCCCCCAAATATATAATATACACCCTCCATATACAGATCATATATATATATAGAGTATGTGGTGGGTATTTATTATATATCTGTATCTGGTATATATATATATATGATCTATGAAGGTATATATTATATATTTGTGGGGTATACAGACACCGCCGGTTGTCCTATATATATATATACATCGTGTACACTATACAGGACAACCGGCGGTGTCTGTATACCCCACAAATATATAATATATACCTTCATAGATCATATATATATATATACCAGATACAGATATATAATATATACGATGTGTCCGTCATATACAGAACATAAACTCTGTATACAATGTATCGGACAACCAGCTGTGTACAATATATATATATATATATACAATGTGTCCATACACCCCATCCGTCCCATCCGATCATCATCGTATAGAGAGGATACAATCGATTCACTTTACAATATACACCCCCTCCTCTCCCCCCATATACAACGAGGGTCCCATTCCATGTATACGATCTATACACTGTACAATCTATATTCTACAATATATTCTACACCCCATACATTCTATACAATCCTGTGCGATGTATACAAGGAAGATATAATCACCTCGCAGATAATATATACAATCTATATCGTCCACACATCGTACGATCCCCACCAAAAACACCAGGGAGACCCGGACTATTCCTACACATTGTACAATCATTTGTATACACCCATCATACGATATACACACTACACACATCGCACGATATGCACACTACACACATCGCACGATATGCACACTACACACATCGCACGATATGCACACTACACACATCGCACGATATGCACACTACACACATCGTACGATATACACACTACACACATCGTGCGATATGAACACAACACACATCGTACGATATGAACACTACACACATCGTACGATATGCACACTACACACATCGTACGATATACACACTACACACATCGTACGATATGCACACTACACACATCGTACGATATGAACACTACACACATCGTACGATATGCACACTACACACATCGTACGATATGAACACTACACACATCGTACGATATGCACACTGGTCTCTCAGATGGAAGAGAAATTGGGGCAATAAATTGAATCTGCCAATCAACAAATTGAAACGAATGAAGCAATCGATCTGTTCCCATCATACGATATTTCCAGGGACAAAAATTCCAATCCGACCGACTCAAATGCAATTATTATTTTTTCGTTTTTATTCCTTTTTTTTTCTATAATTTCGGATCTCAAATGTTTAATTATCCAACAATCTACAACGACAATAATTGTACGATGAATATCACATTATCTCTACAGCAGAAAAGCCATCGTATGAATTTAGAATTCTCCGATGAAGATTGGATGGTGATCGGCGATGTCGGAATGCAGAGATCGGACATGGAGGTCGGACAGGCATGCAGATCGTCTGCTAATCATTTCCTAGTCTGTAAATTGTGGAGATCGTACGATGTATAACCCATACAATTCTAATAAGATTTACAAAAGATTGGGAGTGTACCCCCATCACATCTGTCCCTCTATATTCCATACACACACCAATCTGCTGTGATTGTCGGTTGTCAGATTTATATACAAACAGCACAATGTAGGTCCGAAATAAATAATTTTATATCACCTGATCTACAGAATCACACACCTTCCGACACATCGCACAAATAATGATCGATTCCTAATTGAAATATATTGGGGGGGGTGGGAACATCACTGGGATATATTGGGGGTTGGTGACATAACTGGGATATATTGGGGGGGGGGGGGGGGTGGGGACATCACTGGGATATATTGCTGATTGGTGACAACACTTTGATATATGGGGGGGTTGGTGACATCACTGGGGTATATTGGGCGTTGGTGAAATCACTGGGATATATTGGGGGGGGGGGGGGGGTGGTGACATCACTGTAATATATTGGGGGGTTGGTGACATCACTGGGATACATTGGCGAAGGTTGGTGAAATCACTGTGATATATGGGGGGGTTGGTGACATCACTAGGGTATACGGGGGTTGGTGACATCACTGGGGTATATTGGGGGGGGGGGGTTGTTGACATGACTGTGATATGTTGGGAGGGTTGGTGACATCACTGGGATATATTGGGGGTTGGTGACATCACTGGGATATATTGGGGGGTTGGTGACATCACTGGCATATATTGGGGGGTTGGGGACATCACTGGGATATATTAGGGGGTTGGTGACATCACTGTGATATATTGGGGGGGGGTTGGTGACATCACTGGGATATATTGGGGGGTTGGTGACATCACTGGGGAATATTGGGGGGTTGGTGACATCACTGGCATATATTAGGGGGTTGGTGACATCGCTGGCATATATTGGGGGGTTGGTGACATCACTGGGATATATTAGGGGGTTGGTGACATCACTGTGATATATTGGGGGGGGGGGGTTGGTGACATCACTGTGATATATTGGGGGGTTGGTGACATCACTGTGATATATTGGGGGGGTTGGTGACATCACTGTGATATATTGGGGGGGTTGGTGACATCACTGTGATATATTGGGGGGATTGGTGACATCACTGGGATATATTGGGGGGTTGGTGACATCACTGGGATATATTGGGGGGTTGGTGACATCACTGTGATATATTGGGGGGGTTGGTGACATCACTGTGATATATTGGGGGGGGGTTGGTGACATCACTGTGATATATTGGGGGGATTGGTGACATCACTGGGATATATTGGGGGGTTGGTGACATCACTGGGATATATTGGGGGGTTGGTGACATCACTGGGATACATTGGCGAAGGTTGGTGACATCACTGTGATATATGGGGGGGTTGGTGACATCACTGGGATATATTGGGGGGTTGGTGACATCACTGGGATACATTGGCGAAGGTTGGTGACATCACTGGGATATATTGGGGGGTTGGTGACATCACTGGGATACATTGGCGAAGGTTGGTGACATCACTGTGATATATGGGGGGGTTGGTGACATCACTAGGGTATATTGGGGGGTTGGTGACATCACTGTGATATATTGGGAGGGTTGGTGACATCACTGTGATATTTTGGGGGGGTTGGTGACATCACTGTTATATATTGGGGGGGTTGGTGACATCACTGGGATATATTGGGGGGTTGGTGACATCACTGTGATATATTGGGGGGATTGGTGACATCACTGGGATATATTGGGGGGTTGGTGACATCACTGGGATATATTGGGGGGTTGGTGACATCACTGGGATACATTGGCGAAGGTTGGTGACATCACTGTGATATATGGGGGGGTTGGTGACATCACTAGGGTATACGGGGGTTGGTGACATCACTGGGGTATATTGGGGGGGGGGGGTTGTTGACATGACTGTGATATGTTGGGAGGGTTGGTGACATCACTGGGATATATTGGGGGTTGGTGACATCACTGGGATATATTGGGGGGTTGGTGACATCACTGGGGAATATTGGGGGGTTGGTGACATCACTGGCATATATTAGGGGGTTGGTGACATCACTGGCATATATTGGGGGGTTGGTGACATCACTGGGATATATTAGGGGGTTGGTGACATCACTGTGATATATTGGGGGGGGGGGGTTGGTGACATCACTGTGATATATTGGGGGGTTGGTGACATCACTGTGATATATTGGGGGGGTTGGTGACATCACTGTGATATATTGGGGGGGTTGGTGACATCACTGGGATATATTGGGGGGGTTGGTGACATCACTGTGATATATTGGGGGGATTGGTGACATCACTGGGATATATTGGGGGGTTGGTGACATCACTGGGATATATTGGGGGGTTGGTGACATCACTGGGATACATTGGCGAAGGTTGGTGACATCACTGTGATATATGGGGGGGTTGGTGACATCACTAGGTTATACGGGGGTTGGTGACATCACTGGGGTATATTGGTGGGGGGTTGGTGACATCACTGGGGTATATTGGGGGGTTGTTGACATGACTGTGATATGTTGGGAGGGTTGGTGACATCACTGGGATATATTGGGGGGTTGGTGACATCACTGGGATATATTGGGGGGTTGGTGACATCACTGGGGAATATTGGGGGGTTGGTGACATCACTGGCATATATTAGGGGGTTGGTGACATCACTGGGATATATTGGGGGGTTGGTGACATCACTGGGATATATTAGGGGTTGGTGACATCACTGTGATATATTGGGGGGGTTGGTGACATCACTGGGATATATTGGGGGGGTTGGTGACATCACTGGGATATATTGGGGGGGGGGGTTGGTGACATTGCTGGGATATATTGGGGTTGGTGACATCACTGGGATATATTGGGGGGGTTGGTGACATCACTGGGATATATTGGGGGGGGTTGGTGACATCGCTGGGATATATTGGGGGGTTGGTGACATCACTGGGATATATTGGGGGGTTGTTGACATCACTGTGAAATGTTGGGGGGGGGGGTTGGTGACATCACTGGGATATATTGGGGGGTTGTTGACATCATTGTAAAATGTTGGAGGGGGTTGATGACATCACTGGGATATATTGGGGGGTTGGTGACATCACTGGGATATATTGGGGGGTTGTTAACATCATTGTGAAATGTTGGGGGGGTTGGTGACATCACTGGGATATATTGGGGAGGTTGGTGACATCACTGTGATATATTGGGGTGGTTGGTGACATCACTGGGATATATTGCGGGGTTGGTGACATCACTGGGAGATATTGTGGGGTTGGTGACATCACTGGGATATATGGGGGGGGGTTGTGACATCACTGGGATATATTGGGGGGTTGGTGACATTATTGTGATATGTTAAGAGGGGGTTAGTGACATCACTGTGATATATTGGGGGGTTAGTGACATCACTGGGATATATTGGGGGGGGGGGGGTTGGTGACATCACAGGGATATATTGGGGGGTTGGTGACATCACTGGGATATAATGGGGGGGTCAGTGACAACACTGGGAAATATTGGGGGGTTGGTGACATCACTGTGATATATCGGGGAGTCAGTGACATCACTGTGATATATTGGGGGTTGGTGACATCACTGGGATATATTGCGGGGTTGGTGACATCACTGGGATATATGGGGGGGGGGGGTTGGTGACATCACTGGGATATATTGGGGGGTTGGTGACATCATTGTGATATGTTAAGAGGGGGTTGGTGACATCACTGTGATATATTGGGGGGTTGGTGACATCACTGGGATATATTGGGGGGGGGGGGGGGTTGGTGACATCACAGGGATATATTGGGGGATTGGTGACATCACTGGGAAATATTGGGGGGGGTTGGTGACATCATTGTGATATGTTAAGAGGGGGTTGGTGACATCACTGTGATATATCGGGGAGTCAGTGACATCACTGTGATATATTGGGGGTTGGTGACATCACTGGGATATATTGGGGGGGTCGGTGACATCACAGAGATATATTGGGGGGGTTGGTGACATCACTGGGATATAATGGGGGGTCGGTGACAACACTAGGAAATATTGGGGGGGGGGGTTGGTGACATCATTGTGATATGTTAAGAGGGGGTTGGTGACATCACTGTGATATATTGGGGGGTCGGTGACATCACTGTGATATATTGGGGGGTCGGTGACATCACTGGGATATATTGGGAGGTCAGTGACATCACTGGGAAATATTGGGGGGTTGGTGGCATCACTGGGATATTGGGGGGTCAGTGGCATCACTGGGATATATTGGGGGGGTTGGTGGCATCACCAGGATATATTGGGGGTCAGTGACATCACTGGGATATATTGGGGGTAAGTTACAGCATTGGGATATATTGGGGGGTCAGTGACAGCACTGGGATATATTCGGGGGTTGGGGACACAACTTTGATATATTGAGGGGATTGGTGACATCACTAGCATATATTGGGGGGTCAATGACATCACTGGGATATTTTGGGGTGTTGATGACATCACTGGGATATTTTGGAGTGTTGGTGGCATCACTATGATATATTGAGGGGGTTGGTGACATCATTGGAATATATTGGGGGGTCATGATATCACTGGGATATATTGGGGGGTTGGTCACATCACTGGGATATATTGGGGGGTTGCTGACATTACTGGGATATTATGGGAGGGTTGATGACATCACTGGGATATTTTGGGGGGGGGCGACATCACTGGGATATTATGGGGGGTCGGTGACATCACTGGGATATGTTGGGGGGTTGGTGACATCACTGGGACATATTGAGGGGGGTTGATGACATCAATGGGATATATTGGGGGGCTGGTGACATCACAGGGATATATTGAGGGGGGTCAGTGACATCACTGGGATATTACGGGGGGTCAATGACATCACTGGCATATATTAGGGGTCAGTGACATCACTGGTATATATTAGGGGGTCGGTGAAATCACTGGAATATATTGGGGGGTTGGTGACATCACTGGAATATATTGGGGGTCAGTGAAATCACTGGAATATAATGGGGGGTTGGTGACATCACTGGGATATATTGGGGGTTGGTGACATCACTGGGATATATTGGGGGTCAGTTACAGCACTGGGATATATTCGGGGGTTGGGGACACCACTTTGATATATTGAGGGGATTGATGACATCACTTGGATATATTGGGGGGTCGGTGACATCACTGGGATATGTTGGGGTGATGATGACATCACTGGGATATTTTGGAGTGTTAGTGGCATCACTATGACATATTGAGGGGTCGGTGACATCATTGGGATATATTGGGGGGTCATGATATCACTGGGATATATTGGGGGGTTGGTCACATCACTGGGATATATTGGGGGGTCGGTGACATCACTGGGGTATTATGGGTGAGTTGAGGACATCACTGTGATATATAGGGGGGGGGGGGTGGGTGACATCACTGGGATATTATGGGGGGTCAGTAACATCACTGGGATATTATGGGGGGTCGATGACATCACTGGGATATAATGGGGGTTGGTGACATCACTGGGATATAATGGGGGTTGGTGACATCACTATGATATATTGGGGGTTGGTGACATTACTGGGATATATTGAGGGGGTCGGTGACATCATTGGGATATATTGGGGGGTCATGATATCACTGGGATATATTGGGGGGTTGGTGACATCACTGGGACATATTGAGGGGGGTTGATGACATCACTGGTATATATTAGGGGGCTGTTGACATCACTGGGATATATTGGGGGGGGGGGGGTGGTGACCTCACTGGGAAATATTGGTGATCAGTGACAACACTGGGATATATTGGGGGGTTGGTGACATCACTGGGATATTTTGGGGGTTGGTGACATCACTGGGATATATTGGGGGATTGGAGACATCACTGGGATATATTGGGGGGTTGGTGACATCACTGGGATATATTGGGGGTTGGTGACAACACTGGAATATATTGGTGATCAGTGACAACACTGGGATATATTGCGGGGTTGGTGACATCAGTGTGATATATTGGGGGGGTTGGTGACATCACTGGGATATATTGGGGGATTGGAGACATCACTGGGATATATTGGGGGGTTGGTGACATCACTGGGATATATTGGGGGGGGTCAGTGACATCACTAGGATATAATGGGGGGTTTGCGACATCACTGGGATATATTGGGGGGTTGGTGACATCACTGGGATATATTGGGGGGGTCAGTGACATCACTGGGATATATTGGGGGTCAGTGACATCACTGGGATATATTGGGGGGGTTGGTGACATCACTGGGATATATTGGGGGGTTGGTGACATCACTGTGATATGTTGGGGGGTTGGTGACATCACTGGGATATATTGGGGGGGTCGATGACATCACTGCAATATATTGGTGTTCGGTGACAACACTGGGATATATTGGGGGGTTGGTGACATCACTGGGATATATTGGTGATCGGTGACATCACTGGGATATATTGGGGGGTTGGTGACATCAATGTGATATTGGGGGGTTGGTGACATCACTGGGATATATTGGGGTGGTTGGTGACATCACTGTGATATATTGGGGAGTCATTGACATCACAGGGATATATTGGGGAGTTGGTGACATCACTGGGTTATATTGGTGATCGGTGACAACACTGGGAAATATTGAGGGGTTGGTGACATCATTGTGATATGTTAAGAGGGGGTTGGTGACATCACTATGATATATTGGGGAGGGGTTAGTGACATCCCTGGGATATATTGGGGGTGTCAGTGACATCAGTGGGATATATTGGGGGGTCAGTGACATCACTGGGATATATTGGGAGGTTGGTGACATCACTGGGATATATTGAGGGGTTGCTGGCATCTCAGGGATATATTGGGGGTCAGTGAAATCACTGGGATATATTGGGGGGTTGGTGACATCACTGACATATATTGGGGAGTCAGTGACATCGCTGGGATATATTGGGGGGTTGATGACATCACTGGGATATATTGGGGAGTCTGTGACATCACTGGCATATATTGGGGGAGTCGGTGACATCACTGGGATATATTGGGTGGTCAGTGACATCACTGGGATATATTGGGGGTTGGTGACATAACTGGGATATATTGGGGGGTTGGTGACATCACTGGGATATATTGCGGGGTCAGTGACATCACTGGGATATATTGGGAAGTTGGTGACATCACTGGGATATATTGGGGGGTTGGTGACATCACTGGGATATATTGGGGGGTCAGTGACATCACTGGGATATATTCGGGGGTTGGGGACACCACTTTGATATATTGGGGGGTCAGTGACATCACTGGAATATAATGGGGGGTTGGTGACATCACTGGGATATATTGGGGGTCAGTTACAGCATTGGGATATATTGAGGGGCCAGTGACATCACTGGGATATATTGGGGGTCAGTTACAGCATTGGGATTTATTGGGGGGTCAGTGACATCACTGGGATATATTCAGGGGGTTGGGGACACCACTTTGATATATTGAGGGGATTGGTGACATCACTTGGATATATTGGGGGGTCGGTGACATCACTGGGATATGTTGGGGTGTTGATGACATCACTGGGATATTTTGGAGTGTTGGTGGCATCACTATGACATATTGAGGGGGTCGGTGACATCATTTGGATATATTGGGGGGTCGGTCACATCACTGGGATATATTGGGGGGTCAGTGGCACCACTGGGATATTATAGGTGTGTTGAGGACATCACTGGGATATATTGGGGGGTCAGTGACATCACTGGGATATATTGGGGGTAAGTTACAGCATTGGGATATATTGGGGGGTCAGTGACAGCACTGGGATATATTCGGGGGTTGGGGACACAACTTTGATATATTGAGGGGATTGGTGACATCACTAGCATATATTGGGGGGTCAATGACATCACTGGGATATTTTGGGGTGTTGATGACATCACTGGGATATTTTGGAGTGTTGGTGGCATCACTATGATATATTGAGGGGGTTGGTGACATCATTGGAATATATTGGGGGGTCATGATATCACTGGAATATATTGGGGGGTTGGTCACATCACTGGGATATATTGGGGGGTTGCTGACATTACTGGGATATTATGGGAGGGTTGATGACATCACTGGGATATTTTGGGGGGGGGCGACATCACTGGGATATTATGGGGGGTCGGTGACATCACTGGGATATGTTGGGGGGTTGGTGACATCACTGGGACATATTGAGGGGGGTTGATGACATCAATGGGATATATTGGGGGGCTGGTGACATCACAGGGATATATTGAGGGGGGTCAGTGACATCACTGGGATATTACGGGGGGTCAATGACATCACTGGCATATATTAGGGGTCAGTGACATCACTGGTATATATTAGGGGGTCGGTGACATCACTGGAATATATTGGGGGGTTGGTGACATCACTGGAATATATTGGGGGTCAGTGAAATCACTGGAATATAATGGGGGGTTGGTGACATCACTGGGATATATTGGGGGTTGGTGACATCACTGGGATATATTGGGGGTCAGTTACAGCACTGGGATATATTCGGGGGTTGGGGACACCACTTTGATATATTGAGGGGATTGAGGACATCACTTGGATATATTGGGGGGTCGGTGACATCACTGGGATATGTTGGGGTGATGATGAC
Organism: Lithobates pipiens; assembly: GCF_037356315.1. Lineage (NCBI taxonomy): Eukaryota > Metazoa > Chordata > Amphibia > Anura > Ranidae > Lithobates > Lithobates pipiens. The sequence goes on along the minus strand of NW_027507784.1, from coordinate 349,384,620 downwards.
ATCACTGGGATATTTTGGAGTGTTAGTGGCATCACTATGACATATTGAGGGGTCGGTGACATCATTGGGATATATTGGGGGGTCATGATATCACTGGGATATATTGGGGGGTTGGTCACATCACTGGGATATATTGGGGGGTCGGTGACATCACTGGGGTATTATGGGTGAGTTGAGGACATCACTGTGATATATAGGGGGGGGGGGTGGGTGACATCACTGGGATATTATGGGGGGTCAGTAACATCACTGGGATATTATGGGGGGTCGATGACATCACTGGGATATAATGGGGGTTGGTGACATCACTGGGATATAATGGGGGTTGGTGACATCACTATGATATATTGGGGGTTGGTGACATTACTGGGATATATTGAGGGGGTCGGTGACATCATTGGGATATATTGGGGGGTCATGATATCACTGGGATATATTGGGGGGTTGGTGACATCACTGGGACATATTGAGGGGGGTTGATGACATCACTGGTATATATTAGGGGGCTGTTGACATCACTGGGATATATTGGGGGGGGGGGGGTGGTGACCTCACTGGGAAATATTGGTGATCAGTGACAACACTGGGATATATTGGGGGGTTGGTGACATCACTGGGATATTTTGGGGGTTGGTGACATCACTGGGATATATTGGGGGATTGGAGACATCACTGGGATATATTGGGGGGTTGGTGACATCACTGGGATATATTGGGGTGGGTTACATCACTGGGATATATTGGGGGGGGTCAGTGACATCACTAGGATATAATGGGGGGTTTGCGACATCACTGGGATATATTGGGGGGTTGGTGACATCACTGGGATATATTGGGGGGGTCAGTGACATCACTGGGATATATTGGGGGTCAGTGACATCACTGGGATATATTGGGGGGGTTGGTGACATCACTGGGATATATTGGGGGGTTGGTGACATCACTGTGATATGTTGGGGGGTTGGTGACATCACTGGGATATATTGGGGGGGTCGATGACATCACTGCAATATATTGGTGTTCGGTGACAACACTGGGATATATTGGGGGGTTGGTGACATCACTGGGATATATTGGTGATCGGTGACATCACTGGGATATATTGGGGGGTTGGTGACATCAATGTGATATTGGGGGGTTGGTGACATCACTGGGATATATTGGGGTGGTTGGTGACATCACTGTGATATATTGGGGAGTCATTGACATCACAGGGATATATTGGGGAGTTGGTGACATCACTGGGTTATATTGGTGATCGGTGACAACACTGGGAAATATTGAGGGGTTGGTGACATCATTGTGATATGTTAAGAGGGGGTTGGTGACATCACTATGATATATTGGGGAGGGGTTGGTGACATCCCTGGGATATATTGGGGGTGTCAGTGACATCAGTGGGATATATTGGGGGGTCAGTGACATCACTGGGATATATTGGGAGGTTGGTGACATCACTGGGATATATTGAGGGGTTGCTGGCATCTCAGGGATATATTGGGGGTCAGTGAAATCACTGGGATATATTGGGGGGTTGGTGACATCACTGACATATATTGGGGAGTCAGTGACATCGCTGGGATATATTGGGGGGTTGATGACATCACTGGGATATATTGGGGAGTCTGTGACATCACTGGCATATATTGGGGGAGTCGGTGACATCACTGGGATATATTGGGTGGTCAGTGACATCACTGGGATATATTGGGGGTTGGTGACATAACTGGGATATATTGGGGGGTTGGTGACATCACTGGGATATATTGCGGGGTCAGTGACATCACTGGGATATATTGGGAAGTTGGTGACATCACTGGGATATATTGGGGGGTTGGTGACATCACTGGGATATATTGGGGGGTCAGTGACATCACTGGGATATATTCGGGGGTTGGGGACACCACTTTGATATATTGGGGGGTCAGTGACATCACTGGAATATAATGGGGGGTTGGTGACATCACTGGGATATATTGGGGAGTCAGTGACATCACTGGGATATATTGGGGGGGTTGGTGACATCACTGGGATATATTGGGGGTCAGTTACAGCATTGGGATATATTGAGGGGCCAGTGACATCACTGGGATATATTGGGGGTCAGTTACAGCATTGGGATTTATTGGGGGGTCAGTGACATCACTGGGATATATTCAGGGGGTTGGGGACACCACTTTGATATATTGAGGGGATTGGTGACATCACTTGGATATATTGGGGGGTCGGTGACATCACTGGGATATGTTGGGGTGTTGATGACATCACTGGGATATTTTGGAGTGTTGGTGGCATCACTATGACATATTGAGGGGGTCGGTGACATCATTTGGATATATTGGGGGGTCGGTCACATCACTGGGATATATTGGGGGGTCAGTGGCACCACTGGGATATTATAGGTGTGTTGAGGACATCACTGGGATATATTGGGGGGTTGGTGACATCACTGGGATATTATGGGGGGTCAGTGACATCACTGGGATATTATGGGGGTCGATGACATCACTGAGATATTATGGGGGGTCGATGACATCACTGGGATATATTGGGGGGTTGGTGACATCACTGGGATATGTTGGGGAGTTGGGGACATCATTATGATATATTGGGGGGTTGGTGACATTCCTGTGATATATTGAGGGGGTTGGTGACATCACTGGGATATATTGGGGGGATCATGATATCACTGGGATATATTGGGGGGTTGGTGACATCACTGGGACATATTGAGGGGGGTTGATGACATCAATGGGATATATTGGGGGGCTGGTGACATCACTGGGATATATTGAGGGGGGTTGGTGACATCACTGGGATATATTGAGGAGTCAGTGAAATCACTGGGATATATTGGTGGGTCAGTGATATAACTGGGATATATTGGGGGTTGGCGACACCACTTTGATATATTGAGGGGATTGGTGACATCACTGGGATATATTGGGGGGTCGGTGACATCACTGGGATATATTGGGGTTCAGTGACATCACTGGAATATATTGGGGTGGTTGGTGACATCACTGGGATATATTGAGGAGTCAGTGAAATCACTGGGATATATTGGTGGGTCAGTGATATCACCGGGATATATTGGGGGGTCAGTGATATAACTGGGATATATTGGGGGTTGACGACACCACTTTGATATATTGAGGGGATTGGTGACATCACTTGGATATATTGGGGGTCGGTGACGTCACTGGGATATGTTGGGGTGTTGATGACATCACTGGGATATTTTGGAGTTTTGGTGGCATCACTATGATATATTGGGGGGCCGGTAACATCATTTGGATATATTGGGGGTTATGATATCACTGGGATATATTGGGGGGTTGGTCACATCACCAGGATATATTGGGGGTGGTCGGTGACATCACTGGGATATTATGGGTGGGTTGATGACATCACTGGGATATATTGGGGTTCAGTGACATCACTGGAATATATTGGGGGGTTGGTGATATCACTGGGATAATATGGGGGGGTCAATGACATCACTGGGATATATTGAGGGGGTGGATGACATCACTGGGATATGTTGGGGGGTTGGTGACATCACTGGGATATTTTGGGGGGGTGACATCACTGGGATATAATGTGGGGGTCGATGACATCACTGGGATATATATATATATTTAGGGGGTGGGTGACATCACTATGATATATTGGGGGGGTTGGTGACATTACTGGGATATATTGAGGGTGTCGGTGACATCATTGGGATATATTGGGGGGTCATGATATCACTGGGATATATTGGGGCATTGGTGACATTACTGCGATATATTGGGGGTTGGTGACATCAATGGGATATATTGGGGGGCTGGTGACATCACAGGGATATATTGAGGGGGTTGTTGACATCACTGGGATATTATGGGGGTTCAGTGACATAACTGGGATATATTGGGGGAGTTGGTGACATCACTGTGATATATTGGGGGTGGGCAACATCCCTGGGATATATTGGGGGGTTGGTGACATCATTGGGATATATTGGGGGTTTGACATTACTGGGATATATTGGGGGTTGGTGACATCACTGGGATATTTTGGGGGGTTGTGACATCACTGGGATATATTGGGGATTGGTGAAATCACTGGGATATATTGGGGGGTTGGTGACATCACTGTGATATACTGGGGGGTCGGTGACATAATTGGGATATATTGGGGGGTCGGTGACATCACTAGTATATTATGGAGGGTCGATGACATCACTGGGATTTATTGAGGGGGGTTGGTGACATCACTGTGATATATTGGGGGGATTGGTGACACCATTGGGATATGTTGGGGGGTTGGTGACATCACTGGCATATTTTGGGGAGATGGGGACATCACTAGGGGGTTGGTGACATCATTGGGATATATTGGGGGGGTCATGATATCACTGGGATATATTGGGGGTTGGTGACATCACTGAGATATTTTGGGAGGGTGGTGACATCAGTGGGATTTATTGGGGGGTCGGTGACATCACTGGGATATATTGGTGGGTTGGTGACATCACTGGGATATTATGGGGGGGTGAGGACATCACTGGGATATATTGGGGGTCAGTGACATCACTGGGAAGTATTGGGGGTTGGTGACATTACTGGCATATATTAGGGGGTTTGAGACATTGCTGGGATATATCAGGGTGGTTGGTGACATCATTGTGATATATTGGGGCTAATGACATCACTGGGATATATTGGGGGGTTGGTGACATCACTTGGATGTATTGGGGGAGTTGGTGACATAAATGGCATATAATGGGGGGTTGGTGACATCACTGGGATATATTGGGTGGCTGGTGACATCACAGGGATATATTGAGGGGGTTGATGACATCACTGGGATATATTGGGGGTTGGTGACATCACTGGGATATATTGGGGGGTTGGTGACATCACTGGGGTATATTGGGGGGTTATTGACATCACTGGGATATTTTGGGGTGTTGATGACATCACTGGGATATATTTGGGGGTTGATGATATCACTAGGATTTATTGAGGGGGTTGATGACATCACTGTGATATATTGGGGTGTGGGTGACATCACTGGAGTATATTGGGGGTTGATGACATAACTGGTATATATTGGGGGGGCTTATGATATCACTGGGATATATTGGGGGTTGGTGACATCACTGGGAAATATTGGGGTTAGTGGCATCACTGAGATATATTGGGGGGGTTGGTGACATCACTGGGATATATTTGGGGGTTGATGACATCATTGGAATATATTGGGGGTTTGGTGACATCACTGGGATATACTGGGGGATTGGTGACATCACTGGTATATATTGGGGGGGTTGGTGACATCACATATATTGGGAGGGGGCAGTGACATCACTGGGATATATTGGGGGATTTGGTGACATCACTGGGATATATTGGGGAGGGTGACATCACTGGGATATATTGGGGGTACGTGACATCACTGAGATATATTGGGGGTTGGGGTCGGGGACTTCACTTGGATATATTGGGTGTTGGTGGCATCACTGGTATATATTGGGGGGTTGGTTACATCAATAGGATATATTGGGGGGTCAGTGACATCACCAGGATATATTTTGGAAGTGGTGACATCACTGGTACATATTGCGGGGGGTTGATGACATCACTGGGATATATTGGGGGTTGGTGGCATCAGTGGGAAATATTGGGGGGTCGGTGACATCACTGGAACATATTGGAGGGGTAGTGACATCATTGGGATATATCGGGGGTTGGTGACATCATTGGGAGTTTTTGGCGGGTTGTTGACATCACTGAGATAAATTGGAAGGACTGTGACATCACTGGGATATATTAGGGGGTTGCTGACTTCACTGGGATATATGGGGGGGTTGGTGACATCACTGGGATATATGGGGGGTGGTGACATCACTGGGATATATGGGGGGGTTGGTGACATCACTGGGATATATGGGTGGTGGTGACATCACTGGGATATATGGGGGGGTTGGTGACATCACTCGGATATATCGGGGGGGGGGGTTGGTGACATCACCTGGATATATTGAGGGGTTGGTGACATCACTGGGATATATGGGGGGGGGGGTTATTGACATCACTGGGATATACCGGGGGGGGGGGGGGGGGTTGGTGACATCACCTGGATATATTGAGGGGTTGGTGACATCACTGGGATATACCAGGGGGTTGGTGACATCACTGGGATATATCGGGGGGGTTATTGACATCACTGGGATATACCGGGGGGGGGGGTTGGTGACATCACCTGGATATATTGAGGGGTTGGTGACATCACTGGGATATATGGGGGGGGGGGGGGTTGGTGACATCACCTGGATATATTGAGGGGTTGGTGACATCACTGGGATATATGGGGGGGGGGGGTTATTGACATCACTGGGATATACCAGGGGGGGGGGTTGGTGACATCACCTTGATATATTGAGGGGTTGGTGACATCACAAAAATGTAACAAATGTAAAACCACAAAAGACAGTTTTTGACAATTCCTTTATGAAAAAAAAGAAAAAGTGTCCCGCGATGTCCATCCATCTTTAATCAGGGTGGTTGGTGACATCATTGTGATATATTGGGGAGCCTTGGACCTGGAATTTTTTTTAAAAAACGCTCAGTCTGGATGGGAAAACCCTCCCCCCCCCCCGGGGATTGCTGTTATATAGGCAAGGATGGGGCCACCTGCTGACATAACCGGATGACACCACCCCCCTCTGATGACACCAGAAGGGGCAGGGTCACTTGGGTGTCACCATACCTCCCATCAAAGTGCGGCTTTTTCGGGTCCGTCGGGCGCCGTGATTGGAGATAGATGGACGTCGCAAGACACTTATTTATTTTTTTTAAATAGAAGAATTGTCAAAAACTGTCTTTTGTGTTTTTTACAGTTTGACACTTTCGTTTGGTGAATGGGTGGGGCTACAATGTACCCGATACCCATTCACATGGGGGGGGGCAGGATCTGGGGGCCCCCTTGTTAAGGCAAGGGTTGTGGGGATGAGGCCCTTGGACCTCCAAAGCAGCCTCCCCATGTTGAGGGCAAGTGGCCTGGTATGGTTCAGGGGGGAGGGGGGGGGCGCTCGCTTGTCCCCCCCAACCCCCCACCCTGACCTGCCAGGTTGTATGCTTGGATAAGGGTCTGGTATGGTTTTTGGGAGGACCCCACGATATTTTTATTTTTTTTACATTTTTGGTGTGGGGTTCCCTTTCAGCACTTCAATACACTGTGTTGTATATACTACACTCAAACAGGAGGAGGAAAGCCCACCGAGAAGTCACTTATGGTACACCACGGCTGATTCAAAATATTTTCATGTAGAAAAAATGCACCATAGAAATCACAAAAAGTGTTTTTTATAATTTCCGTGGTGCGTTTTTTCTACAATAGAATATTTTTCATCAGCCGCGGTGACCTTCCCGGTAGGCGTTCCTCCTTCTGGTTAGGCGTGGTTTGGTCACGTGGACTGCACCTAGTTTGCGATGTTCCTCACCCCTAACCATGAAAGAATAAAGACTCAGGCCACCAGGTTGCCCCTCAGTCTGGTCCGGATTGGAAACGGTCCGGTGTGTGTTTGGGTTCCGGTTCCAGAGGAAGTCTTCCCCTTTAATCGTACCTGCAGGTGGTCCTATAATAAGGCTTTCCTGGAGATAAATATCTCCTAAACCTGCACAGATTAGGAGATATTTACTATATACACTGCCGCCCACGTCATCGGCGCATGCACACTGAAGGAACGGCCCGCTTGTGCCGTTTCTTCAGGGCCCGTGGCTGGTGGCTTCTGCGCACGTGAGCGGGAGTGACGTAATCGCGGCTCCGGCCAATCACAGTGCCGGAGCCTGCAAACCCAGAAGTAACTCCGGGTGAAAGATGTCGGCCACGGGAGCGGAATGCGGACGGCACTGCAGGCCATTGTTCTGAGGTAAGTATTTCATAATGAGCTAGTATGCGATGTATACTAGCTCATTGTGCCTTTGTCTTGCAGTTTTTTTTTTGGGAGGTTTACATCTTTCAGGTGTGATTTCCGGTAATAATTCGGATCTCTTTGTTGCTTCTGGCCAGAGAGGGATCACTTTGACATAGTTGGCCAGAGAGGGATCACTTTGACATAGTTGGCCAGAGAGGGATCACTTTGACATAGTTGGCTAGAGAAGGATCACTTTGATGCAGTTGGTCACAGAGGGATCACTTTGACGCAGTTGGCCAGAGAGGGATCACTTTGATGCAGTTGGTCACAGAGGGATCACTTTGACACAGTTGGCCAGGAATTCCCATTTTATAAGCAACCGTTTGCTATAGGAAAGGGTTAATGATTGGTAATACCCAGTGGCGGCCCGTGCATTGTGGGCGCCACCGCCCCAACACCTCCGCCGCCCTCCCTATTCATGTTCCCGGCCCCTTTCAGGGACGCCAGACACATGAAATACTATGGCGAGGATAGGCAGGGGGTGCGTATTTTGAAGCATATGATTAAGTATATGATGGGCACAAATGGCTGCAATTGGTGGGGGGGGGGGGGGGGGGTGATTCAGTATTTTTCAGTGTGTTTGCAACCCCCCCCCCCCCCCCTCAGAAATTTTGAGCATCAGCCGCCACTGGTAACACCTACTCTAGTTATTTGGACCTTACATTCATTCCACCAATTTCCACTATAAGGGCAGGGATGCCTGAAGTTGCTAATTTACTGGCTACAAGTGTATATTGATTTTTTTACATAACCCCTTTGTATTGTATTTAATATATATATATATATATATATATACAGTGCCTTGCGAAAGTATTCGCCCCCTTGAACTTTTCAACCTTTTGCCACATTTCAGGCTTCAAACATAAAGATATAAAATTTTTATTTTTTGTGAAGAATCACCAACAAGTGGGACACAATTGTGAAGTGGAACGAAATCTATTGGATTTTTGAAACTTTTTTAACTAATAAAAAAATGAAAAGTGGGGCGTGCAAAAGTATTTGGCCCCCTTGCGTTAATACTTTGTAGAGCCGCCTTTTGCTGCGATTACAGCTGCAAGTCGCTTGGGGTGTCTCTATCAGTTTTGCACATCGAGAGACTGAAATTCTTGCCCATTCTTCCTTGCAAAACAGCTGGAGCTCAGTGAGGTTGGATGGAGAGCGTTTGTGAACAGCAGTTTTCAGCTCTTTCCACAGATTCTCGATTGGATTCAGGTCTGGACTTTGACTTGGCCATTCTAACACCTGGATACGTTTATTTGTGAACCATTCCTTTGTAGATTTTGCTGTATGTTTGGGATCATTGTCTTGTTGGAAGATAAATCTCCGTTCCCAGTTTCAGGTCTTTTGCAGACTCCAACAGGTTTTCATCCAGAATGGTCCTGTATTTGGCTGCATCCATCTTCCCCTCAATTTTAACCATCTTCCCTGTCCCTGCTGAAGAAAAGCAGGCCCAAACCATGATGCTGCCACCACCATGTGTGACAGTGGGGATGGTGTGTTGAGGGTGATGAGCTGTGTTGCTTTTACGCCAAACATATCGTTTTGCATTGTGGGCAAAAAGTTGGATTTTGGTTTCATGTGACCAGAGCACCTTCTTCCACATGTTTGGTGTGTCTCCCAGGTGGCTTGTGGCAAACTTTAGACAAGACTTTTTATGGATATCTTTGAGAAATGGCTTTCTTCTTGCCACTCTTCCATAAAAGGCAGATTTGTGCAGTGTACGACTGATTGTTGTCCTATGGACAGACTCTCCCACCTCAGCTGTAGTCCTCTGCAGTTCATCCAGAGTGATCATGGGCCTCTTGGCTGCATCTCTGATCAGTCTTCTCCTTGTCTGAGCTGAAAGTTTAGAGGGACGGCCAGGTCTTGGTAGATTTGCAGTGGTCTGATACTCCTTCCATTTCAAAATGATGGCTTGCACAGTGCTCCTTGGGATGTTTAAAGCTTGGGAAATCTTTTTGTATGCAAATCCGGCTTTAAAACTTCTCCACAACAGTATTACGGACCTGCCTGGTGTGTTCCTTGGTCTTCATGATGCTCTCTGAGCTTTCAACAGAACCCTGAGACTATCACAGAGCAGGTGCATTTATACAGAGACTTGATTACACACAGGTGGATTCTATTTATCACCATCAGTCATTTAGGACAACATTGGATCATTCAGAGATCCTCGCTGAACTTCTTGAGTGAGTTTGCTGCACTGAAAGTAAAGGGGCCGAATCATTTTGCACGCACCACTTTTCAGTTTTTTATTTGCTAAAAAAGTTTAAATTATCCAATAGATTTCGTTCCACTTCACAATTGTGTCCCACTTGTTGGTGATTCTTCACAAAAAATTAAAATTTTATATCTTTATGTTTGAAGCCTGAAATGTGGCAAAAGGTTGAAAAGTTCAAGGGGGCCGAATACTTTCGCAAGGCACTGTATATATATATATATTATATTTCCAACAAAAATGTCAAACTAAATAATTGTATAATTATCAACGACAACAATAACAATAATAATTAAGAAGAAGATAAATAGGAAGAAATGTAAAAAAAAATAATAGTAATAATATAAACAGAAATTTCATATCAAAAGAAATTATAGTAACAACAATAATAAAAGAAGAAGTAAAAGAAGAAGAAATGTAATAACAATAATAATGATATAAAGAGAAATGTCAAACTTATAAAAAATATATAATAATACTATAAAGAGACATGTCATATTAAAATAATAATAATAATAATAATAAGATGAAATGTCATAACAATAATAATAACAACAATGATATAAAGAGAAAATGACAAACTAAATGATAATATTATTAACAATAATAATAATAATAATAGAAGAAAAGAAAAAGAAATGTAAACAAATATATAATAATACTATAAAGAGAAATGTCATACTAAAAATAATAATAACAATAATAAGTGGTTAGCACTTCCACCTTGCAGCACTGGGGTTGTGGTTGAAATCCTAGTCAGTGACAGAAATGTTTTCACCTTAATACATAGGATGCACGAGGGTTTACAACCACTTTAATAATAATAATAATAATAAGATTAAATTAATAACTATAATATTTTAAACAAAAATGTCATACACTCGAAGAAGAAATGTAACTAAGTAAATGAAAAAGGAAGAAAAAAATATAAACTGAAACGTCGTACTAAATAATAAGATCAGTAATAAGAGGGAATGGCTTTTGCTGTAAACATTCAGTGACATTCTCCAAAAACAATGTATCAATTCCTCCTCCTATTGTATCCATATCTCTCTGGATAGGTTTGATGTGTCTGCACCGCCCTCTGGTGGCTGGCTGTGAAAATGAAGCTAATGTTCTTGAGGAGTGGGGCGCCCTCTGCTGGCGGATTCAGGAACAGCGTCCACACACACACACATGGGTGGAGGAGGAGGTTGTATATTCTGATTTAATGGAAGTTTTGCTGCCCAGCTGCTGTGACGATGTTTTACTGACTCTGTAAATATTACAACAGGGTGATGGTTCTAAAATGCGGCGTTAATCCCTGGAAATACAGCTGAATAAAACCTGTAATTAAAGCATTATGTCTAACGAGACACGGCCTGCGAGTAATAGCGCCATGTTAATGGGAGCCGTCAGCGCTTAGCGATTATTCCTCCCAAATGTTTTACAGAGTGACCGCCATGTCCTTGTCACAGAGATTTAAGAGATGCGGTAAAACACCGACCCCCATATAAATGAGGATGAGACCCCAATATAAATTAGGAGACCCCCATATAAATGACAATGAGACCCCCATATAAATGAGAATGAAACCCCATATAAATGAGAATGAGACCCCATATAAATGAGAATGAGACCCTCTTATAAATGAGAAGGAAACCCCATATAAATGAGACCCCCATATAAATGAGACCCCCATATAAATGAGAATGAGACCCCAATATAAATGAGAATGAAACCCCATATAAATGAGAATTAGACCCCCATATGAACGAGACCCTCATATAAATTAGAATGAGACCCCCATATAAATTAGAATGAGACCCTCATATAAAGCTTCAGGGGGGGGGGGGGTTGTGCTGAAGGGGGGGGGGGCGTCATGTACGTAGGAGGAAACAATTTGTTCAGATATGGGAAGAAAAGTGATGAGACGGAGGGACCCCAAAACATCACTGAAGAAGAGGAGAGTTGTACAAAAGAGGTGAAGAGTACAGATAAAGTTTTAGGTAAAGAGGGCAATTTATAAAGTGTGTGGCGTATGGTCTGATCACTGACAGGCTGACCCCCCACCCCTACAACCTCTGCAGCAATGCTGGCAGCACTCATACGTCTATTTCCCAAAGACAACCTCTGGATATGACGCTGATCACGTGACCTCAACTTCTTTGGTGGACCATGGCGAGGCCTGTTCTGAGGGGAACCCGTCCTGTTATACCGCTGTATGGTCTTGGCCACCATGCTGCAGCTCAGTTTCAGGGTCTTGGCAATCATCTTATAGCCTAGGACATCTTTATGTAGAGCGACAATTCTTATCTTCAGATCCTCAGAGAGTTCTTTGCCATGAGGTGCCATGTTGTACTTCCAGTGACCAGTATGAGAGAGTGAGAGCGATAACACCAAATGTAACACACCTGCTCCCCATTCACACCTGAGACCTTGTAACACTAACAAGTCACATGACACCGGGGGGAGGGAAAATGGCTAATTGGGGCCCAATTTGGACATTTTCACTTAGGGGTGTCCTGACTTATGTTGCCAGCGGTTTAGACATTAATGGCTGTGTGTTGAGTTATTTGGAGGGGACATGAAATTTACACTGTTATACAAGCTGTACACTCACTACTTTACATTGTAGACAAGTGTCATTTCTTCAGTGTTGTCACATGAAAAGAGAGAAGAAATGTCACTGGGGGGTGTACTTACTTTTGTCACACACTGTATATAGATATAGATAGAGAGAGAGTATATACACACAGATAGGTTCTCAGGTCAGAGCTGCTAGAAAAGAGATTTTTGTTCTATGATGTACAATGCATCTGATGTCTCTGTAAAGCGCCATCTAGTGTACAATCTGTAGAGTACAATCTGAGCAGGTGGTGGAGTTTGGCACCACCTGGTGGTCACTGATGGTTATTACACAATGGTTGTGATGGGACCAGAATTTTGTTCTTATCAAATTAAAGCGGTTGTATAGTCTTTTTTTTTTTTTTTTCGCTTTTATTTACAGGTGAGCATATAATAAGGCTTAGCTGTAGGTAAAAAAAAAAATCTCCTAAAACTGTACGGTTTAGGAGATATTCCCCTGGCAATGAGCCACTCACAGCGCCGGAGCCGCGATACCCGGTAGAAACGCAGAGGGAACATGTCAGCTCCCTCGGCGTGTATCGGGCGAGATGTCGGGGCCTTGTTCTAATGTAAGTATTTCATAATGAGCTAGTATGTGGTGTATACTAGCTCATTATGCCTTTTCCCTTGCAGGTATGAAAAAAAAAATACATTTCAGCGGGTTTACTACCGCTTTAAGCTTTATATGATGTTTGCTATAACAAACAGAGAGACAGATTTATGTCATTACATTCCCTTCCACCCAGGATTTCATTATTTCTCCCTAGATGGGAGCTGCTATAACATTATATATTTATTTTCCCATGTTATATGATTTTCTGCGAGGTCACAATTAGTGGAGGTCATTCCTGCTCTGCCTCCTGTCTCCATCCTCCTGGACTAGGGATGAGCCGAACCCCCCCCCCCCCGGTTCGGTTCGCACCAGAACCTGCGAACGGACCGAACGTTCACGCGAACTTTAGAACCCCATTGAAGTCTATGGGACTCGAAAGTTCAAAATCAAAAGTGCTCATTTTAAAGGCTAATATGCAAGATACTGTCCTCAAAAAGGTTTGGGGACCTGGGTCCTGCACCAGGGGATATGGATCAATGCAAAAAACTGATGTTTTTTCGGGACCACTGATTTTAATGACGATTAAAGTGAAAAAAAAGTGAAATATTCCTTTAAATATGGTGCCTGGGGGGTGTCTATAGTATGCCTGTGAAGTGCCACGTGTTTCCCGTGTTTAGAACAGTCCCTGCACAAAATGACATTTATCGGAAAAAAAGTCATTTCAAACTGCTTGCGGTTTTAATGTTATATCTGGTTCCGGCAATATGGTTGAAAATCATTGAGAAAAATGGCATGGGTAGCCCTCCCTGCCCATTACCAGCCTATTTGGGTCTTGTACGGATATTAAGGGGAACCCCGTAACCATATTAAAAAAAGGAAAGGCGTGGGGCCCCCAGGCCCTATATACTCAGAACAGCAGTATACAGGCGGTGCAAACAAGACAGGGACTGTGTAGATTTGTTGTGTTAAGAAGAATCTGTTTGTAATTTTCAACTGGTACATTTTTAAAGTGTAGCTCCAGTCAAAAAATAAAAATTTTAAGCTTTTTGGAAAACATAGGGAAGGGTTATCACCCCTGTATAATTTGTTTTGCTGTCTGTGCCCCTCTTCAGAAGATTTCACCTCACTTTCTGTCTCAATGACAATTGGATTTTGAAAAGTAGTTTTTTTTTTGTAAAAGAAGGATTGGGATAAAGCATCAGTGGAGAGGAGACACGTTTTTCCCATATCAACTCTTATGCCGCGTACACACGACCAGATTTTTCGAGGGACTAAGTCTGACAGATTTCTGACGGACTTTCCGAATGAACGGACTTGGCCACACACAATCACACCAAAGTCCGACGGATTGGAACGTGATGACGTACGACTGGAATAAGGAAGTTCATAGCCAGTAGCCAATAGCTGCCCTCGCGTCGGTTTTTGTCCGTTGGACTAGCACACACACGAGCGGATTTCTCGGTAGGAACTGGGTGCGGCGGAGTTCCATTTCTAAAGTCTGTCAGACTTTTGCAAATCAAAAGTCCGCTGCAGCCCACACACGATCGAATGGTCTGCCGGAATCATTCCGTCGGACTTTTTATGTTGAAAAGTCCGCTTGTGTGTACGGGGCATTACAGGAGAGAATTTCCCTTCCTAGGGGGAGATTTCATCTCACTTCCTGTTGTCTCCTTCTGTTTGCAAGTAGGAGGCGTTTGTAAGTTGGATGTTTGAAAATAGGTATGTTTTGTTTTGTTTTGTTTCCATTTACCCTATACGTTTACTTCTAAGAATGTCCAATTGAGAAAATGGCAAAAAATAGACAGGAGCAGCCTTAGTGGAGGGATGTCTTTGACAGAAGTAATATTTTTCAAAAACAGGCAAAAATAAAAGTTGATTGATTAATTAACAAACCTGGATAACTTGTCATAAAAGGACGTGTGACTGTGTGGTAAGGATCGTCCGAGATGAAGCTACGCTAATAGCCAGCGAAACGCGTTGACGTCACATCCGGGCGCTGGACGAGCCTTGAATAGGTTGGAGACAGTGGACGCAGCTTGGTTCACGGAGTGTCTTTTTTTCTAAAAACAGGCTACAAAATATTTCTCCCTTACATGGAAGACCGGTGTTCCTGTAGGCTTTGGTCTGCTCATGTGGGTCCTGCGCGGTGAACCTCTAACTGCACAGGACTTTATGTGCCGCTGAAAGCAATCCACATTGGAAGATATAACGATCGGTGTGTGGTGCACACTCTGTGGACTTTGCAAAATACGGCTTGTTAGTGCCAATGACATGCCCGCTGAGCAAGTTTTGAAAGACTGGACTGTTTTATCTTTACAGAGAACCGGACAACAGTGCCCAGGAGGGCTGTGGTAATGGATGTGACACGGATATTTAAAATCATTTGTTGAATCATTGGGATACCGCAGCGTTCATTGATACAATTAAAAATGAATAGCCCCCGGGGGTCTGAAAAATCCAGTCTGTTTGCAATATACTTGCCTTTTGTGGCTTTTCGGAACAGATATTTGTTTTTGAAAAACTTTCTTGAAACAAAGTAGCATGATCTAAACAGAAAATTCATTTAAATGGAACTTGTTTATGCTAATATTGGTGAATGAACTTGATATTTATAATTAGCAAATGAACACTCTGCCATAAACTTAGTAACCAGGCTGATAGTAATAGCTGTAGTTCAAGAGGGATTCCACCTAAAAAAAAAAATATTAAAAGCCAGCAGCTATAAGGCCTCATGCACACGGACGTTTTTACAGCCGCTTTTTTGAGCGTTTTTTGCAGCTTAAAAAGGCCTGTCCATGTTAGTCTATGGCTTCATGCCCACCTAGGCGTTTTTGAGCTGCAAATGGCATAGGTGTTTTTAAGCTGTAAAAAAAAAACCCAGGACCAGTGCGTTCCGTGGCGCGGAGTTAGAGCTGTAAAAACGCGAATCGCGGGAAAACGCGCAAAAACGCGCACCATATTTTCTTTGTTTTCTGAGTGCTATAGCCAAGAGATGTGTTTCTTTAAAAATGCTACTTAACGCTAACGCTAAAAAACGAGCAAAAACGCCAATGCAAAACGCGGTAAAAATCGCGTTTTTAACGCCGATTTTTCCAGGCGTCGGAGCTAGCTTTGCAGCCAGTTTTTTAAAACGTCCGTGTGCATGAGCACTAAATACTACAGCTGCTGACTTTTAATAAATGGACACTCACCTGTCCCGGGTTCCAGCGATGCCGAGGCCGATCGATCGATCGCTCTGGCTCTCGGCTGCTGCAGTCACCATTCTAGGTGAGGGAATCAGGAAGTGAAGCGCGAGTCGCCAGCGCAATAGGAATTGTCCACGCTGCCTCTGGGACCCGTGTGTGTCCCAGCAGACAGCGCGGCAGGACAGGAAATGGCGTAGACTCACACGGGTCTTTGACAGGTATCTCCACCCCCCTCCCCCCTGAAAGGTGTCAATTGTGACACCGGAGGGGGGGGGGGGGTTCCGATCAGCAGAAGTTCCACTTTAGGGTGGAACCCCCGCTTTCAATATTAGTTTCTCCCCCTAGCTTGCTGTTGACTGCTTGGTAAATGTTTAAAGACATTGTGAGCATTTCTCTAGGTCTAATTAATATACAATAATCATTTACGGCAGCTAACAGCAATTGGTCCGGACCAGCGTCATTTTCTGTGTTTGTTGTGTGTGTTATTTATGTCCTGTTGGTAGTCTGTCTTTCATGATACATGTACTGTCTATTTTTATATGGGTATTCTTTATGAATTGCCCTTGGTTTTTTTGTAATTTAATTGTGGTTAATAATGAAATTTAATATAAAAATTAAATATAATTTTTGTATGAATTAACCTTACTTTGAAATATTTCTTGGTGCCCAAAGTAACCTCTTTGCAGTCCGTGTCTATCGAACTGCGCTCCCCCCTTCCTTTAGTTTGAAAGTAGGGGCCTGCCCTATATGCTCTGCAGAAATGGCGGAACAAGGTGTTGGTTTTGCCACAACATTGTAAGCCCTCAAAGTGACTCTTGGTGGGCGCTGCAGCGCCCTGCTGTGAACGATTATATCAAGAATTGTAATTACATGCCAGTGGCTGAGTGTCATCATCAGAGCCTACAAAACACTGGGCATCCTCCTGGAGCATGTACCCAACACTGTGCTCAAAGAGTTCAGGAGACTCCTCAGGAGGATGTGGTGGGTCTAGAGAAGGAGCGACTGATGCCATTGGGCCTATGGAAGAGGCTGTATTGGCAGCTGCTTTGCCAGACAAAGTACCCTGAGCCTGGGTGAGAGAGGATGAGGAGGATGAAGAGGGCTTGGTCATCCACTCTACCAAGTCTTCGGCATGTTGCGGCTCAACATGTCCAGCTGCCGAAAAAAAGGACAAGCGTGTCCCACAGCCATGTGCTGATGACAATGCACCGCGTCCACGACCAGCACTGTTGTCTCTAGACACAGAGCCTGCTTGCCCTCTTTTATTGGCTCGTGACTGCCTGCCTCTCCTTGTTGGCCTTCCAGACATACTAATGGCCTGCAGGGAGATGTAGCTGCACAAAGCTGGGATGTATCTACTGATTATACTGCAGCTAGCAGAATCAACTGCCTGTCTGTAGTATTATTAGTATGAGAACACTGCCAATTGTATTCAGGTAAAGCTTTAGGTGCACACAGTGCAAAGGGCACAGTACACTAAGTGAAAATAGTGCAGCTCCCTGCCTGTGAGTATATTATGAAGTGAATAACAGCAATGGATCTAGCTAAACTAAATACAGTGTATAAATATATATACAACACACCTGGGATGCAGATATATCCTCTACACACTGTAACTGAAGCTAACTGACTCGCCTGCCTGCATCTAACTCAAATTAAATGACACTGTCTGTCTCTGTCTCTGTCCATCTCTCTCCGCCACCGCAACACATTACTCAAGGCCGCCACGCAGGAGGCCTTATATAGTGTGGGGTGTGTGCTAAACCCCCTGAGACATAATTGTGGCCAATCATGGCTCTCCATTTTTTCTGTGCTGTGATTGGCCAAAGCATGTGAATTATGGGCTGTGACGGCCCATAACATTCGGAATTCGACGAACGAGCGAACAGACGATGTTCAAGTCGAACAAAAAGCTCATCCCTATCCTGGTCATTCCTGCTCTGCCTCCTCTCTCCGTCCTCCTGATCATTCCTACTCTGCCTCCTCTCTCCATCCTCCTGGTCATTCCTGCTCTGCCTCCTCTCTCAATCCTCCTGGTCATTCCTGCTCTGCCTCCTCTCTCCGTCCTCCTGATCATTCCTACTCTGCCTCCTCTCTCCATCCTCCTGGTCATTCCTGCTCTGCCTCCTCTCTCAATCCTCCTGGTCATTCCTGCTCTGCCTCCTCTCTCCATCCTCCTGGTCATTCCTGCTCTGCCTCCTCTCTCCATCCTCCTGGTCATTCCTGCTCTGCCTCCTCCCTCCATCCTCCTGGTCATTCCTGCTCTGCCTCCTCTCTCCGTCCTCCTGATCATTCCTACTCTGCCTCCTCTCTCCATCCTCCTGGTCATTCCTGCTCTGCCTCCTCTCTCCATCCTCCTGGTCATTCCTGCTCTGCCTCCTCTCTCCGTCCTCCTGATCATTCCTACTCTGCCTCCTCTCTCCATCCTCCTGGTCATTCCTGCTCTGCCTCCTCTCTCAATCCTCCTGGTCATTCCTGCTCTGCCTCCTCTCTCCATCCTCCTGGTCATTCCTGCTCTGCCTCCTCTCTCCATCCTGCTGGTCATTCCTGCTCTGCCTCCTCTCTCCATCCTCCTGGTCATTCCTGCTCGGCCTCCTCTCTCCGTCCTCCTGGTCATTCCTGCTCTGCCTCCTCTCTCCATCCTCCTGGTCATTCCTGCTCTGCCTCCTCTCTCCGTCCTCCTGATCATTCCTGCTCTGCCTCCTCTCTCCATCCTCCTGGTCATTCCTGCTCTGCCTCCTCCCTCCATCCTCCTGGTCATTCCTGCTTTGCCTCCTCTCTCCATCCTCCTGGTCATTCCTGCTCTGCCTCCTCTCTCCATCCTCCTGGTCATTCCTGCTCGGCCTCCTCTCTCCATCCTCCTGGTCATTCCTGCTTTGCCTCCTCTCTCCATCCTCCTGGTCATTCCTGCTCTGCCTCCTCTCTCCATCCTCCTGGTCATTCCTGCTCGGCCTCCTCTCTCCATCCTCCTGGTCATTCCTGCTTTGCCTCCTCTCTCCATCCTCCTGGTCATTCCTGCTCTGCCTCCTCTCTCCATCCTCCTGGTCATTCCTGCTCTGCCTCCTCTCTCCATCCTCCTGGTCATTCCTGCTCTGCCTCCTCTCTCCATCCTCCTGGTCATTCCTGCTCGGCCTCCTCTCTCCATCCTCCTGGTCATTCCTGCTTTGCCTCCTCTCTCCATCCTCCTGGTCATTCCTGCTCTGCCTCCTCTCTCCATCCTCCTGGTCATTCCTGCTCTGCCTCCTCTCTCCATCCTCCTGGTCATTCCTGCTCTGCCTCCTCTCTCCATCCTCCTGGTCATTCCTGCTCTGTCTCCTCTCTCCGTCCTCCTGGTCATTCCTGCTTGGCCTCCTCTCTCAATCCTCCTGGTCATTCCTGCTCTGCCTCCTCTCTCCATCCTCCTGGTCATTCCTGCTTGGCCTCCTCTCTCCGTCCTCCTTGTCATTCCTGCTCTGCCTCCTCTCTCAATCCTCCTGGTCATTCCTGCTCTGTCTCCTCTCTCCATCCTCCTGGTCATTCCTGCTCTGCCTCCTCTCTCTGTCCTCCTGGTCATTCCTGCTCTGCCTCCTCTCTCAATCCTCCTGGTCATTCCTGCTCTGTCTCCTCTCTCCATCCTCCTGGTCATTCCTGCTCTGCCTCCTCTCTCCATCCTCCTGGTCATTCCTGCTCTGCCTCCTCTCTCCATCCTCCTGGTCATTCCTGCTCTGCCTCCTCTCTCAATCCTCCTGGTCATTCCTGCTCTGCCTCCTCTCTCCGTCCTCCTGGTCATTCCTGCTTGGCCTCCTCTCTAGATCCTCCTGGTCATTCCTGCTCTGTCTCCTCTCTCCATCCTCCTGGTCATTCCTGCTCTGCCTCCTCTCTCCGTCCTCCTGGTCATTCCTGCTTGGCCTCCTCTCTCAATCCTCCTGGTCATTCCTGCTTGGCCTCCTCTCTCAATCCTCCTGGTCATTCCTGCTCTGCCTCCTCTCTCCATCCTCCTGGTCATTCCTGCTTGGCCTCCTCTCTCAATCCTCCTGGTCAATCCTGCTCTGCCTCCTCTCTCCGTCCTCCTGATCATTCCTGCTCTGCCTCCTCTCTCCATCCTCCTGGTCATTCCTGCTCTGCCTCCTCCCTCCATCCTCCTGGTCATTCCTGCTCTGCCTCCTCTCTCCATCCTCCTGGTCATTCCTGCTCGGCCTCCTCTCTCCATCCTCCTGGTCATTCCTGCTTTGCCTCCTCTCTCCATCCTCCTGGTCATTCCTGCTCTGCCTCCTCTCTCCATCCTCCTGGTCATTCTTGCTCGGCCTCCTCTCTCCATCCTCCTGGTCATTCCTGCTCTGCCTCCTCTCTCCATCCTCCTGGTCATTCCTGCTTGGTCTCCTCTCTCCTTCCTCCTGGTCATTCCTGCTTTGCCTTCTCTCTCCATCCTCCTGGTCATTCCTGCTCTGCCTCCTCTCTCCATCCTCCTGGTCATTCCTGCTCTGTCTCCTCTCTCCGTCCTCCTGGTCATTCCTGCTTGGCCTCCTCTCTCAATCCTCCTGGTCATTCCTGCTCTGCCTCCTCTCTCCATCCTCCTGGTCATTCCTGCTTGGCCTCCTCTCTCAATCCTCCTGGTCATTCCTGCTCTGCCTCCTCTCTCCGTCCTCCTGATCATTCCTGCTCTGCCTCCTCTCTCCATCCTCCTGGTCATTCCTGCTCTGCCTCCTCCCTCCATCCTCCTGGTCATTCCTGCTCTGCCTCCTCTCTCCATCCTCCTGGTCATTCCTGCTCGGCCTCCTCTCTCCATCCTCCTGGTCATTCCTGCTTTGCCTCCTCTCTCCATCCTCCTGGTCATTCCTGCTCTGCCTCCTCTCTCCATCCTCCTGGTCATTCTTGCTCGGCCTCCTCTCTCCATCCTCCTGGTCATTCCTGCTCTGCCTCCTCTCTCCATCCTCCTGGTCATTCCTGCTTGGTCTCCTCTCTCCTTCCTCCTGGTCATTCCTGCTTTGCCTTCTCTCTCCATCCTCCTGGTCATTCCTGCTCTGCCTCCTCTCTCCATCCTCCTGGTCATTCCTGCTCTGTCTCCTCTCTCCGTCCTCCTGGTCATTCCTGCTCTGTCTCCTCTCTCCGTCCTCCTGGTCATTCCTGCTTGGCCTCCTCTCTCAATCCTCCTGGTCATTCCTGCTCTGCCTCCTCTCTCCGTCCTCCTGGTCATTCCTGCTTGGCCTCCTCTCTCCATCCTCCTGGTCATTCCTGCTCTGCCTCCTCCCTCCATCCTCCTGGTCATTCCTGCTCTGCCTCCTCTCTCCATCCTCCTGGTCATTCCTGCTCTGTCTCCTCTCTCCATCCTCCTGGTCATTCCTGCTCTGCCTCCTCTCTCCATCCTCCTGGTCATTCTTGCTCGGCCTCCTCTCTCCATCCTCCTGGTCATTCCTGCTCTGCCTCCTCCCTCCATCCTCCTGGTCATTCCTGCTCTGCCTCCTCTCTCCATCCTCCTGGTCATTCCTGCTCTGTCTCCTCTCTCCATCCTCCTGGTCATTCCTGCTCTGCCTCCTCTCTCCATCCTGCTGGTCATTCCTGCTCTGCCTCCTCTCTCCATCCTCCTGGTCATTCCTGCTTGGCCTCCTCTCTCCATCCTACTGATCCTTCCTGCTCTGTCTCCTCTCTCCATCCTCCTGGTCATTCCTGCTCGGTGTTCTGTGTGGCTCACAATTTTTCATGGTCACCTTCAGCTCCTCCCACCTCTCTATGTCACTTGCTATTCCTCTCACTTCCTGTTGTGTCTATGGGACAGGAAGTGAAGGGAAATCTCCCCAAATGGAACACAGACAGCAAGGGGTACCTAACAAGTTTATAACCCTCCATTACTCCACCCCAAATAAAAGAATTGCCTAAAGTTTTACTTCAAAGAAGAAAGAAATGTGGGCAGTCAGCCTGCTGTGATGGGATTGGCTGAGGGCAATGACAGTGGGTCTGGTCACATGACAGTTGGTTGGAATTCGGATCCCTCATGTGATGCAGTGTGTGTTAGAGCACAATGGGCCCCATCCTCCTCGGGGGCCCCTATACCCCACACCCATTGCACCCATAGAGAACCGCCACCACCAGAGGTCAGAAAGCATTTTTCCTCTCTAGCTCGTCCATGGAGGAAGTCCTTCTGCTCTGAACGTCATTGTGAAACTGCAGAGCAGAGTATAAATCAAGGGACCGTTCCGGGTCCTCCACATCCTCCGTTGGGTTCCGTGTCATGGAATCTTCAATCTGTCCTCCTGAAGATACGAAATATCCATCCATAGATGACCCCAATGTGACCCCGCCCATGGCTCCTTTCCATATATACGGTAAATCTGATACCTTACAGCACATGTCTCTATTGTGGGATTGTGTCAGCCAATCAGAAAGTTATTTGTCATTTTTATCTTTTTTTTACATTTTCTCCCTCAGACTTTAGAAATTTAAATGATTTCCCTTTTCACCTTATATTATAATTGGTTTCCTTTACAGCTGATGAAGAACCAAGAACTTGTTTTATCTACAATCTCCAAACTGTGGCCCACGGAGCCAATGGGGCCCTTTGCTTGCCATTATCTGGCCCTTGGGGCACTATTCCTCCCACTGACACCAATGATGGGGCACTATTCCTCCCACTGACACCAATGATGGGACACTATTCCTCCCACTGACACCAATGATGGGGCACTATTCCTCCCACTGACACCAATGATGGGGCACTATTCCTCCCACTGACACCAATGATGGGGCACTATTCCTCCCACTGACACCAATGATGGGGCACTATTCCTCCCACTGACACCAATGATGGGGCACTATTCCTCCCACTGACACCAACGACGGGGCACTATTCCTCCCACTGACACCAATGATGGCGCACTATTCCTCCCACTGACACCAATGATGGGGCACTATTCCTCCCACTGACACCAATGATGGAGCACTATTCCTCCCACTGACCCCAATGATGGGGCACTATTCCTCCCACTGATACCAATGATGGGGCACTATTCCTCCCACTGACACCAATGATGGGGCACTATTCCTCCCACTGACACCAATGATGGGGCACTATTCCTCCCACTGACACTAATGATGGGACACTATTCCTCCCACTGACACCAATGATGGGACACTATTCCTCCCACTGACACCAATGATGGGGCACTATTCCTCCCACTGACACCAATGATGGGGCACTATTCCTCCCACTGACACCAATGATGGGGCACTATTCCTCCCACTGACACCAATGATGGGGCACTATTCCTCCCACTGACACCAATGATGGGGCACTATTCCTCCCACTGACACCAATGATGGGGCACTATTCCTCCCACTGACACCAATGATGGGGCACTATTCCTCCCACTGACACCAATGATGGGGCACTATTCCTCCCACTGACACCAATGATGGGGCACTATTCCTCCCACTGACACCAACGACGGGGCACTATTCCTCCCACTGACACCAATGATGGCGCACTATTCCTCCCACTGACACCAATGATGGGGCACTATTCCTCCCACTGACACCAATGATGGAGCACTATTCCTCCCACTGACCCCAATGATGGGGCACTATTCCTCCCACTGATACCAATGATGGGGCACTATTCCTCCCACTGACACCAATGATGGGGCACTATTCCTCCCACTGACACCAATGATGGGGCACTATTCCTCCCACTGACACTAATGATGGGACACTATTCCTCCCACTGACACCAATGATGGGACACTATTCCTCCCACTGACACCAATGATGGGGCACTATTCCTCCCACTGACACCAATGATGGGGCACTATTCCTCCCACTGACACCAATGATGGGGCACTATTCCTCCCACTGACACCAATGATGGGGCACTATTCCTCCCACTGACACCAATGATGGGGCACTATTCCTCCCACTGACACCAATGATGGGGCACTATTCCTCCCACTGACACCAATGATGGGGCACTATTCCTCCCACTGACACCAATGATGGGGCACTATTCCTCCCACTGACACCAATGATGGGGCACTATTCCTCCCACTGACACCAATGACGGGGCACTATTCCTCCCACTGATACCAATGATGGGGCACTATTCCTCCCACTGACACCAATGATGGGGCACTATTCCTCCCACTGACACCAATGATGGGGCACTATTCCTCCCACTGACACCAACGACGGGGCACTATTCCTCCCACTGATACCAATGATGGAGCACTATTCCTCCCACTGACCCCAATGATGGGGCACTATTCCTCCCACTGATACCAATGATAGGGCACTATTCCTCCCACTGACACCAATGATGGGGCACTATTCCTCCCACTGACACTAATGATGGGACACTATTCCTCCCACTGACACCAATGATGGGACACTATTCCTCCCACTGACACCAATGATGGGGCACTATTCCTCCCACTGACACCAATGATGGGGCACTATTCCTCCCACTGACACCAATGATGGGGCACTATTCCTCCCACTGACACCAATGATGGGGCACTATTCCTCCCACTGACACCAATGATGGGGCACTATTCCTCCCACTGACACCAATGATGGGGCACTATTCCTCCCACTGACACCAATGACGGGGCACTATTCCTCCCACTGATACCAATGATGGGGCACTATTCCTCCCACTGACACCAATGATGGGACACTATTCCTCCCACTGACACCAATGATGGGGCACTATTCCTCCCACTGACACCAATGATGGGGCACTATTCCTCCCACTGACACCAATGACGGGGCACTATTCCTCCCACTGATACCAATGATGGGGCACTATTCCTCCCACTGACACCAATGATGGGGCACTATTCCTCTCACTGACACCAATGACGGGGCACTATTCCTCCCACTGACACCAATGATGGGGCACTATTCCTCCCACTGACACCAATGATGGGGCACTATTCCTATACACTATACACTACCACTCATCCCATCCCAACAGCACTGCCATTGATCCCATCCCCCCAGCACTGCCATTGATCCCATCCCCCCAGCACTGCCATTGATCCCATCCCCCCAGCCCTGCCATTGATCCCATCCCCCCAGCACTGCCATTGATCCCACCCCCCCCCAGCACTACCACTCATCCCCTCCCCCCAGCACTGCCTTATCAATTCAAAAAGGGGGTCCAGCCATGCAGGAGAGCCGGTGTTCTGGCATATTCAGTCCGGCTATCATATAGTGTCCGCTCCGTACTGCGCATGCGCAGCGCTTGCGCAGTAAGGAGCAGAAGAAGCTTCGGAAAATCTCAGAAGATGAACGGCGCCTGCGCGGTGAGTGGAGGTGGTGGCCCCACCATCCAAGTGGACATAGGGCTGGGAAAATTAGAGGGCCCCTCGATTCGCTCGCCACGCTTCGGGCTCGGCCTCACTGCGCTCGGCTCTTTTATATTCCAACTCTGTGTCCACTTGGATGGTGGGGATAGAACCTGGACTCGCGGCGCAGGCGCCGTTCATCTTCGTTTATTTTCGGAATCTGTGTGTGCTGTGTAGTGCGCATGCTCAGTACACAGCGGACACTATCCGATGGGGGACTTTATATGATAGGACACCGGCCATACCGCCTTATTGTGACTCTTGTGCAGTGCTGCCGACTTCTACTTTTCTTTGCTTCCTCCAGCTGCACTGCAGAAGGATCAGTTGTAGTATTTCTAGTATTTCTGCCCCCTTCCCCCTGCTATCTGGGACCCCTCTGTGCCCATTTCGCCCTCAGTTGTGCTGGTTTCTCTTCTCTCCTCCTGGCAGGTGCTGGGGGGGGGGGTATTTCAGTAAAGTGAGTGGGCGGGGCGGGGGTAGGTGGGGGCTCACCTTTCTGAATGATGAACACAGTGAGCAATCAGTACCAATCATTCATTGTGGAGGGGCAGATATTGCCTCCATGTCGCTATTCAATGGGTCTTGTGCAGTGGGGGTATCATTTCTGTCACAGCTGCAAAGCATCGCGGGTGTTGCAGTTTAGCAAAAATATGCTTTGATATTTTCAGAGGAGGGGGCCCTATATGGGGCCCTGTGATTTCTATCAGCAGCCCTGCCCCCAGCATTGCCACTGATTACTTTCCCCCCCTCCACGACCATTGCCACTAATCACATCCCCCAGCAACCAATGAGTGAGCGGTAATGATGTGCTGTAACCTCTTACAACCAATCGCAATCGCGATCTGATCTGCTGTAGTAAACTGATTTTGAGTCAAAGTTACATAGAAGGTGAGGATGAAAAAAGACACAAGTCCATCAAGTCCAACCCGTGTGTGTGATTATATGTCAGTATTACATTGTATATCATGTATGTTGTGGTTGTTCAGGTGATTATCTAATAGATTCTTGACTATCGATGCCCCCACTGAGACCACCGCCTGTGGAAGGGAATTCCACATCCTTGCCGCTCTTACAGTAAAGAACCCTCTACATAGTTTAAGGTTAAACCTCTTTTCTTCTCATTTAACGAGTGGCCACGAGTCTTGTTATACTCCCTTTTGCTGAAATGTTTTCTCTCTATTGTGGGGTCACCAGTCCGGTATTTATATATTGTGGGGTCACCAGTCCGGTATTTATATATTGTGGGGTCACCAGTCCGGTATTTATATATTGTGGGGTCACCAGTCCGGTATTTATATATTGTGGGGTCACCAGTCCGGTATTTATATATTGTGGGGTCACCAGTCCAGTATTTATATATTGTGGGGTCACCAGTCTGGTATTTATATATTGTGGGGTCACCAGTCCGGTATTTATATATTGTGGGGTCACCAGTCCGGTATTTATATATTGTGGGGTCACCAGTCCGGTATTTATATATTGTGGGGTCACCAGTCCGGTGTTTATATATTGTGGGGTCACCAGTCCGGTATTTATATATTGTGGGATCACCAGTCCAGTATTTATATATTGTGGGGTCACCAGTCTGGTATTTATATATTGTGGGGTCACCAGTCCAGTATTTATATATTGTGGGGTCACCAGTCTGGTATTTATATATTGTGGGGTCACCAGTCCGGTATTTATATATTGTGGGGTCACCAGTCCAGTATTTATATATTGTGGGGTCACCAGTCTGGTATTTATATATTGTGGTGTCACCAGTCTGGTATTTATATATTGTGGGGTCACCAATCCGGTATTTATATATTGTGGGGTCACCAGTCTGGTATTTATATATTGTGGGGTCACCAGTCCGGTATTTATATATTGGGGGGTCACCAGTCCGGTATTTATATATTGTGGGGTCACCAGTCTGGTATTTATATATTGTGGGGTCACCAGTCCGGTATTTATATATTGGGGGGTCACCAGTCCGGTATTTATATATTGTGGGGTCACCAGTCCGGTATTTATATAATGAAATCATATCCCCTCTCAGGCGTCTCTTCTCCAGAGAGAATAAGTTCAGAGCTCACAACCTTTCCTCATATCTAATATCCTCCAGACCCTTTATTAGCTTTGTTGCCCTTCTTTGTAGTCGCTCCATTTCCAGTACATCCTTCCTGAGGACTGGTGCCCAGAACTGGACAGCATACTCCAGGTGCGGCCGGACCAGAGTCTTGTAGAGGGGAGAATTATCCTTTTATCTCTGGAGTTGATCCTTTTTAATGCCGATATTCTGTTTGCTTTGTTAGCAGCAGCTTGGCATTACTGAGCCCATCATCTACTAGGACCCCCAGGTCCTTCTCCATCCTAGATCCCCCCAGAGGTTCCCCTCCCCCCAGGTCCTTCTCCATCCTAGATCCCCCCAGAGGTCCCCCTCCCCCAGTCTATAGATTGCATTCAGACTTTTACCATCCAAATGCATTATTTTAAATTTTTCTACATTGAACCTCATTTGTCATGTAGTTGCCCCTCCCCCCATTCATTTGTTCAGATCTTCTTGGAAGGTTTCCACATCCTGCTGAGAAGTTATTGCCCTGCTTAGCTTATTATTGTCCGCAAATATAGAGATTGGACTGTTTCCCCCATCCCCATCCTCCAGGTCATCTATGTACAAATTAAACAGGATTGGTCCCAGCACAGAACCCTGGGGGACCCCACTACCCTCCCCCGACCATTCCGAGTACTCCCCATTTATCACCACCCTCTGAACTCGCCCTTGTAGCCAGTTTTCAATCCATTTACTTACCCTATGGTCCATGCCAACGAGCCTTCCTTTATCTAGATACACCACGTCTACGGGCCTTCCTTTATCTAGATACACCACATCTACGGACCTTCCTTTATCTAGATACACCACGTCTACGGGCCTTCCTTTATCTAGATACACCACGTCTACGGGCCTTCCTTTATCCAGATACACCACATCTACAGGTCTTCTTTTATCTAGATACACCACATCTACGGACCTTCCTTTATCTAGATACACCACGTCTACGGGCCTTCCTTTATCCAGATACACCACGTCTACGGGCCTTCCTTTATCCAGATACACCACGTCTACGGGCCTTCCTTTATCCAGATACACCACGTCTACGGGCCTTCCTTTATCTAGATACGCCACGTCTACAGGCCTTCCTTTATCTAGATACACCACGTCTACGGGCCTTCCTTTATCTAGATACACCACGTCTACGGGCCTTCCTTTATCTAGATACACCACGTCTACGGGCCTTCCTTTATCCAGATACACCACATCTACGGACCTTCCTTTATCTAGATACGCCACGTCTACGGGCCTTCCTTTATCTAGATACACCACGTCTACGGGCCTTCCTTTATCTAGATACACCACGTCTACGGGCCTTCCTTTATCTAGATACACCACGTCTACGGGCCTTCCTTTATCTAGATACACCACATCTACGGGCCTTCCTTTATCTAGATACACCACGTCTACGGGCCTTCCTTTATCTAGATACACCACGTCTACGGACCTTCCTTTATCTAGATACACCACGTCTACTGGCCTTCCTTTATCTAGATACACCACGTCTACGGGTCTTCCTTTATCTAGATACACCACGTCTACTGGCCTTCCTTTATCTAGATACACCACATCTACGGGCCTTCCTTTATCTAGATACACCACGTCTACGGGCCTTCCTTTATCTAGATACACCACGTCTACGGACCTTCCTTTATCTAGATACACCACGTCTACTGGCCTTCCTTTATCTAGATACACCACGTCTACGGGCCTTCCTTTATCTAGATACACCACGTCTACGGACCTTCCTTTATCTAGATACACCACGTCTACTGGCCTTCCTTTATCTAGATACACCACATCTACGGGCCTTCCTTTATCTAGATACACCACGTCTACGGACCTTCCTTTATCTAGATACACCACGTCTACGGGCCTTCCTTTATCTAGATACACCACGTCTACGGGCCTTCCTTTATCTAGATACACCACGTCTACTGGCCTTCCTTTATCTAGATACACCACGTCTACGGACCTTCCTTTATCTAGATACACCACGTCTACTGGCCTTCCTTTATCTAGATACACCACGTCTACGGGTCTTCCTTTATCTAGATACACCAAGTCTACGGACCTTCCTTTATCTAGATACACCACGTCTACGGGTCTTCCTTTATCCAGATACACCACGTCTACGGGCCTTCCTTTATCTAGATACACCACATCTACGGGCCTTCATTTATCTAGATACACCACGTCTACGGGTCTTCCTTTATCCAGATACACCACGTCTACGAGCCTTCCTTTATCTAGATACACCACATCTACGGGCCTTCATTTATCTAGATACACCACGTCTACGGGCCTTCCTTTATCTAGATACACCACGTCTACGGGCCTTCCTTTATCTAGATACACCACGTCTACGGGCCTTCCTTTATCTAGATACACCACGTCTACGGGCCTTCCTTTATCTAGATACACCACGTCTACGGGCCTTCCTTTATCTAGATACACCACGTCTACGGGCCTTCCTTTATCTAGATACACCACGTCTACGGGCCTTCCTTTATCTAGATACACCACGTCTACGGCCTTCCTTTATCTAGATACACCACGTCTACGGGCCTTCCTTTATCTAGATACACCACGTCTACGGGTCTTCCTTTATCTAGATACACCACGTCTACGGCCTTCCTTTATCTAGATACACCACGTCTACGGGCCTTCCTTTATCTAGATACACCACGTCTACGGGTCTTCCTTTATCTAGATACACCACGTCTACGGGCCTTCCTTTATCTAGATACACCACGTCTACGGGCCTTCCTTTATCTAGATACACCACGTCTACGGGCCTTCCTTTATCTAGATACACCACGTCTACGGGCCTTCCTTTATCTAGATACACCACGTCTACGGGCCTTCCTTTATCTAGATACACCACGTCTACGGGCCTTCCTTTATCTAGATACACCACGTCTACGGCCTTCCTTTATCTAGATACACCACGTCTACGGGCCTTCCTTTATCTAGATACACCACGTCTACGGGTCTTCCTTTATCTAGATACACCACGTCTACGGCCTTCCTTTATCTAGATACACCACGTCTACGGGCCTTCCTTTATCTAGATACACCACGTCTACGGGTCTTCCTTTATCTAGATACACCACGTCTACGGGCCTTCCTTTATCTAGATACACCACGTCTACGGGCCTTCCTTTATCTAGATACACCACGTCTACGGGCCTTCCTTTATCTAGATACACCACGTCTACGGGCCTTCCTTTATCTAGATACACCACGTCTACGGGTCTTCCTTTATCTAGATACACCACGTCTACGGGCCTTCCTTTATCTAGATACACCACGTCTACGGACCTTCCTTTATCTAGATACACCACGTCTACTGGCCTTCCTTTATCTAGATACACCACATCTACGGGCCTTCCTTTATCTAGATACACCACGTCTACGGACCTTCCTTTATCTAGATACACCACGTCTACGGGCCTTCCTTTATCTAGATACACCACGTCTACGGGCCTTCCTTTATCTAGATACACCACGTCTACTGGCCTTCCTTTATCTAGATACACCACGTCTACGGACCTTCCTTTATCTAGATACACCACGTCTACTGGCCTTCCTTTATCTAGATACACCACGTCTACGGGTCTTCCTTTATCTAGATACACCAAGTCTACGGACCTTCCTTTATCTAGATACACCACGTCTACGGGTCTTCCTTTATCCAGATACACCACGTCTACGGGCCTTCCTTTATCTAGATACACCACATCTACGGGCCTTCATTTATCTAGATACACCACGTCTACGGGTCTTCCTTTATCCAGATACACCACGTCTACGAGCCTTCCTTTATCTAGATACACCACATCTACGGGCCTTCATTTATCTAGATACACCACGTCTACGGGCCTTCCTTTATCTAGATACACCACGTCTACGGGCCTTCCTTTATCTAGATACACCACGTCTACGGGCCTTCCTTTATCTAGATACACCACGTCTACGGGCCTTCCTTTATCTAGATACACCACGTCTACGGGCCTTCCTTTATCTAGATACACCACGTCTACGGGCCTTCCTTTATCTAGATACACCACGTCTACGGGCCTTCCTTTATCTAGATACACCACGTCTACGGCCTTCCTTTATCTAGATACACCACGTCTACGGGCCTTCCTTTATCTAGATACACCACGTCTACGGGTCTTCCTTTATCTAGATACACCACGTCTACGGCCTTCCTTTATCTAGATACACCACGTCTACGGGCCTTCCTTTATCTAGATACACCACGTCTACGGGTCTTCCTTTATCTAGATACACCACGTCTACGGGCCTTCCTTTATCTAGATACACCACGTCTACGGGCCTTCCTTTATCTAGATACACCACGTCTACGGGCCTTCCTTTATCTAGATACACCACGTCTACGGGCCTTCCTTTATCTAGATACACCACGTCTACGGGCCTTCCTTTATCTAGATACACCACGTCTACGGGCCTTCCTTTATCTAGATACACCACGTCTACGGCCTTCCTTTATCTAGATACACCACGTCTACGGGCCTTCCTTTATCTAGATACACCACGTCTACGGGTCTTCCTTTATCTAGATACACCACGTCTACGGCCTTCCTTTATCTAGATACACCACGTCTACGGGCCTTCCTTTATCTAGATACACCACGTCTACGGGTCTTCCTTTATCTAGATACACCACGTCTACGGGCCTTCCTTTATCTAGATACACCACGTCTACGGGCCTTCCTTTATCTAGATACACCACGTCTACGGGCCTTCCTTTATCTAGATACACCACGTCTACGGGCCTTCCTTTATCTAGATACACCACGTCTACGGGCCTTCCTTTATCTAGATACACCACGTCTACGGCCTTCCTTTATCTAGATACACCACGTCTACGGGCCTTCCTTTATCTAGATACACCACGTCTACGGGTCTTCCTTTATCTAGATACACCACGTCTACGGCCTTCCTTTATCTAGATACACCACGTCTACGGGCCTTCCTTTATCTAGATACACCATGTCTACGGGTCTTCCTTTATCTAGATACACCACGTCTACGGCCTTCCTTTATCTAGATACACCACGTCTACGGGCCTTCCTTTATCTAGATACACCACGTCTACGGGCCTTCCTTTATATAGATACACCACGTCTACGGGCCTTCCTTTATCTAGATACACCACGTCTACGGGCCTTCCTTTATCTAGATACACCACGTCTACGGGCCTTCCTTTATCTTGATGGCAACTCACCTCCTCATAGAAGGTTAGTAGATTGGTTTGGCAAGAACGATTCTTCATGAATCCAGGCTGATTACTGCTAATGATACCGTTCTCATTACTAAAATCTTGTATATAGTCCCTTATCATCCCCTCCAAGACTTTACATACTATTGATGTTAGGCTGACTGGTCTGTAATTCCCAGGGATGTATTTTGGGCCTTTTTTAAATATTGGTGCTACATTGGCTTTTCTCCAATCAGCTGGTACCATTCCAGTCAGTAGACTGTCAGTAAAAATTAGGAACAATAGTCTGCCAATTACTTGACTGAGTTCCCTAAGTACCCTCGGGTGCAAGCCTTCTGGTCCCGGTGATTTATTAATGTTAAGTTTCCCAAGTCTAATTCTAATTCTGTCCTCAGATAACAATGGAGGTGCTTCCTGTGATGTGTCATGGGGATAAACACTGCAGTTTTGGTTACTGAAGCCCCCCGATTCCCTCGTGAAGACTGAGGAGAAGAATAAATTCAATATCTTCGCCATCCCCCCCATCCTTTGTAACCAGATGTCCTTCCTCATTCTTTATGGGCCAATATGGTCTGTCCTCCTTTTTCACTGTTTACATATTTAAAGAATTTCTTGGGATTTTTTTGCTCTCCTCTGCTATGTGTATTTCATGTTCTATTTTAGTCTAGCTGCTATTTATTGTCTCAGAGCAGGCGGAGAGCAAAACTGCATTGGGGGGGAGGGGCAATGTTTTCCCAGAGATCAATCGATATTAAAGACAACCCTGCCTGGCCACACCCATTTTATTCATTGGATCTCAGGTTTTTTTAAGTCATGCAGGCTCAGCATCATATGGGGGCGTTACCTATGTAAACAAGGCCCGCCTAGGAACGCCCACTCCTCCAGACTGACACCTGCCCATCAAGGCATTCTGATATTTGCATAACTCCTCCCACTGTTTGCATCAGGACTGAGGGTTCTGGAGAGGAGTACTGGGATGTTTTCAGAAAGCGATGTACAGCCCCCTGCTGGCCCCTCCCACCAGCCATGATCTGCCCTCTGCCAGCCCCGCCCACCAGCCATGACCTGCCCCCTGTCGGCCCCTCCCACCAGCCATGATCTGCCCCCTGCCGGCCCTTCCCACCAGCCACGATCTGCCCTCTGCCAGCCCCGCCCACCAGCCATGACCTGCCCCCTGTCAGCCCCTCCCACCAGCCATGATCTGCCCCCTGCCGGCCCTTCCCACCAGCCATGATCTGCCCTCTGCCAGCCCCGCCCACCAGCCATGATCTGCCCCCTGCCGGCCCCTCCCATCACCCATGATCTCCCACCTGCCGGCCCCGCCCACCAGCCATGATCTTCCCCCTGCTGGCCCCTCCCACCAGCCATGATCTCCCCCCTGCTGGCCCCTCCCACCAGCCATGATCTGCCCCCTGCCGGCCCTTCCCACCAGCCATGATCTGCCCCCTGCCGGCCCTTCCCACCAGCCATGATCTGCCCCCTGCCGGCCCTTCCCACCAGCCATGATCTGCCCCCTGCCAGCCCCGCCCACCAGCCATGATCTGCCCCCTGCCGGCCCCTCCCATCACCCATGATCTCCCACCTGCTGGCCCCTCCCACCAGCCATGATCTTCCCCCTGCTGGCCCCTCCCACCAGCCATGATCTCCCCCCTGCTGGCCCCTCCCACCAGCCATGATCTGCCCCCTGCCGGCCCTTCCCACCAGCCATGATCTGCCCCCTGCCGGCCCTTCCCACCAGCCATGATCTGCCCCCTGCCGGCCCTTTCCACCAGCCATGATCTGCCCCATGCTGGGCCCGCCCACCAGCCATGATCTGCCCCCTGTTGGCCCCTCCCACCAGCCATGATCTGCCCCATGCTGGCCCCGCCCACCAGCCATGATCTGCCCCCTGTTGGCCCCTCCCACCAGCCATGATCTGCCCCATGCCGGCCCCTCCCACCAGCCATGATCTGCCTGCATTGCATAGAGAAGCTCAGAGACCCGGTGATGACATCATATATGTATTATGTAATGAAATGCAGAGGTTTTATGTAATGATTTCATTGGCCTGTTGATGAGGAGGGAGGAACCTGGGAAGGCAAACCCCGCCCCCATCTTCTGTTTGGGTGTACAGTACAAGGGAGAAATGATTCTGGCTGTCAGTTGCTGATTTGACACGTAAAGTTGTCGTTTACAAAATAAGTAAAGGGAAGTGAAAGACACAACATGAGGGGAAAATATCTTCTGCTTTCTGTGAAAAAAAAATCAGGGAAAAGAGAATATTAGACGTGGATTAAAAAAAATCCCAAAAACCTCCATTAAATCACAACTCCGCCCACAATAACCTCTCCGGGGAGCAAAACGGAGGATCCATCGCCTCAGAAGTGACCCCCGTCATGTCTCCGCCCTCCTCTCCTTCTGAGCAATCACAAAACAAAGCCTGGGGCTGTGGACGAAACGGCAGTGGAGGGCGGAATATGCGGGTTGGAAAATTTTCCCTAAATCCACATAGGATTGGATGATGTATGTTTACACCCTGAGATGGAGAGCACGGGATGATGGGGGCACAGGATGATGGAGAGCACAGGATGATGGGGGCACAGGATGATGGGGGCACAGGATGATGGGGGTACAGGATGATGGGGGCACAGGATGATGGGGGCACAGGATGATGGGGGTACAGGATGATGGGGGTACAGGATGATGGATGGCACAGGATGATGGGGGGCACAGGATGATGGGGGCACAGGATGATGGAGAGCACAGGATGATGGGGGCACAGGATGATGGGGGCACAGGATGATGGGGGTACAGGATGATGGGGGCACAGGATGATGGGGGTACAGGATGATGGGGGTACAGTATGATGTGGGCACAGGATGATGGGGGGCACAGGATGATGGGGGTACAGGATGATGGGGGCACAGTATGATGTGGGCACAGGATGATGGGGGGCACAGGATGATGGAGGGCACAGGATGATGGGGGGCACAGGATGATGGGGGGCACAGGATGATGGGGGGCACAGGATGATGGGGGCACAGGATGATGGGGGTACAGGATGATGGGGGTACAGTATGATGTGGGCACAGGATGATGGGGGGCACAGGATGATGGGGGTACAGGATGATGGGGGCACAGTATGATGTGGGCACAGGATGATGGGGGGCACAGGATGATGGAGGGCACAGGATGATGGGGGGCACAGGATGATGGGGGGCACAGGATGATGGGGGGCACAGGATGATGGGGGCACAGGATGATGGGGGTACAGGATGATGGGGGTACAGTATGATGTGGGCACAGGATGATGGGGGGCACAGGATGATGGGGGTACAGGATGATGGGGGCACAGGATGATGGGGGTACAGGATGATGTGGGCACAGGATGATGGGGGGCACAGGATGATGGGGGCACAGGATGATGGGGGTACAGGATGATGGGGGTACAGGATGATGGGGGCACAGGATGATGGGGGTACAGTATGATGTGGGCACAGGATGATGGGGGGCACAGGATGATGGGGGCAAGGGATGATGGGGGTACAGGATGATGGGGGTACAGGATGATGGGGGGCACAGGATGATGGGGGTACAGGATGATGTGGGCACAGGATGATGGGGGGCACAGGATGATGGGGGCACAGGATGATGGGGGTACAGGATGATGGGGGCACAGGATGATGGGGGTACAGTATGATGTGGGCACAGGATGATGGGGGCACAGTATGATGTGGGCACAGGATGATGGGGGGCACAGGATGATGGGGGTACAGGATGATGGGGGTACAG
The DNA here is from genome assembly GCF_037356315.1 of Lithobates pipiens. NCBI lineage: Eukaryota > Metazoa > Chordata > Amphibia > Anura > Ranidae > Lithobates > Lithobates pipiens. The sequence goes on along the minus strand of NW_027507784.1, from coordinate 349,347,666 downwards.
GATGATGGGGGCACAGGATGATGGGGGTACAGTATGATGTGGGCACAGGATGATGGGGGGCAGAGGATGATGGGGGTACAGGATGATGGGGGTACAGGATGATGGGGGGCACAGGATGATGGGGGGCACAGGATGATGGGGGTACAGGATGATGGGGCACAGGATGATGGGGGCACAGGATGATGGGGGTACAGTATGATGTGGGCACAGGATGATGGGGGGCACAGGATGATGGGGGTACAGGATGATGGGGGTACAGGATGATGGGGGGCACAGGATGATGGGGGTACAGGATGATGGGGGTACAGGATGATGGAGAGCACAAGATGATGGGGGTACAGGATGGTGGAGGGCACAGGATGATGGGGTACAGGATGGTGGAGGGCACAGGATGATGGGGGTACAGGATGATGGGGGTACAGGATGATGGAGAGCACATGATGATGGGGGTACAGGATGGTGGAGGGCACAGGATGATGGGGGTACAGGATGATGGGGGTACAGGATGATGGGGGCACAGGATGATGGGGGTACAGTATGATGTGGGCACAGGATGATGGGGGGCACAGGATGATGGGGATACAGGATGATGGGGGTACAGGATGATGGAGAGCACAGGATGATGGGGGTACAGGATGGTGGAGGGCACAGGATGATGGGGGTACAGGATGATGGAGAGCACAGGATGATGGGGGTACAGGATGGTGGAGGGTACAGGATGATGGGGTACAGGATGATGGGGGCACAGGATGATGGGGGCACAGGATGATGGGGGGCTCAGGATGATGGGGGTACAGGATGATGGGGGTACAGGATGATGGGGGCACAGGATGATGGGGGTACAGTATGATGTGGGCACAGGATGATGGGGGGCACAGGATGATGGGGGCACAGGATGATGGAGAGCACAGGATGATGGGGGTACAGGATGGTGGAGGGCACAGGATGATGGGGGTACAGGATGGTGGAGGGCACAGGATGATGGGGGTACAGGATGATGGGGGTACAGGATGATGGAGAGCACAGGATGATGGGGGTGCAGGATGGTGGAGGGCACAGGATGATGGGGGTACAGGATGATGGGGGTACAGGATGATGGAGAGCACAGGATGATGGGGGTACAGGATGGTGGAGGGCACAGGATGATGGGGGTACAGAATGATTGGGGTACAGGATGATGGGGGTACAGGATGATGGGGCACAGGATGATGGGGGTACAGTATGATGTGGGCACAGGATGATGGGGGGCACAGGATGATGGGGGTACAGGATGATGGGGGTACAGGATGATGGAGAGCACAGGATGATGGGGGTACAGGATGATGGAGAGCACAGGATGATGGGGGTACAGGATGATGGGGGCACAGGATGATGGGGGTACAGGATGATGTGGGCACAGGATGATGGGGGGCACAGGATGATGGGGGCACAGGATGATGGGGGTACAGGATGATGGGGGTACAGGATGATGGGGGCACAGGATGATGGGGGTACAGTATGATGTGGGCACAGGATGATGGGGGGCACAGGATGATGGGGGCACAGGATGATGGGGGTACAGGATGATGGGGGTACAGGATGATGGGGGGCACAGGATGATGTGGGCACAGGATGATGGGGGGCACAGGATGATGGGGGCACAGGATGATGGGGGTACAGGATGATGGGGGCACAGGATGATGGGGGTACAGTATGATGTGGGCACAGGATGATGGGGGCACAGGATGATGGGGCACAGGATGATGGGGGTACAGGATGATGGGGGTACAGGATGATGGGGGTACAGTATGATGTGGGCACAGGATGATGGGGGGCACAGGATGATGGGGGTACAGGATGATGGGGGCACAGGATGATGGGGGGCACAGGATGATGGGGGTACAGGATGATGTGGGCACAGGATGATGGGGGGCACAGGATGATGGGGGCGCAGGATGATGGGGGTACAGGATGATGGGGGCACAGGATGATGGGGGTACAGTATGATGTGGGCACAGGATGATGGGGGGCACAGGATGATGGGGGTACAGGATGATGGGGGCACAGGATGATGGGGGTACAGTATGATGTGGGCACAGGATGATGGGGGCACAGGATGATGGGGGTACAGGATGATGGGGGTACAGGATGATGGGGGCACAGGATGATGGGGGCACAGGATGATGGGGGTACAGTATGATGTGGGCACAGGATGATGGGGGGCACAGGATGATGGGGGTACAGGATGATGGGGCACAGGATGATGGGGGCACAGGATGATGGGGGTACAGTATGATGTGGGCACAGGATGATGGGGGGCACAGGATGATGGGGGTACAGGATGATGGGGGTACAGGATGATGGAGAGCACAGGATGATGGGGGTACAGGATGGTGGAGGGCACAGGATTATGGGGTACAGGATGGTAGAGGGCACAGGATGATGGGGGTACAGGATAATGGGGGTACAGGATGATGGAGAGCACATGATGATGGGGGTACAGGATGGTGGAGGGCACAGGATGATGGGGGTACAGGATGATGGGGGTACAGGATGATGGGGGCACAGGATGATGGGGGTACAGTATGATGTGGGCACAGGATGATGGGGGGCACAGGATGATGGGGATACAGGATGATGGGGGTACAGGATGATGGAGAGCACAGGATGATGGGGGTACAGGATGGTGGAGGGCACAGGATGATGGGGGTACAGGATGATGGGGGTACAGGATGATGGAGAGCACAGGATGATGGGGGTACAGGATGGTGGAGGGTACAGGATGATGGGGTACAGGATGATGGGGACACAGGATGATGGGGGCACAGGATGATGGGGGGCTCAGGATGATAGGGGTACAGGATGATGGGGGTACAGGATGATGGGGGCACAGGATGATGGGGGTACAGTATGATGTGGGCACAGGATGATGGGGGGCACAGGATGATGGGGGCACAGGATGATGGAGAGCACAGGATGATGGGGGTACAGGATGGTGGAGGGCACAGGATGATGGGGGTACAGGATGGTGGAGGGCACAGGATGATGGGGGTACAGGATGATGGGGGTACAGGATGATGGAGAGCACAGGATGATGGGGTTGCAGGATGGTGGAGGGCACAGGATGATGGGGGTACAGGATGATGGGGGTACAGGATGATGGAGAGCACAGGATGATGGGGGTACAGGATGGTGGAGGGCACAGGATGATGGGGGTACAGAATGATTGGGGTACAGGATGATGGGGGTACAGGATGATGGGGCACAGGATGATGGGGGTACAGTATGATGTGGGCACAGGATGATGGGGGGCACAGGATGATGGGGGTACAGGATGATGGGGGTACAGGATGATGGAGAGCACAGGATGATGGGGGTACAGGATGATGGAGAGCACAGGATGATGGGGGTACAGGATGGTGGAGGGCACAGGATGATGGGGGTACAGGATGATGGGGGCACAGGATGATGGGGGTACAGGATGATGGGGGGCACAGGATGATGGGGGCACAGGATGATGGGGGGCACAGGATGATGGGGGGCACAGGATGATGGGGGTACAGGATGATGGGGGCACAGGATGATGGGGGTACAGGATGATGGGGGCACAGGATGATGGGGGGCACAGGATGATGGGGGTACAGGATGATGGGGGTACAGGATGATGGGGGGCACAGGATGATGGGGGGCACAGGATGATGGGGGTACAGGATGATGGGGGTACAGGATGATGGAGAGCACAGGATGATGGGGGTACAGGATGGTGGAGGGCACAGGATGATGGGGGTACAGGATGGTGGAGGGCACAGGATGATGGGGGTACAGGATGGTGGAGGGCACAGGATGATGGGGTACAGGATGATGGGGGTACAGGATGATGGAGAGCACAGGATGATGGGGGTACAGGATGGTGGAGGGCACAGGATGATGGGGGTACAAGATGATGGGGGTACAGGATGATGGGGGTACAGGATGATGGGGCACAGGATGATGGGGGTACAGTATGATGTGGGCACAGGATGATGGGGGGCACAGGATGATGGGGGTACAGGATGATGGAGAGCACAGGATGATGGAGAGCACAGGATGATGGGGGTACAGGATGGTGGAGGGCACAGGATGATGGGGGTACAGGATGATGGGGGCACAGGATGATGGGGGTACAGTATGTTGTGGGCACAGGATGATGGGGGGCACAGGATGATGGGGGTACAGGATGATGGGGGTACAGGATGATGGAGAGCACAGGATGATGGGGGTACAGGATGGTGGAGGGCACAGGATGATGGGGTACAGGATGGTGGAGGGCACAGGATGATGGGGGTACAGGATGATGGGGGTACAGGATGATGGAGAGCACAGGATGATGGGGGTACAGGATGGTGGAGGGCACAGGATGATAGGGGTACAGGATGATGGGGGTACAGGATGATGGGGGCACAGGATGATGGGGGTACAGTATGATGTGGGCACAGGATGATGGGGGGCACAGGATGATGGGGGTACAGGATGATGGGGGTACAGGATGATGGAGAGCACAGGATGATGGGGGTACAGGATGATGGGGGTACAGGATGATGGAGAGCACAGGATGATGGGGGTACAGGATGGTGGAAGGCACAGGATGATGGGGGTACAGGATGATGGGGGCACAGGATGATGGGGGTACAGTATGATGTGGGCACAGGATGATGGGGGCACAGGATGATGGGGGTACAGGATGATGGGGGTACAGGATGATGGAGAGCACAGGATGATGGGGGTACAGGATGGTGGAGGGCACAGGATGATGGGGTACAGGATGGTGGAGGGCACAGGATGATGGGGGTACAGGATGATGGGGGTACAGGATGATGGAGAGCACAGGATGATGGGGGTACAGGATGGTGGAGGGCACAGGATGATGGGGGTACAGGATGGTGGAGGGCACAGGATGATGGGGGTACAGGATGGTGGAGGGCACAGGATGATGGGGGCACAGGATGATGGGGGTACAGGATGATGGGGGCACAGGATGATGGGGTACAGGATGGTGGAGGGCACAGGATGATGGGGGTACAGGATGATGGGGTACAGGATGATGGAGAGCACAGGATGATGGGGGTACAGGATGGTGGAGGGCACAGGATGATGGGGGTACAGGATGGTGGAGGGCACAGGATGATGGGGGTACAGGATGGTGGAGGGCACAGGATGATGGGGGCACAGGATGATGGGGGTACAGGATGATGGGGGTACAGGATGATGGGGGTACAGGATGATGGAGAGCACAGGATGATGGGGGCACAGGATGATAGGGGTACAGGATGATAGGGGTACAGGATGATGGGGGTACAGGATGATGGGGGCACAGGATGATGGGGGTACAGGATGATGGAGAGCACAGGATGATGGGGGCACAGGATGATGGGGGTACAGGATGATGGAGAGCACAGGATGATGGGGGTACAGGATGGTGGAGGGCACAGGATGATGGGGGTACAGGATGGTGGAGGGCACAGGATGATGGGGGCACAGGATGATAGGGGTACAGGATGATGGGGGTACAGGATGATGGGGGTACAGGATGATGGAGAGCACAGGATGATGGGGGCACAGGATGATAGGGGTACAGGATGATAGGGGTACAGGATGATGGGGGCACAGGATGATGGGGGTACAGGATGATGGGGGCACAGGATGATGGGGGTACAGGATGATGGAGAGCACAGGATGATGGGGGCACAGGATGATGGGGGTACAGGATGATGGAGAGCACAGGATGATGGGGGTACAGGATGGTGGAGGGCACAGGATGATGGGGGTACAGGATGGTGGAGGGCACAGGATGATGGGGGCACAGGATGATAGGGGTACAGGATGATGGGGGTACAGGATGATGGGGGTACAGGATGATGGAGAGCACAGGATGATGGGGGCACAGGATGATAGGGGTACAGGATGATAGGGGTACAGGATGATGGGGGCACAGGATGATGGGGGTACAGGATGATGGGGGCACAGGATGATGGGGGTACAGGATGATGGAGAGCACAGGATGATGGGGGCACAGGATGATGGGGGCACAGGATGATGGGGGTACAGGATGATGGAGAGCACAGGATGATGTGGGTACAGGGGGTACAGGATGGGCAGGGGTGATGGTGTTGATGTGAGCAGAATTAATGTTTCCATCAATCGATGTACAGAGATGTGGATCTCCTCCAATGTTGATTTTTCTTTGTCTCTGGGAAGAGAAATCCTTCCTCGGAGCTCCGATCATTATTATCGATCTTCTGTGATTTCTGATACAATGGAAATCTTCTACAGAAGTCACTCGGAGATCTAGGAAGCAGAAATTCCACCCAACAGGAAGTGAAAATGCCTCCAATTGTTTCTGGAAAGCTGCAATTCCTCTTTTCTTCACGAGACAAGAATAAAACACACCCAACCCGTCATCATATGACTCTTATATGACCCTTACATGCCCATGATATGACCCTTACATGCCCATGATATGACCCTTATATTAGAATAGGTATCTCCCATGGGACTTTGTTGCAGCAGGAGAAATCACACAAATTGAAATGTATTTTATAAAAGTAAAAACTCTTTATTGTACAATGAATTGGAATACCCGATGTACACAATTCATGACCTGATTTACTATCATCTCCTGCTAATCTCACATGGAGCAAGGATAATCAACATTTAATTTTGTATAAGAAAAACTGCACATCTACCAAACCCCCCCCCCCACGTGTTTCTATGCACAGTCTTCTTCAGGGGGAAAAGAGGTGGTCTTCTTCAGGGGGTAAAGGGGTGTTCTTCTTCAGGGGGTAAAGAGTTGGTCTTCTTCAGGGGGTAAAGAGGTGGTCTTCTTCAGGGGGTAAAGGGGTGCTCTTCTTCAGGGGGTAAAGGGGTGTTCTTCTTCAGGGGGTAAAGAGGTGGTCTTCTTCAGGGGGTAAAGAGGTGGTCTTCTTCAGGGGGTAAAGGGTTGGAAGCAATCCCACCTACAGAAAAGAAAGGAAAAGCAGAAATGAGGTTGACTTCACTAAATGACAAATAATAACATTATCTATACATTGTTTATATGAACATTTTAGACTTACAGAAATGGAGATGACCAGCAGAAGTAGCTCATAGCACATGTTATTGGGGTCCCAGCCGGAGGGGGGCTCCAGGACACACAGGGTGATTATCAGAGGGGCGTCCCACCATAGTGGGCTCTGTCTGAGGGGCGCTATGTCCCTGGTTTATCACGTATTACTTGAAATTTGAAACATACCCGAGTAATTAGAAAATAGACTAAAGTAGAACTAATTAGAATATCGTTAGTGTAAGACAATTATGCTGGACGGCTGTGTTTAAATATATAGAAATCATCGCTGGTACAAAGTAGATGACCATAGAGGAAGGAAGAGGCTAGATGGTCCAAGAAAGAAACTGGGGGAAGAACCCCATGGAATCCCTATAATCAGACAAAGTAATCCCTATGTGTCCATGTGTCATAACATTAGTGTGCTTAGGCATTGAGAGAGACAGCGGGCTCTTCCTACAAGAAGCACGGACCACCTGTCTGGGACCCTCGCAGCTGATTTGTGGATGGCAGGGCACTCTATATACACTATACGTATATAAGCGGGGTGGACAGCTTGTATGATTGCCCCCAGATCATGCCACGTGAGTTGATCCCCCTTGGCGTCTTTCCCGGAGAGCCGACATCCTCCGCGAGGTGTGTGCAGCATGGCTAGTCATCATATGACATGATTCTTATATGACTAATATATAAACATCATATGACCCTTAAATGACCATCATATGACCCTTACATGACCATCTTATCATCCTTACATGACCATCATATGACCATCATATGACCATCATATGACCCTTATATGATCATTATATAACCATCATATAACCCTTACATGACCATCATATGACCCTTATATGACCAACATATGTCCCTTACATGACAATTATATGACTCATATATGACCATCATAAGACCCTTACATGGCCATCATATGACTCTTATATGACCCTTACATGACCATAATATGACCCTCACATGACCATCTTATCATCCTTACATGATAATCATATGACCCTTATATGGCTATCATATTACCCTTGCATGATCGACATATAATTCTCATATGGCCATCATATGACTCTTATATGACCAACATGTGACCCTTACATGGCCATCATATGATTCTTTTATGACCAATATATAAACATCATATGACCCTTACATTACCAACATATAAACCTTATATGATCATCATATAACCCTTACATGACCATCATATAACCCTTACATGGCCATCATATGACCCTTACATAGCCATCATATGATTCTTTTATGACCAATATATAAACATCATATGACCCTTACATGACCATCACATGACCCTTTATATGACCTTTATATAAAAAAAAAATTGTATTATCTTTATATGACCCTTAGAGTAAGCTGTGTCTGGACGTTGTGGTGTGTCAGTGACAGGTAAACTTCAAGAATCACATTCCTCTCTCACATGTTTCTTTCTTTCTGTAGATGTAAATTTTAGAGAAAAACCCAAAGCGAACTGGCGGCACATTTGTATATGTGTGTACCTCTTTCTCCTGACGTTGGGATTGGTGTATTTGGCTTATAGAGGTAATGATCTCAAAGAGGACCAGTCATGTGGGTAGGGTGGGTAGGGGGTGGAATCAAGGGACAATGCCCATGGGTGGGTAGGGGGTGGAATCAAGGGACAGTGCCTGGAGGTGGGTAGGGGGTGGAACCAAGGGACGGTGCTTGGAGGTGGGTGGGGGGTGGAACCAAGGGACGGTGCTTGGAGGTGGGTGGGGGGTGGAACCAAGGGACGGTGCCTGGAGGTGGGTAGGGGGTGGAATCAAGGGACGGTGCCCGGAGGTGGGTAGGGGGTGGAATCAAGGGACGGTGCCCGGAGGTGGGTAGGTGGTGGAATCAAGGGACAGTGCCTGGAGGTGGGTAGGGGGTGGAATCAAGGGACAGTGCCTGGAGGTGGGTAGGGGGTGGAATCAAGGGACAGTGCCTGGAGATGGATAGGAGGTGGAATCAAGGGACAGTGCCCGGAGGTGGGTAGGGGGTGGAATCAAGGGACAGTGCCCGGAGTTTAGTAGGGGGTGGAATCAAGGGACAGTGCCTGGAGATGGATAGGAGGTGGAATCAAGGGACAGTGCCTGGAGGTGGGTAGGGGGTGGAATCAAGGGACGGTGCCCGGAGGTGGGTAGGTGGTGGAATCAAGGGACAGTGCCCGGAGTTTGGTAGGGGGTGGAATCAAAGGACAGTGCCTGGAGGTGGGTAGGAGGTGGAACCAAAGGATAGTGCTCGGAGGTGGGTAGGGAGTGGAACTAAAGGATGATGCTAAGAGGTCAGTAGGGGGTAGAACCAAGGAACAATGTTTGGTGGTGTGTCGTGGGTGGAACCAAGGGATGGTGCTCAATGGTGGGTAGTGAGTGGAATCCAGAGACAATGCTCGGAGGTGGGTAGGGCGTTGAAGCAAGGGATGGTGCTCAGAGGTGGGTAGGGGTTAGAACCAAGGAACGATTCTCAGAGGTGGGTAGGGGATGGAACCAGGGGACAGTGCTCAGAGGTGGGTAGGAGGTGGAACCAAGGGATCGTGCTTAGAGGTGGGTAGTGGATGGAATCAAGGAGCAATGCTCAGAGTTGGGTAGTGGGTGGAACCAAGGGATGGTGCTCAATGGTGGGTAGTGGATGTAATCAAGGGACAATGCTCGGGGTGGGTAGGGGGTTGGAACAAAGGGACGGTGCCTGGAGGTGGGTAGGGGTTGGAACCAAGGGACAGTGGTCGGAGGTGAGTAGGGGGCAGAACCAAGGGACAGTGCCTGGAGGTGGGTAGGGGGTGGAATCAAGGGACAATGCCCATGGGTTGGTAGGGGGTGGAACCAAGGGATGGTGCTCGGAGGTGGATAGGGGTGGAATCAAGGGACAGTGCCTGGAGGTGGGTAAGGGGTGGAATCAAAGGGCAGTGCTCGGAGGTGGGTAGAGGGTGGAATCAAGGGACAGTGCCTGGAGGTGGGTAAGGGGTGGAATCAAAGGGCAGTGCTCGGAGGTGGGTAGAGGGTGGAATCAAGGGACAGTGCCTGGAGGTGGGTAGGGGGTGGAACCAAGGGACAGTGCCTGGAGGTGGGTAGAGGGTGGAATCTAGGGACAGTGCCTGGAGGTGGGTAGGGGGTGGAACCAAGGGACAGTGCTCGGAGGTGGGTAGAGGGTGGAATCAAGGGACAGTGCCTGGAGGTGGGTAGGGGGTGGAACCAAGGGACAGTGCCTGGAGGTGGGTAGAGGGTGGAATCTAGGGACAGTGCCTGGAGGTGGGTAGGGGGTGGAACCAAGGGACAGTGCTCGGAGGTGGGTAGGGGGTGGAATCAAGGGACAGTGCCTGGAGGTGGGTAGAGGGTGGAATCTAGGGACAGTGCCTGGAGGTGGGTAGGGGGTGGAACCAAGGGACAGTGCTCGGAGGTGGGTAGGGTGTGGAATCTAGGGACAGTGCCTGGAGGTGGGTAAGGGGTGGAATCAAAGGACAGTGCTCGGAGGTGGGTAGGGGGTGGAACTAAGGGATGGTGCTAAGAGGTCAGTAGGGGGTAGAACCAAGGAACAATGTTTGGAGGTGTGTCGTGGGTGGAACCAAGGGATGGTGCTCAATGGTGGGTAGTGAGTGGAATCAAGAGACAATGCTCGGAGGTGGGTAGGGCGTTGACCCAAGGGATGGTGCTCAGAGGTGGGTAGTGGGTGTAACGGAGGGATGGTGCTCAGAGGTGGGCAGGGGGTGGAACCAAGGAACGATGCTCGGAGGTGGGAAGGGGCGGAGAGCAGGGAAGAGTATACCTTGTATACCTGCACCTAGTCTCTGAAAAAAGAGCCCTGTTCCACAGACCAAAAGGGTGCAAATAAGAAATGTTCATTTTTTGGGTTTGCATAGACTTTGATTAATAGAATGTTCACTGCAGTTGCCCAATCATTGATAACCACTCACTAGGCTAGATAAACATTTCTAACAGTATGAGGTTTCCTGTATTTTTGATGAAATGGGTTTAGGATTCTTTTTCCAATCTCCTCTCTGGATCAGATGTGAGTCTTCGCAGCGAGTTGTCGGCCTGTAACTTGCAGTGTTTGCAGGCGCCGGTCGGTAGTGAAGAGATGACTGGAGGAAGAGATGAGACCCTCTGGGAACCTGGGATGGAGGAAGCCATAATTACAAAGAACGAGCCATCCCTTTCATGGGGGCCACGAAGAGTCAGACCATCGATGAGCGACCTGGAGGAGGAAATCCGACTTATCCAAGTCCAGAACATGGAGCTCAACCTGAGAATCAACAACATCACCCTGAGCTCAGGTATAGTGCTTTGTCCCATCCCCCTACACTACCGCTGCCGGGCCCTCATGGAAAAAATTGGACTATTATAACAGCTTACCTGTAAAATCCTTTTCTTGGAGTACATCACGGGACACAGAGCCATAGTGATTACTGTAAAGGGTCATATAGGCACCTTTAGGTGATGGACACCGGCACACCCTAGACAGGAAGTTTAGCTCCCTTTATAACTCCTCCCCTTACTGGGAGTACCTCAGTTTTGTAGCAAAGCAATATACGTGTAATCAGAAAGAAGGGAAGGAGCTCTGTGTCCCGTGATGTACTCGAAGAAAAGGATTTTACAGGTAAGCTGTTATAAAAAATCCTCTTTTCTTTATCATACATGATGGGACACAGAGCACCACAGAAAGTACTGTATGGGATGTCCCAGAGCAATGCTATCTGAGGGGAGGGGACACCAACAAAAGTAGGGTGCAATCAGACCTGAGGACCTATACTGCTGCCTGCAGTACCCTCCGCCCAAAGGCGAAATCCTCATGCCTTCTTAAGCCTCATACACACGATCGGACTTTGTACAAACTTTCCCTAGGATTTTTGTACAAAGGGCGTTGGCCGTGAACTTGTATTGCATACACACAGCAGGACTTTTTCAGCCAACTTTCACCAAATCACGTGGTTTTTCTGCTCTTTACCGCCACCTTTGGTCAACTTCTGTTTGGTTGTCTGATCTTTTGCATTGGTTCTGAGCATGCCTGTTTGTACTTTGTACAAAAGCCCGATGGTTTTCTGTACACACGATCGGACTTTGCTCCATCGGACTTTTGTTGCCAGAAAGTCTGTCCGTTCGCACAGCCAACAAAAGTCAGATGAAAACCAAAAAAGTTTGTCCGATGGAGCGTACACACGATCGGATGTTGCTCCAAAACAGCTAATTTGTATGTTCGTTGTCAAAAAGTCTGATTGTGTGTATGGGCCTTTACATCCACCTGATAGAATCTGGGGAATGTGTGGACTGAAGACCAAGTTGCAGCCTTGCAGATTTGAGCCATGGAGGCCTGGTGATGCGCCGCCCACGAACACTAACGGCCCTGGTGGAGTGCGCTTTGATTTGATAAGGTGGAACTTTCCCCCTCAAACCATAAGCTTGAATAATTATTGCCGAATCCACTTAGCAATAGTAGATTTCAATGCTGCCTGTCCTTTTTTAGGACCTTCGGGCAACGCAAACAAAAAATCGTTTTTTGCGATCCTGAGCCGTCGCCTCCAAATAGATTTTGACTGCTCTCACCACATCCAAAGAATGTAGACAAAAGATATGTATAGACGAAGGCTAGTGGTCATATTTATCTACATACTCAAAAAGTGCCACATCCCAATTAAAGATTATTCAAAAGAAAAGGGAATTTGAGAAAAGGGGACTGGAGGGCAACCAACCCCCGGGACTTTTTTGACGGCACCAGATATACTCAAACCATATATAAAATCATTGACATTTTTATTTTGTGTACAAAAGACATTTTTCAAACAGAATAGACAATTACATCCATTTAACATACAAAGTGCAAAGTACAGATATAGAGAAATTGGTATGTGAGCCTATAAGACTCCATCTGTTACCACATTCATATATGATTTAGACTGCATTGTTTCTTTCCTACATGTTTCGCTCTTCAGAGCTTCCTCAGGACAATTGCAGCATACAGCACTCAACAAAAAAAACCCATATATCTGGCAAGTTACTTTTGTTATCTGTCGTTGTTTTCATATATTGTATATATCGATTAATGCTTAAGTGAGGACAAATAGTCTTCTCCTCCTTTTTCATCAAGCAAGCGGACCGCGATAAGAGCCCCTTTAGGGATCCCCCATTCCTACCCCCAAAGGATCTGGTAATACCACAGCAGTAAATAAAATAGAACCAGTTCAAACATGCCCGATGTCCACGAATACCATATATTGTCAGATAGAAATTTCAAAGTTTCATCCGTCCGTTTGGCGATTCCACGTGACAGCTACGTGGAATTGCCAAACGGACGGATGAAACTTTGAAATCTCCCTGACTGTACCACGGTGCTCTATCTAACAGCACAGAGAAACTTCTCGTGTTCAGAAACATACTCTATCCAATTTCTATCTGACAATATATGGTATTCGTGGACATCGGGCATGTTTGAACTGGTTCTATTTTATTTACTGCTGTGGTATTACCAGATCCTTTGGGGGTAGGAATGGGGGATCCCTAAAGGGGCTCTTATCGCGGTCCGCTTGCTTGATGAAAAAGGAGGAGAAGACTATTTGTCCTCACTTAAGCATTAATCGATATATACAATATATGAAAACAACGACAGATAACAAAAGTAACTTGCCAGATATATGGGTTTTTTTTGTTGAGTGCTGTATGCTGCAATTGTCCTGAGGAAGCTCTGAAGAGCGAAACATGTAGGAAAGAAACAATGCAGTCTAAATCATATATGAATGTGGTAACAGATGGAGTCTTATAGGCTCACATACCAATTTCTCTATATCTGTACTTTGCACTTTGTATGTTAAATGGATGTAATTGTCTATTCTGTTTGAAAAATGTCTTTTGCACACAAAATAAAAATTTCAATGATTTTATATATGGTTTGAGTATATCTAGTGCCGTCAAAAAAGTCCCGGGGGTTGGTTGCCCTCCAGTCCCCTTTTCTCAAATTCCCTTTTCTTTTGAATAATCCAAAGAATGTAGTGACTTCTTTTCCACAGAACAGGGTTCTGGCAAAAAAGGAAGGCAGAACAATATCCTGGTTTAGATGAAAACCTGAAACCACCTTTGGCAGAAAGCTAGGATGAGGACGCAATACCACACTATCCTTGTGAATAATTAAATATGGCTCTTTACAAGAAAGAGCAGCCAATTACGATACCCTTCTTGCCGAAGAAATGGCTACCAGAAAAATTAGCTTCCTTGTCATAAGGACCAAAGGAATATGTCGTATCGGCTCAAAAGGCTGTTTCTGTAATGCAGACAAAACTAAATTCAAGTCCCGAGGGTTCAGATACTGAGGTGACTTAAAGGTAGCCGCGTTACCCCCTGTATGAAGCTTCGGATCAAAGAATGCGAAGGAAGTGGACGTTGAAACAATACTGATAAGTAGACGTGTGCGGCTCGTTTCGTACGAATCGAAAATTTGTACGAATTTCTGAAAATTTGTACATTCAGAAGCATCCGAAATAGCGAATTTCTATGCCTCCGAATTGTATACAAAATTTTGTTGACGAATTTTCGGATCCAAATTCCATTACAACGGAAATGTGACTGGCGTTGACCAATCAGAGGTTTTCTTCTGGGGTTGGAAAAATTACCTTTTTTAATATGGGGGTGGGAGAGACCGTTACTGGGAGTCGATGGGAGATTCAGAATTGGACAAAATAAAAATGTTTGTTAATATCGTTTCATTATTGTCATAATAATTACGATTATTTGTTATGATGAAGTTAAAAACCCAGGAAGTCATCACAGCACAGGGATGGGGGGAGAGGCCCTCATAATGATCACAGCACAGGGATGGGGGGAGAGGCCCTCATAATGATCACAGCACAGGGATGGGGGGAGAGGCCCTCATAATGATCACAGCACAGGGATGGGGGAGGGGCCCCTCATAATGATCATAGCACAGGGATGGGGGGAGGGGCCCTCATAATGATCACAGCACAGGGATGGGGGAGGGGCCCCTCATAATGATCACAGCACAGGGATGGGGGAGCCCCTCATAATGATCACAGCACAGGGATGGTGGGAGCCCCTCATAATGATCACAGCACAGGGATGGTGGGAGCCCCTCATAATGATCACAGCACAGGGATGGTGGGAGCCCCTCATAATGATCACAGCACAGGGATGGGGGAGCCCCTCATAATGATCACAGCACAGGGATGGGGGGAGAGGCCCTCATAATGATCACAGCACAGGGATGGGGGGAGAGGCCCTCATAATGATCACAGCACAGGGATGGGGGAGGGGCCCCTCATAATGATCATAGCACAGGGATGGGGGGAGGGGCCCTCATAATGATCACAGCACAGGGATGGGGGAGGGGCCCCTCATAATGATCACAGCACAGGGATGGGGGAGCCCCTCATAATGATCACAGCACAGGGATGGTGGGAGCCCCTCATAATGATCACAGCACAGGGATGGTGGGAGCCCCTCATAATGATCACAGCACAGGGATGGTGGGAGCCCCTCATAATGATCACAGCACAGGGATGGGGGAGCCCCTCATAATGATCACAGCACAGGGATGGGGGGAGAGGCCCTCATAATGATCACAGCACAGGGATGGGGGAGGGGCCCCTCATAATGATCATAGCACAGGGATGGGGGGAGGGGCCCTCATAATGATCACAGCACAGGGATGGGGGAGGGGCCCCTCATAATGATCACAGCACAGGGATGGGGGAGCCCCTCATAATGATCACAGCACAGGGATGGTGGGAGCCCCTCATAATGATCACAGCACAGGGATGGTGGGAGCCCCTCATAATGATCACAGCACAGGGATGGTGGGAGCCCCTCATAATGATCACAGCACAGGGATGGGGGAGCCCCTCATAATGATCACAGCACAGGGATGGGGGGAGAGGCCCTCATAATGATCACAGCACAGGGATGGGGGGAGAGGCCCTCATAATGATCACAGCACAGGGATGGGGGAGGGGCCCCTCATAATGATCATAGCACAGGGATGGGGGGAGGGGCCCTCATAATGATCACAGCACAGGGATGGGGGAGGGGCCCCTCATAATGATCACAGCACAGGGATGGGGGAGCCCCTCATAATGATCACAGCACAGGGATGGTGGGAGCCCCTCATAATGATCACAGCACAGGGATGGTGGGAGCCCCTCATAATGATCACAGCACAGGGATGGTGGGAGCCCCTCATAATGATCACAGCACAGGGATGGGGGAGCCCCTCATAATGATCACAGCACAGGGATGGGGGGAGAGGCCCTCATAATGATCACAGCACAGGGATGGGGGGAGAGGCCCTCATAATGATCACAGCACAGGGATGGGGGGAAAGGCCCTCATAATGATCACAGCACAGGGATGGGGGGGAGAGGCCCTCATAATGATCACAGCACAGGGATGGGGGGAGAGGCCCTCATAATGATCACAGCACAGGGATGGGGGGAGAGGCCCTCATAATGATCACAGCACAGGGATGGGGGAGGGGCCCCTCATAATGATCATAGCACAGGGATGGGGGGAGGGGCCCTCATAATGATCACAGCACAGGGATGGGGGAGGGGCCCCTCATAATGATCACAGCACAGGGATGGGGGAGCCCCTCATAATGATCACAGCACAGGGATGGTGGGAGCCCCTCATAATGATCACAGCACAGGGATGGTGGGAGCCCCTCATAATGATCACAGCACAGGGATGGTGGGAGCCCCTCATAATGATCACAGCACAGGGATGGGGGAGCCCCTCATAATGATCACAGCACAGGGATGGGGGGCCCTCATAATGATCACAGCACAGGGATGGGGGGCCCTCATAATGATCACAGCAAAGGGATGGTGGGAGCCCCTCATAATGATCACAGCACAGGGATGGTGGGAGCCCCTCATAATGATCACAGCACAGGGATGGTGGGAGCCCCTCATAATGATCACAGCAAAGGGATGGGGGAGCCCCTCATAATGATCACAGCACAGGGATGGTGGGAGCCCCTCATAATGATCACAGTACAGGGATGGGGGGCCCTCATAATGATCACAGCACAAGGATGGGGGGCCCTCATAATGATCACAGCACAGGGATGGTGGCAGCCCCTCATTATGATCACAGCACATGGATGGTGGGAGCCCCTCATAATGATCACAGCACAGGGATGGTGGGAGCCCCTCATAATGATCACAGCACAGGGATGGTGGGAGCCCCTCATAATGATCACAGCACAGGGATGGTGGGAGCCCCTCATAATGATCACAGCACAGGGATGGGGGAGCCCCTCATAATGATCACAGCACAGGGATGGGGGGGCCCTCATAATGATCACAGCACAAGGATGGGGGGCCCTCATAATGATCACAGCACAGGGATGGTGGCAGCCGCTCATTATGATCACAGCACAGGGATGGTGGGAGCCCCTCATAATGATCACAGCACAGGGATGGTGGGAGCCCCTCATAATGATCACAGCACAGGGATGGTGGGAGCCCCTCATAATGATCACAGCACAGGGATGGTGGGAGCCCCTCATAATGATCACAGCACAGGGATGGGGGAGCCCCTCATAATGATCACAGCACAGGGATGGTGGGAGCCCCTCATAATGATCACAGCACAGGGATGGGGGAGCCCCTCATAATGATCACAGCACAGGGATGGTGGGAGCCCCTCATAATGATCACAGAACAGGGATGGTGGGAGCCCCTCATAATGATCACAGCACAGGGATGGGGGAGCCCCTCATAATGATCACAGCACAGGGATGGTGGGAGCCCCTCATAATGATCACAGCACAGGGATGGGGGAGCCCCTCATAATGATCACAGCACAGGGATGGGGGGAGGCCCTCATAATGATCACAGCACAGGGATGGTGGGAGCCCCTCATAATGATCACAGCACAGGGATGGGGGGGCCCTCATAATGATCACAGCACAGGGATGGGGGGGGGCTTTTTAAATTCATCATAATGAACGTTCGTAATTGTTACGAAAAGTTAACGGACCTAACAAAAATTCGTATTTCGTCTGAATCCAAATTGAATTTCGGACACGAATTATGAAATACAGATTAATGGCGAATACGAAACGGAATGAAACAAAACAAATTCATCTACGGCGCACGTGTCTACTGATAAGGCCGAGATCTGGCCTTTGGTATTTCTCAAGGCCAGCTTCATCTCTAACCCCATTTGTAGAAAGGCAAGGATTCTACCTATGACATACTTTCTGGGATGCCACCCCCCGGACTCACACCAGGAGACGTACGCCTTCCAGACTCTGTAATAAATGACCCCGGAGGCGGCTTCCCTGCATTATTGAAGGTAGATATCACTGAGTCGGAAGCCCACGATTCTTCAGAATGTGGGTTTCAATAGCCAAACCGTTGAATTTGTAAGGTGGGATGGAACACGGGTCCCTGAGATAGCAGGTCTGGACCTGGTGGTAGGGTCCATGGGGCCCCTACCGCCATCTTTATTATTTCTACATACCAGGTCATGCTGGGGCCACAAGAACCACAAATTCTTTTCCTGCCTGATCCTGAGAAGAAGTCGTGGGTAGCAGCAGAATAGGAGGGAATGCATAAATCAGTGAGAACTGATCCCACTGGGTCACCAACGCATCTGTTCCGCATGCAAGTGGATCACTTGCTCTTGACACAAAGTTGTTGTTGAACCTGGAAGCAAACAGATCTACGTCCATGATCCCCCATCTTTGGCATATAGCCAGGAAGATGTCGGGGTGAAGGGACCATTCCCCCGGGAACAACAGCTGGCGACTTAAGTAATCCGCCCGCCAGTTCTCTACCCCTGGAATCAAAACTGCCGATATGCGTGGCACTTGCTTTTCTGCCTATGTTAGGATCTAGTTTACCTCTTCCTGGGCTGCATGACTTCTGGTGCCCCCTTGGTGATTGGTATAAGCCACTGCTGTGGCACTGTCGGATTGGATCCTGACAGGACAACCCCGCAACCTGAATGCCCAGGCCTTTAGGGCCAGGTATGCTGCCCGAATCTCTAGAATGTTGGTGGGTAAGTTCCTTTTGGTTAAGGACCATTTCCCTTGGACAGTCTTCTCTTCCAGGACTGCTCCCCAACCCGAAAGGCTGGCATCTGTTGTTACCACCCTCCAGGTAACTGGTATGAAGGATTTCCCCTGCCGCAGATTCTCGAGTATCCTCCACCAACTGAGGCTCTGGCACACTTTAGATGCCAAATGTGTCGGAAAGTCTATCGCCTGGACTTTCTTGTCCCAGACAGACAGGATACTGTTTTGCAGCAGTCTTGAATGAAACTGAGCGTAGGGAACCGCTTCGAATGACGCCACTAGACATGTGCAAAAGGAAAAAATTTGTTTAGTTTAGTTTCGTTTTAATTCGTTAATTCATTAATTTCGTTTAGTTAATATTCGTTAACTTCCTTAAATTCGTTTTCGGATTTCATTTAGTTTTCTACTGAATTGGAAAAATCGGCCACATTCGAAAATATTTCTACCGGATTCGAAATGATTTCAACATGATTCAACATTATTTCAACAACATTCGAAAATATTTTGTGACCCGACTTTAGGGCCATGTATCTCGGGGTCACTTGGAGCTAGAGACTCCAAATTTGGATATGTTGTAGTGCTAGTACGATTGTGTTTGCATACCAAATTTGGGGTTTCTAGCTATAAGTGACCCCGAGATATGTGGCCCCAAAATCGGGTCGCAAAATGTCATTCTCTGCTCTAATAACTAATAACATTTTGCGACCCGAATTTTGGGCCACATATCTCAGGGTCACTTATAGCTAGAAACCCCAAATTTGGTATGCAAACACAATAATACTAGCACTACAACATATCCAAATTTGAAGTGTCTAGCACCAAGTCACCCCGAGATACATGGCCCTAAATTCGGGTCACAAAATATTTTCGAATGTGGTTGAAATAATTTCGAATCATGTCGAATTCATTCGAATTCATTCGTTATATTTCTTTTGTATTCGTTGTAATTTGTTATTTTTTTATTCGGACATTCGGATGCATCCGAATGTCCGAAAGATGCAAAATTCGTCCGAATTTCGATTTGTTACGAAAGGAATTGCACAAGCCTAGAAGCCACCATCTTTCCCAACAACCTCATGCAAAGGTGAATAGAAAGACCCTTCTTCGCCCTGACCCCCCTTGTGACGGAACGTCCCCCACTCTGATTGAGTGCTTCCATCAGTATACCGCTTCCTACGTCCTGGAACACAAGTCTTATGGATCTGGCTGGCTATAGGAACCCCCAAGAGCTAGACAACACCAGTCTTGGAGTACACCAGGAATATATGAACTTTATTTGAGATCTCATACAAAATATATACAGCGGGCTGACTAAAACCTAACCTAATTAGCATGAGCTAATTATCTAATCAACACTGGACTCATTCATTCTATTGCAGGTTAATTAGCACAAACAACAAAACAACAATTGGTGAAATATTCTTTAGAATCTGTGTCAAGCCAAACTAGACTCATTTACATTATACAAGACAACAGACGGGTGGCTGGAGGGGAATATATTAGCATCTAAGAGTTTGTGTCCCAACAGTGTGATTCAGTCTATTGCTAATATGGCAAATACATATCCAGAGTCTGTGTGTCTTGGGGGGGGACATGGATCTGAATCCAAGCAACACCACCTCAGGGGTCCCCAGGCATACAGCTCACAAAGAGCACCCCCCCCCCCCAAATGCGAGGGCCCATAATCACAACGCAAGAAGCTCACATTCTGTCCCCTCCAAGAGCCTCTGTCCTGGCTAGGTCTGTCACACCCTTGAAGCAGCTCCTTTATGGAGCTGATCTTTGTCTGGGGTAAAAACACCCTCTTCTGGGTTGTATCTATAACCAGACCCAAGTACTCTAGTCTTCTTACTGGCTTTAAAGAAGATTTGTCTAGGTTGAGGACCAAACTTAGGTATTCCAGGTAGTTGACTGTGGTGACCAAGCTTTGATCTACTGGTCTATCAAGAGCAGGTAGTCTAGGTATGCTATACTCCTTATACCCTGGGCCCTTAATCCAGCCAGAGGAGGGGCCAGGGCCTTTGTAAACACCCGAGGTGCAGTATCTAAAGTGAAAAGTAGAGCTACAAACTGAAAATGAAGTTTTTCCACTTCGAAACGCAGATATTTCTGATGAGCGGGGGAAATAAGTACATGTAGTTATGCATCCTTGATGTTGATTGATGCCAGAAATTCTCCTCCTTATAGGATGCAGACTACTGATCGGATTTTTTCCATGCGAAAAGATTGAATTTTCAGGAACTGGTTTAGATCTTTGAGATCTAGGAATGGGACTGACATCTCCGTTTGGTTTTGGCACCGTGAAAAGGTTTGAATAAAACCCCAACCCCAAAACTTTGAGCAAGTGGTCTTTCAAGGAATGACATTCCCCCATTGCCGCCACTGCAGGTTGAGCTACTGAACCTGCCAATGAAAAAATGTTTTTAAAGAGGAATTCCAACTTTTTATCGGTTGGATCCCTAAGCATTTGAGTGTTGTCAACAGGACAAGTCAAACTTTTAGTTACAGAGGATATAGCAGCGCCGATTGCTGGTATACGCCACATCTTTGTCAATTTTTCCTCCATAGGATAAAGTGTTGAAAACTTTTTGGGAAAAAAAATTATCTGGGTGATCCCACTCAGAATATATAAGCTTTTCCAGCAATGAATGGACAAGAAAAGCATGCACAGCTTGAGGAGGCTTCAGTGACCCCAAACAAGAAGTGGTCTTAGTTGCAGGTAACTTAAATGTGAAAAGGACCATTTCAGTAGCCTGTGAAGAAGAAGCGGGTCCTTCCCCACTCGATTCCTCGGAAGAGGTGTCATCAGTCTCTTCCCGGTCCCCTGAGGGGGTGTCACGTACCTGGTAGGAGAGCCCAGAATGCAGGGAGCGGCTCCTCGTAAGCCTCCGGCTCGAGAGCCCCTGGAAGTGGAGACAGGGATTCAAGAGTTCGGAGGGCACAAGTGCCAAGCCGGAGTATGAAGGGTCGGACCCGCAGCAGCAGAAATCCACAGAGGCCCAGGAGGGTAGATACCCGATGGCAGCCGGGGATGCGGTCACACCGAAGGCACGGGTGGATGACTGGAACAGCTGGCAGAGGTCCGAGAGGACAGCAGGCACTGGTGGTCAGGCTGGAACAGCGGGTAGCAGTCAGCGGGTACAGCAGGCACTGGCAATCAGGCAGGAACAGCGGGTGGCAGCAGACGAGGTCGGGAACAAGCCGAGTCGGTATCAGGTGGGCAGCAGAAGTACACAGGAGAAGGCAGAGACGTAGTCAGACAGGCAGGAGGTCGGTGGCAGGCAGCAATCAAACGAAGTCAGGAACAGGCCGGGTACAGTAATCAGGAACAAGCAGAAACAGATAGCAGGAATCACCGGAACACTGTAGACAGGACAGCAAGAAGGAACAGAAGCTGGTTCCTTAAGTAGCCCTTCGGGCGCCAAGAACGGTCGCACGGCGAGTCTGCGTGCCCCCGCGGGTAACCGTGCTCCCGTTCGTGACACGCGCACCCGCGTGCGCCCGTTCGCATTGTCGCGCACCCGCGTGCGCTCGTTCGTGCCGACGCGCACCCGCGTGCGCCTGTTAGAATCTACGTGCACTCGCGTGCGTTCGTTCGCGCCAACGCGCGCCTGAAGGTACCGACTAGTTCTCCGCAAAAGAATCCTGCGGGCAGGTTTCCTATGTACGACCGGGACAACAGATCGACCATGACAGGGGGATTCATCTTTCCTCTCGCAGTGTTCCTTTGTTTGAGGGTCCTGGGTGGTAGAAGGGGACCTTATGCGTTTTCTTCCACTTTGTAAAGATGTGATTAAGGCCGTTAATCTTTCCTCCAATCCACTCATGGCGGAGGAAAAAACCTCCTGAGTAATATATATTGGGGCTGAAATGTCGGAAGCAGTGCAGCCCCTGATGCCCCCGATGGCTCACTCTGACCAGCTTCCCTAGGTCTTTCAGTTGGAGATAGCGTTGCAGAGGTAGGGTCCTTAGAGCCTGAGGGAGATCCCTTTGAGCCCCTGTTTTTTGGGGTACTTGTACCTACCCTTCTGCCCATAGTGCCAAGCACAAATGCAGAGGTATTACCAGAAAATGAACCCACTGCTGAGAAAATAGTCCAGCAACTGCCGCGGCTATCAAGGCTCAATCTGATGCTAAGTAAACGTGCCCTGGGAATGCCCGTGTCACCAAACATGCACACGCCATCCATCTGCTCTGTGTCCCTCCTTCAGCTGTATACACCTGCAAAAAGTGCAGCTTTATAGCTTTACACAGCCCTGCCTTGTTAATACTGAAGTGTGCCGATGCTGCGCTAAGGCCCTGTCCCCTCTTCCTTCGGCCTCCCGCTGTGCACCCCCCTCATCTTTTTTCAAAAAATAGTTTTCTTCCATGTGAGTGGGGGCTCCGATCTGACCGGATCGCATGTGGAGGGAGGGATGGGGTGGAGGAGGGAAGGAGGGCTGCTGGATGGAGAGCCGCCGTAATGGTGGCTGGAGCAGCGTGGCGTGGCATACTGCCATCTGACCTCTGCCCTCTTTGCCTGTTGGAAAGAAGCTGTCCAGGTGGGGGGGTCACTCCAAAGAGAAAAAAAAACCTTCTCACACCCTACCTGGAGCTTGGGCTCAGAGGAAGCGTGCAGCTTGTGACACAGAGCGAGACTGACAAGCATGGAATCTGGTACGTGCTCTTGACAGCCCCCCGGTGGTGACTTTAGGCATAGCAACATTTACTTAAAGAGGAAGTAAACCCTGATGAGTTTACTTCCTCTTTCATTCTCTGCAAAGGTAAAGCATAATGGACTACTATGCATCGCATCGTATCGCATCGCATAGTAGTCCATTATGTGTCATAACCTGACACCTGACACAGGAGCCAGCGAAGTTACCGCTGTCCCCTGTAGTTCCGAGCGTCCATCTTCTCGGTGGATCTCGCCGCTCTGCCGCTGTCTTTCGGCGAAGCCACGATGACGTCACTCCCGCGCATGCGCACAGGAGCCGCCACTCGTGGCATATCGCCGTTGACCCCGGCGCACTCAGTGCCTGTCTTTCGGCAAATATCTCCTAAACCGTGTAGGTTTAGGAGATATTTCTTGGACCTACAGGTAAGTCTTAATCTAGGTTAATGTAGGTCAAAGTGTGTTGTAAGGGTTTACAACCACTTTAAAGGAGAAAACCCATAAGAATTAGAAAAATTCTTTAGGAATCTCCAGACAGATCCAATGTTCACCACTCACGATCGGTTCCGTTAAAAAAACCTTCAAGAACCGGGGCCCCTTTTTTTTATCGGGGGGATCCACACTCCTGGGCCTGTAAAGCACCCCGCCAGGAAATGTGGCTGAAAAGAACAAATACTGGATCCCGGGGTCCAGCTCTCTAAAAAAAAAGTGTTACAGGCAGGACCCCATTTCTTCCGCCACGAGGCCCGGGTACCATTTAATTCAGCCTGGAAAAGACACTTTGAATGGATCTGATTGCCTGGCTTGGCCCAGCAAAGATTCCTCCATCAGAGCTCAGCACAGCACGTCTTTACTCCTGACCAACACCTAAGACACTGGCGAAAAAACTCCCAGTAAGGGAGTCCACCAGGGCCGTTAGTGTTCGTGGGCAGTGCATCACCAGGCCTCCATGGTTCAAATCTGCAAGGCCGCAACTTCGGTCTTCAGTCCATACACTCACCAGATTCTATCAGTTGGATGTAAGAAGACATGAGGATATCGCCTGCGGCCGCAGTGTGCTGCAGGCAGCAGTAAAGGTCCTCGGGTCTGATTGCACCCTACTTTTGTTGGTGTCCCCTCCCCTCAGATAGCATTGCTCTGGGACATCCCATACAGTAATTACTGTGGTGATCTGTGTCCCATCATGTATGATAAAGAAAAGAGAATTTTTATAACAGCTTACCTGTAAAATCCTTTTCTTGGAGTACATCACGGGACACAGAGGTCCCTCCCTTCTTTCCGATTACACGTATATTGCTTTGCTACAAAAGTGAGGTACTCCCAGTAAGGGGAGGGGTTATATAGGGAGCTAAACTTCCTGTCTAGGGTGTGCCGGTGTCCATCACCTAAAGTTGCCTATATGACCCTTTACAGTAATTACTGTGGCTCTGTGTCCCGTGATGTACGATAAAGGAATAGAGAGAAATATATGCATGCCATGCATTGAAGACAATGGGAGAGGTCATATTAAAGTAGTTATTAAGGTTGCAATGGGATTTAAAAGACTCCTAAATGAAAGTTTTTGGCTTATATTTTGGTGCATTTTGTCATTTGACTTTTTACATTTAACAATAAAATGCAGAAGAAAAGAAAGAAAAAAAAAAGCACAAAAACATTTTTGCCCAAAAAAAAAAAATTGTCGTTTTCATACCTTTCTTTTTTTTTTTCGCTTTGCATAAAACACCAAATAACCAAAAAATTCACCAAAAACAAAAGTGAAAAAACACAAAGGAATGGAAAAAAATGTGTTTTGTGAGGATCGTGAGCGATCAGAGGGCTTTGCTTGGTGTGTTCCTAACTAGATCCTCTCCTCTTCCTCTCCTCGTCCTCTCCTCGTCCTCTCCTCGTCCTCTCCTCGTCCTCTCCTCTTCCTCTCCTCGTCCTCTCCTCGTCCTCTCCTCGTCCTCTCCTCGTCCTCTCCTCGTCCTCTCCTCATCCTCTCCTCGTCCTCTCCTCGCAAAGTCAAATCAGAGATCGGTTTTGATGTCATTTCAGCTGATATGGAATATCATCATTCCACTGATATGTCACATTCAGAGTTCATAACAAGAAAATGGTCGTTTTTCTGATAGTGGTCCTATAAGGCTCATCATGGGGCGTCTCCAGTTATCCTTCCTATGGAAGAACCCATTGGAAGATACAGTCAGGTCTATAAATATTGGGACAGTGACACAATTTTAATCTTTTTGGCTCCATACACCACCACAATGGTTTTGAAATGAAACAAACAAGATGTACTTTAACTGCAGACTTTCAGCTTTACTTTGAAGGTATTTACATCCAAAAAGGGTGAATGGTGTAGGAATTACGACAGTTTGTATATGTGCCTCCTACTTTTTAAGGGACCAAAAGTAATGGGACAATTGGCTGCTCAGCTGTTCCATGGCCAGGTGTGTGTTATTCCCTCATTATCCCATTTACAAGGAGCAGATACAAGGTCCAGCATTCATTTCAAGTGTGCTATTTGCATTTGGAATCTGTTGCTGTCAACTCTCAATATGAGATCCAAAGAACTGTCACTATCAGTGAAGAAAGCCATCATTAGGCTGAAAAAAACAAAACAAACCCATCAGAGAGATAGCAAAAACATTAGGCGTGGCCAAATCAACTGTTTGGAACATCCTTAAAAAGAAAGAACTCAACGATGAGCTCCGCAACACCAAAAGACCTGGAAGACCACGGAAAACAACTGTGGTGGGCTGACCAGAGAATTCTTTCCCTGGTGAAGAAAACGCCCTTCACAACCATTGGCCAGATCAAGACCACTCTCCAGGAGGTAGGTGTATGTGTGTCAAAGTCCACAATCAAGAGAAGACTTCACCAGAGTGAATACAGAGGGGTCACCACAAGATGTAAACCATTGGTGAGCCTCAAACACAGGAAGGCCAGATTAGAGTTTGGCAAACAACATCTAAAAAAGCCTTCACAGTTCTGGAACAACATCCTATGGATGAGACCGAGATCAACTTGTACCAGAGTGATGGGAAGAGAAGAGTATAGAGAAGGAAAGGAACTCCTCATGATCCAAAGCACACCACCTCATCAGTGAAGCATGGTGGTGGTAGTGTCATGGTGTGGGCGTGTATGGCTGCCAATGGAACTGGTTCTCTTGTATTTATTGATGATGTGACTGTTGACAAAAGCAGCAGGATGAATTCTGAAGTGTTTGGGGGAATATTATCGGCTCATATTCAGGAAAATGCTTCAGAACTCATTGGACGGAGCTTCACAGTGCAGATGGACAATGACCCGAAGCATACTGCGAAAGCAATCAAAGAGTTTTTTAAGAGAAAGAAGTGGAATGTTATGCAATGGCCAAGTCAATCACCTGACCTGAATCCGATTGAGCGTTCATTTCATTTGCTGAAGACAAAACTGAAGGGAAAATTCCCCAAGAAGAAGCAGGAACTGAAGACGGTTGCAGTAGAGGCCTGGCAGAGCATCACCAGGGATGAAGCCCAGTGTTTGGTGATGTCTATGCGTTCCAGACTTCAGGCTGTAATTGACTGCAAAGGATTTGCAACCAAGTATTAAAAAGTGAAAGTTTGATGGATGATTATTAATCTGTCCCATTACTTTTGGTCCCTTAAAAAGTGGAAGGCACATATACAGACTGTTGTAATTCCTACACCGTTCACCTGATTTGGATGTAAATTCCCTCAAATTAAAGCTGAAAGTCTGCAGTTAAAGTACATCTTGTTTGTTTCATTTCAAAACCATTGTGGTGTATAGAGCCAAAAAGTTTAGAATTGTGTCGATGTCCCAATATTTATGGACCTGACTGTATATTGGGTGTTCTCAAATGAAACAATTGAGGAACAGAAGGAGAGATCCCGGCCATTCCGCCCACCACGATCCTCTGAGAAGATCCCACCATCTACGTTTTCCAGATCCTTCCCCACAATAGACGGACCTTCTTGGTGGGTTTCTTCATTGCACTGGAAGTTGTTCCCGTGATCTCAGCTACAGTTTTGCTCATCACATGTGTAGAGGAAGGAGGTGAATGGTTCATTTCCTAATAATGTCTCTAAACCCAAGAAATGTTACAAATACAAAACCCCCAATATTCCTCCTTCGCTCCATGTTGGCAGATCTCCAGACACCACATAGGTCTTCCTCTACCCTGGGTGGGTTTGATATCTTCTTTCATATACACAGCCCAGCACTCCATCGCCCAATATTTGTTCATACAATGTCATTGTACGGGGCTGCTGCGTTTCACCAACTGTCAGAACCCCGATGTGAACCTGGGACCCCTGTGGTATCTGGCTGCAGCTCTTCTTGTTGTGGCACCGGAGGTGCTGGACAGCTCCCTGTCTCATCACTTGGACAGCCTTGCCTTGTATCTTGATTCTGATAAACCACAAATACTTTGTTCCTCCCATGAACGTCCTGAATTCAGCCATGTCTCTGCACTTCCTGTTTGCCAGATTATTGTGCTATTTCTTGCTCCTTGCATACCTGCAGCTGGTCTTATCTTTGATACTGCCAACCTTTGGCTTGTTCCTTGACTACATATTTGCTGGATCCCAACCTGCAACCTTTGTTACTGACCTTTGGCTTGTTCCTTGACTACGTATTTGCTGGATCCCAACCTGCAACCTTTGTTACTGACCTTTGGCTTGTTCCTTGACTACGCTTCTACTGGATCCCAATCTGCAACCTTTGTTACTGACCTTCGGCTTGTTCCTTGACTACACTTCTGCTGGATCCCAACCTGCAACCTTTGTTACTGACCTTTGGCTTGTTCCTTGACTACATATTTGCTGGATCCCAACCTGCAACCTTTGTTACTGACCTTTGGCTTGTTCCTTGACTACGTATTTGCTGGATCCCAACCTGCAACCTTTGTTACTGACCTTTGGCTTGTTCCTTGACTACGCTTCTACTGGATCCCAACCTGCAACCTTTGTTACTGACCTTCGGCTTGTTCCTTGACTACACTTCTGCTGGACCCCAACCTGCAACCTTTGTTACTGACCTTTGGCTTGTTCCTTGACTACACTTCTGCTGGATCCCAACCTGCAACCTTTGTTACTGACCTTTGGCTTGTTCCTTGACTAGGTATTTGCTGGATCCCATCCTGCAACCTTTGTTACTGACCTTTGGCTTGTTCCCTGACTACGCTTCTACTGGATCCCAACCTGCAACCTTTGTTACTGACCTTTGGCTTGTTCCTTGACTACGTATTTGCTGGATCCCAACCTGAAACCTTTGTTATTGACTTTTGGCTTGTTCCTTGACTACGCTTCTACTGGATCCCAACCTGCAACCTTTGTTACTGACCTTTGGCTTGTTCCTTGACTACGTATTTGCTGGATCCCAACCTGCAACCTTTGTTACTGAACTTTGGCTTGTTCCTTGACTACGCTTCTACTGGATCCCAACCTGCAACCTTTGTTACTGACCTTTGGCTTGTTCCTTGACTACGTATTTGCTGGATCCCAAGCTGCAACCTTTGTTACTGACCTTTGGCTTGTCCTTGACTACGCTTCTGCTGGATCCCAACCTGCAACCTTTGTTACTGACCTTTGGCTTGTTCCTTGACTACGTATTTGCTGGATCCCAACCTGCAATCTTTGTTACTGACCTTTGGCTTGTTCCTTGACTACGCATTTGCTGGATCCCAACCTCCAACCTTTGTTATTGGCCTTTGGCTTGTTCCTTGACTACGCATTTGCTGGATCCCAACCTGCAACCTTTGTTACTGACCTTTGGCTTGTGCCTTGACTATGCTTCTCCTGGATCCCTACCTGCAATATCTGCTACTAGGCCATGGCTTGCTCACCTCCTGCTTGACGATCCTGAGGACCGCTATCTGTTAATAACAAGTAGCAAACCCATCTCCCCCATCCAGAGCTCTGGTGAATACCGGTGAATCCCAACCTGCAACCTTTGTTACTGACCTTTGGCTTGTTCCTTGACTACGCTTCTGCTGGATCCCAACCTGCAACCTTTGTTACTGATCTTTGGCTTGTTCCTTGACTACGCTTCTGCTGAATCCCAACCTGCAACCTTTGTTACTGACCTTTGGCTTGTTCCTTGATTACGCTTCTGCTGGATCCCAACCTGCAACCTTTGTTACTGACCTTTGGCTTGTTCCTTGACTACTGTAGACATGTCACTGGAGAAGTGGTTGAGGGGGTGTACATCTCACCTAGGTTGCTACACAGTGTGAGATGGTAAATCCAGGATGGATCAGTTTCTCAGCAGCGATATGCTGCTGAGTTGTTATTTAATTTTGCCGGGCCTGGGTTTATATGGAATGGCAGGTAGGTTTGGTAGAGGGACCTGTCATTCCACACCTCCCCCGATCCAGTTCTGGGTTTTGGATCAGGTGAGCTTTGATCCTAATTAGCCTGGGAAGGTAAAGGCTCTGCAGGTCCTGCAGGTGATTGCTCTCAGCCAGGGAATGAACAGTCTGTGTGTTGAAGGAAGCTGCAAGCACAGCCACTGCTGGAGCTAAAACTCACCCTGCGATATCCAGGCGAAAGACGCTGTGTTTATAAGTGTCAGATAGGTGAGAAGAACCTGTTAGTAAGCGCCCAGCCGGGCTAGGTCTTTTATTTTTGTTGTACTTAAAAAAGCACGGTGTTGCTGTATACTTTTGTTTGCTGGACTGTTTGTACCACGAATAAACGCCAAGATCTGCTTTATAAATTCCAAGTCTGCTGTGAACTGTGTCCAAACACACCCTACCCCGGGAAGATCCCTTACAATTGGTGGAGGTAGCGGGCAACACGGTTGCTAGGGGCAACGGTGTGGACAGACTTGGCTACAGCTGCTTATGTCCTGGGTGAAAGCTGCAACTACACTCCAAGAACAGTCCAGCAACATGGAGGAGATGCTGAAGCAGTTTATGCAAGTGAGTTTGCAACAACAGCAGATGATGGCTGCACAACAGCAGATGCATAAGGAAGAGTTGCAAGCTTTGCGCCAAAGCCAACAACAACTTATCGAGCACCTGATAGCAAATCGAGAGGCGCCTGTGGTTGCTAATCCACCCACAGTGATGGGAGCCGCTCCAGAGATTTTTTTTGGGAGAAGGACTGTGCAGAAAGCGCTGCAAAAGATGATTGCTGAGGACGATGTTGAGGCCTATCTAACAGTATTTGAGCGCGTGGCTGAGCGAGAGAAGTTACCAGCCGCTGAGTGGGCAGAGGTAATTGCGCCCTATTTAACAGGTGAACCTCAAAAGGCCTACTATGACCTCAGTGAGCAAGAGGTTAAGGACTATACTCGGCTAAAAGCGGAGGTACTTGCCCGACTAGGAGTTACTACTGCAGTCCGTGCCCGGAGAGTACGCAACTGGAGCTACAGTCCGGACAGATCAGCGAGGTCCCAGATGTATGACCTAATCCATTTGGCAAGAAAGTGGTTGGAGCCAGACACTTCTACTCCTGCACAAATCCTAGAGAAGGTTGTGATGGATCGCTACCTCCGAGCACTTCCTACTGACCTGCAACGCTGGGTGGGACAAGGTGATCCTAAGAATGCAAACGAACTTGTCAACCTTGTGGAGAGGTTCCAGGCGACTGAGGACTACCTCCGTGATGTTCCTGCAGCATCTTCACCTCCCCGGAGCGCCAGATCGGTACCGTCAGCTGGTAAGAGACTTCCATCTATTGGGGGAGTGTGGAGGGCTGCTGATGGGGGGAAAAGGGCTCAAGTGGTGTCTCAAGGACAAAAGACTGGTGATGGTCCCGGGTGTCTAAGGGGCTCTAAAAAGGACTCCTTGCCAAGGGGACCAGGCCCTATCCAGTGTTGGAGATGCCATGAGGCGGGACACGTGTCTGCCCATTGCCCTCTTACCTCTGAACCCATGGAATGTGACGCTAGCCGGCGTCAGTCGCTATTTGCGGAACCATCTTGTGCTGCAGTTCCTGGACTAGAGACTGAACCGCAAATCTGCGACATCACAATCAATGACTTTCCTGTTAAAGCGTTAATGGACTCAGGAAGCCTTGTAACCTTGGTGCATGCTAGCCTGGTGACTGGGGACTTAGAGTCTAAAAAGCATATGAGCGTTGTGTGTATACATGGTGATACAAAAGTGTACCCTATAGTGCTGGCTAAAGTCGGGACTGAACAAGGCACCGTACAATATGAAGTGGGTGTGGTTAAAAACCTCATGCATAATGTAATATTGGGGCGCGATTTTCCATTATTCTGGGCTCTCTGGGAAAAAAGAAAAATCCCCAAAAGGAGTGAGGATACCTCTAAGGGGGTTGCCTTGTCCACTGTGAATGATAAAAATGTGCAGGATGAAAATGATTGTTTTCCTTTGCAGGTCCTGGCTGGGGAGGAGGAGGCTCCTCCCACTGAGCAAAATATACTAGACTTAGAGGTGTCTAGCGATAATTTTGGGACTGCACAATTACAGGACCCCACTCTCAAAAATGCGAGAGAGCAGGTTGCTGTTATGAATGGGGTACCTCAGGAACCAGATGCTGAAAAAAGATTTCCACATTTTTCGGTGACTAATGATCTTTTCTATAGAGTCAATAAGGTTAAGGATGAGATTGTGGAACAGCTTCTGGTACCTAAGCCGTACCGGCGTCAGGTGCTTGACATGGCACATAACCATGTTCTTGGGGGACACTTGGGGACTGACAAAACGCGAGAGAGGGTTCTCCAGAGGTTTTTTTGGCCGGCGATATATGATGACATTAAAAAATACTGTGAGTCGTGCCCCACATGTCAGGTTAGTGCCCCAGTGTCACATTTTCGCAGTCCTTTGGTTTCGCTCCCTATTATAGAGGTGCCTTTTGAGCGTATTGCCATGGATTTAGTGGGTCCCATTGTAAAGTCAGCTAGAGGACACCAGTATATTTTGGTAGTCATGGATTATGCGACCCGCTATCCTGAGGCTGTACCCTTAAGAAACACTGCATCTAAAACAATTGCACGTGAGTTGTTTTATATGTTCTCTAGGACTGGGATCCCCAAAGAAATCCTAACTGACCAAGGTACGCCATTTATGTCGAAAGTAATGAAGGAATTATGCAAACTATTTAAAATCTCACACATCCGTACCTCTGTATACCACCCCCAGACGGACGGATTGGTGGAGAGATTTAATAAAACTTTGAAACATATGTTGAAGAAAGTGGTGGCAAAAGATGGTCGTGACTGGGATCATTTATTACCCTACCTCATGTTTGCTATTAGGGAGGTGCCCCAAGCGTCCACAGGGTTCTCACCATTCGAGTTGGTCTATGGTCATCACCCTAGGGGTCTACTAGACATTGCAAAAGAGACATGGGAGAATGAGTCCACCCCATACAAGAGTGTTATTGAGCATGTAGCACAAATGCAGGACCGTATAGCCACTGTAATGCCCCTGGTAAGGGAACACCTCCAGAGAGCTCAAGAGGCCCAAAGTAGAATTTACAACCGGTCCGCAAGAATCAGGACATTCAACCCAGGCGATAGGGTCCTTATACTAGTCCCCACTGTTGAGAGTAAATTCTTGGCGAAGTGGCAAGGTCCTTATGAAATTGTTGAAAAGATCAGTGAGGTGAACTACAAGGTGCACCAACCAGGTAGAAGGAAGCCTTTCCAAGTTTATCACATAAACTTGATCAAGCCCTGGAAAGACAGGGAATCCTTGGGGGCGACAAATACTGTTAATAATTTGTCACCACCAATCCCTCCAGTCAAGGTAGGTGATACTCTATCAGTGTCACAGAAACAGGAGGCTCAGGAATCTTTACAGAAAAACAAAAACAAGTTCTCTGACCTCCCAGGGCGTACACACCTCATCCATCATCACATTGAAACTGAGCCTAGAAGCAGAGTAAACCTAAAGCCCTATAGGATACCCGAGGCACGTAGGGAAGCCGTATCTGCCGAGTTAAAACGTATGCTTGCTCTGGGGGTAATTGAGGTGTCACAGAGTGAATGGTCCAGCCCAATTGTGCTAATCCCAAAGCCCAATGGAACTTGGCGGTTCTGTAACGATTTCAGAAAGTTGAATGAGATCTCCAAGTTCGATGCGTATCCTATGCCCAGGGTAGATGAGTTGATTGAGAAGTTGGGTAACGCCAGGTACATAACCACCCTCGATCTCACAAAGGGCTACTGGCAGATTCCACTTTCTGGTGAGGCTAAAGAGAAAACTGCATTCTCCACCCCTGATGGGCTATTCCAGTATGTAGTGATGCCATTCGGGTTACATGGAGCGCCTGCAACTTTCCAGAGGTTGATGGACTTGATTCTGCGACCACATCGTGATTACTCAGCCGCCTACCTCGATGATGTGGTCATTTTTAGCCCTGATTGGGAAAGTCACCTCTGTAAGGTACAGGCCGTGTTGGATGCCATAAGTGATGCGGGGTTGACCATAAATGCCGAGAAGTGTGCTCTAGCCCTAGAAGAGGCCAAATATCTAGGCTACATTATTGGGAGAGGGTTGATTAAGCCACAGCTAAATAAAATTGAGGCAATACAGAATTGGCCTAGACCCCTGACAAGGAAACAGGTTAGAGCTTTCCTGGGTATTACGGGGTATTACCGTAGATTTGTGCCGAACTTTGCCTCAGTTGCTGCTCCACTAACTGACTTGACAAAGGGCGGAAAGACAGCAATGGTCACGTGGACCCCAGAGGCCGAGAAGGCTTTCCAAAACCTTAAGTCTGCCTTGTGCCAACCACCTGTCTTAGTTACCCCCAATTTCAGGCGAGAATTTCTGGTCCAGACAGATGCCTCTAACACAGGCTTAGGTGCAGTACTCTCACAAGTAGTGAATGGTGAGGGGCATCCGGTGATGTACTTGAGTAGAAAACTAACCCCGGCCGAGAAAAATTATGCCATTGTGGAGCGAGAATGTTTGGCAGTAAAGTGGGCCCTAGAATCTTTAAAGTATTACTTGCTAGGCAGGAAATTCAAGTTGGTGACAGACCATGCCCCCCTAACATGGATGAAGTTAAACAAGGAGAGAAATGCAAGAGTGACTAGATGGTTTCTCTCCCTACAAAACTTTAATTTCACTGTGGAACACAGGCCAGGGAAATTACAGGCAAATGCTGACGCATTGTCGAGGGTAAGTTGTCTGTGGGGACAAAAGGCTCAGCCCTCCGGTCTGAAAAAGAGGGGGGGGATATGTAGACATGTCACTGGAGAAGTGATCGAGGGGGTGTACATCTCACCTAGGTTGCTACACAGTGTGAGATGGTAAATCCAGGATGGATCAGTTTCTCAGCAGCGATATGCTGCTGAGTTGTTATTTAATTTTGCCGGGCCTGGGTTTATATGGAATGGCAGGTAGGTTTGGTAGAGGGACCTGTCATTCCACATCCCCCGATCCAGTTCTGGGTTTGGGATCAGGTGAGCTTTGATCCTAATTAGCCTGGGAAGGTAAAGGCTCTGCGGGCCTGCAGGTGATTGCTTCTCAGCCAGGGAATGAACAATCTGTGTGTTGAAGGAAGCTGCAAGCGCAGCCACTGCTGGAGCTAAAACTCACCCTGCGATATCCAGGCGAAAGACGCTGTGTTCATAAGTGTCAGATAGGTGAGCAGAACCTGTTAGTAAGCGCCCAGCCGGGCTAGGTCTTTTATTTTTGTTGTACTTAAAAAAGCACGGTGTTGCTGTATATTTTGTTTGCTGGACTGTTTGTACCACGAATAAACGCCAAGATCTGCTTTATAAATTCCAAGTCTGCTGTGAACTGTGTCCAAACACACCCTACCCCGGGAAGATCCCTTACACTACGTATTTGCTGGATCCCAACCTGCAACCTTTGTTACTGACCTTTGGCTTGTTCCTTGACTACGCTTCTACTGGATCCCAACCTGCAACCTTTGTTACTGACCTTTGGCTTGTTCCTTGACTACGTATTTGCTGAATCCCAACCTGCAACCTTTGTTACTGGCCTTTGGCTTGTTCCTTGACTACGCATTTGCTGAATCCCAACCTGCAACCTTTGTTATTGGCCTTTGGCTTGTTCCTTGACTATGCATTTGCCGGATCCCAACTGCAACCTTTGTTACTGACCTTTGGCTTGTGCCTTGACTATGCTTCTCCTGGATCCCAACCTGCAATATCTGCTACTAGGCCATGGCTTGCTCACCTCCTGCTTGACGATCCTGAGAACCGCTATCTGTTAATAACAAGTAGCAAACCCATCTCCACCATCCAGAGCTCTGGTGAATACCGGTGAATCCCAACCTGCAACCTTTGTTACTGACCTTTGGCTTGTTCCTTGACTACGCTTCTGCTGGATCCCAACCTGCAACCTTTGTTACTGATCTTTGGCTTGTTTCTTGACTACGCTTCTGCTGAATCCCAACCTGCAACCTTTGTTACTGACCTTTGGCTTGTTCCTTGATTATGCTTCTGCTGGATCCCAACCTGCAACCTTTGTTACTGGCCTTTGGCTTATTCCTTGACTACGCATTTGCTGGATCCCAACCTGTAACCTTTGCTACTGACCTTTGGCTTGTGCCTTGACTATGCTTCTGCTGGATCCCTACCTGCTATATCTGCTACTAGGCCATGGCTTGCTCACCTCCTGGTTGACGATCCTGAGGACCGCTATCTGTTAATAACAAGCAGCAAAACCCATCTCCACCATCCAGAGCTCTGGTGAATACCGGTTAGTGCTAAGACCCAGCACCTCAGGTGAGCCCGTGTCATCCGCCAGGGTGATCTGCTTGTGCACTTATCCTGCTGGTTGGTGGGAGTCTCTCTACTGCTATAGGCACTGGTCTCTGAGCCTCATCTCTGACTGTAATGCCAAATGTTGATGAAAGAATAATGGAACTCTTACCATAGAATATGTTCCATACAGGTTGTTATGAATTCCTTCTGCTGTTTGAAGGCTTCTCATATCGCTCTTCTCGCTGAAGCTCCTCACCCCACACTGAGCTGACATTTCTGCCGAGGTGGAGGATTTGCCTTGGGAAATGTTGGAGAGATCCCCCGCTCCCCACCAGCGCTCCCCAGAGGCCAGACATTCTGTGTCTTACAATAAAATAGGAGAAGAACTTACAGAAGGGAGTACTTTTCCGTTTCTTGGCTCGCTCTACAACTGAGAAGATGGCTTCTTGTCCCCATGCCTACAGCAACGTGGATAAGCTGGGCTCTGATGCTAAACAAATCCGTGCCCTGTAACCTGGAATTGTACATAACTGCTGGTAATGGGGGCCACACAAAACCAGAAGAAGAAGCTGATAACATCTTGGAACATGAGGTTCCCAGGCAACTATTGTCCATCAACAAAAATCTTGAGACATTTCTGTTCTTTTTCACAAATTTCAGGGGAAGTCAAATGTTCAGCTCAGCGGGAACAGTCCCAATACACTGAAGATGTTTCACAATCACGAGAAATGAAGAATTATCACCTCATTGCAAAATTTTGTCCCACAAATTGAAATATCAGCAGAACGAGTTATTTGGCTTTGCGGTCGCAGTCCGGACAGCTCGGCGGTGGAAACTAAAAGTTGTTTGAGGGAATTTACTGACGCAGTTGGGGAAGAATTTCTTACGTTTTTTTCTTGGCTGAGGGACTGTAAAGGACAAAGCAGATCAGGACTGCTGTTAGAAAGGATGCAGCCCAATGCAGCCAACCTAACAGACCCCCTCCCCAAAAAAAAACCTCACAGGTTTCAATGCTTCAGTTATGAATGAACACAGTGATTGATTGGTACTGATCACTTATTGTGTTCATTCGGGAAAGGAAGGGGCTGGTAAATGTGACATATTTACTGCACACTTGACCCACTCTCCATCTTGAAGGATTCTATTGTGTGCTGGCACCTGCTGGTTGGAAGTAGAGGAGGGTGGCCTATGCACTGCAGGGGGCACACAGGGGAACCTGGACAGCAGGGGGACACATACGGTGCACAGGGAGGATGAGGGGTGTGGTAGGATGGGTTCAATTACTGTAACCGATCCCCTGTATGGCCCTATCTGCAGCCGCTGAAAGCTGGCAGGAGGAAGAGGAGAAGAAGCCGGCTTTCAGCTGCTGCAGAGAGAGCAATACAGGGAATTGTTTACAGTAATTGCCCCCCTGCCATGCCGATCACACTCCCTGCCTATATTTGATTCACCCAGCTGCCTGGGCCCCATACAAGAGGACTGGTGGTACCTACTTTATCCACAGCCCAGAAGCAGAGAGTGACGATGGTGGACAGACCCCCCCCCCAAAAAAAAAGACATCTATTACCTAAGACGTACATATCTTCAGGTATCTTCAGGTAGATACACCACCAGGGGCGGACTGACCATTTGGCCACTCGGGCACTGCCCGAGGGCCCCTGGGCCACTAGGGGGCCCCATTAAGGTTGGCAGCCTCAGTAAAACCAGGGACAGTATGTAAAAATCTGTGTTTTCTTTTACATCTGTCCCTGAAATGTCCCTTACTAACATCCTTTTGGTCTAAAAATCCCGAGATTATAGCTGCCCCGCCTCTCCAGCACCTTCTCACCCAATAGAAACCTGTCTGTGTATACTGTGTGTACATGTCTGTGTATACTGTGTGTACATGTCTGTGTATACTGTGTGTACATGTATGTGTATACTGTGTGATTGTATACTGTGTGTACATGTATGTGTATACTGTGTGTACATGTCTGTGTATACTGTGTGTACATGTCTGTGTATACTGTGTGTACATGTATGTGTATACTGTGTGATTGTATACTGTGTGTACATGTATGTGTATACTGTGTGATTGTATACTGTGTGTACATGTATGTGTATACTGTGTGATTGTATACTGTGTGGCCCCATAATCTCCTATTGCCCGGGGGCCCCATGAGTTGTCATTCTGCCCCTGTACACCACACAATGATGACGTAGCAGCTGGTGGGAGGAACCACAGCGCCCAGCAGAAGAATTCTTCATTCCAGATTTTTATGCATGTTGTATATGTGACAGGTCAGCCTTAACAATTGCAGTTCTAAGGATCTATCAGCCCAGCCAATCAGTAAGGAACATTTCCTTGTGGGGTGAGCTGGGGACATCATGCATTTTGGGACAACCTTCCTAGAAGGGTGTCTATGCTCTGGACTTTGGCACAAAGGGGTTGTGATTTGTTGGTTTCTTCCCTTCAACGTGATCACCGCAAGAAGGTGGCCTATTAAAGGAGAGGAAGTTCCCGAGGAGGAAACACAGGAACCTTCTTTCTTATGCCTTAGGAAGGTGCCACCAAGATGGCCTCTTGCCACCAAGTCTTGGCCCTAAGGAGCAGAAGATCAGTCAGTAGCCAACATGACCCGTATGGGTATTGAGAATTGGTTTGTACTGAACGGGATATTTTTTGGGGTTATTCCACTAACACCATGAGAAGAACCAGACCGGATCTGGAAGTGATTGGACTGGAACACCCCCAATGTGGCTGGTTCTGCCATTTTAGAATCATCTGCTTTGACCTCGATGGTATCACCCAGGCATGTACTGGCCATAGGGACTATAGGGAGTTTCCCAGTGGGCCGATGGCTCAGTGGGCCGGTTTCAGTGACAGCCAGTGGCATCGCTGGGAGGGACTTTTGGGGCTATAGCCCCGAATCTGGGGCCCATAGCACTGAGTCAGTGCAGAAGTCCCTAACCACAAGGCCCCGGCCCACTACCTGCCCTCTTTCTGGTGACCCTGATATTAGGAGGGGCTCTCTGTGGACCCGGATGTAAGGGGTTGGCTCTCTAGGGACCCTGATGTAAGGCAGATGATCTCTGGGGACTCTGATGTAAGAGGGGCTCTCTGGGGACCCTGATGTAAGGGGAAGGCTATATGGGGACCCTGATGTAAGGGGAAGGCTGTATGGGGACCCTGATGTAAGGGGAAGGCTGTATGGGGACCCTGATGTAAGGGGAAGGCTGTATGGGGACCCTGATGTAAGGGGAAGGCTGTATGGGGACCCTGATGTAAGGGGAAGGCTGTATGGGGACCCTGATGTAAGGGGAAGGCTGTATGGGGACCCTGATGTAAGGGGGGCTCTCTAGGGGCCTTTTTGCGCAATTGCGTACAGTTTATGTACTGTTTTTTGCGTGTTTCCAAAATTAAAGTGGGCCGGTCTGGATGAAGTCCAGGGCCAAATTTTTGTCCCAGTCCAGCCCTGGTATCACCTCCCTTCCAGATGTAGAGATTATCTACATACATTGGTGGGAAATGAATTGTCCTCGGAGTTCGGACATCGCTCATCTCCACCCCAATATTACAGCTCAGGACCAAGGCGGACCCTGAAGGCCTCAACAAAGTAAACATTGTGAATGGCCAGATGTCAGAATGAAGATCTTTGTATTTGATCCGTGACGACACCTCTGATCAGAGAAGAGGACTTTAGTCCTCAACACGGAAATCAATGTCTGGAGAAGAGATCTTCAGGCAGTGAAGTCAGTACCGGCACAGACATATTACCGACCCCAAAGGGACAATCATGGGCAGTTAATGGGCTGACAATGTTATTCAGGGAAAAGGACGCCACATACTGTCCGTATCTTCCGATCACTGGACAATTCCCTTCTTTAGTTTACCAAAACTCGACATAAACTGTACAAATAGAAGTAATAGAAGTAATAGAAGTAATAGAAGTAATAGAAGTAATAGAAGTAATAGAAGTAATAGAAGTAATAGAAGTAGATAATTCTGCCAGATTTCCATTAGTGATCACTCAGCAATGAAAGAATGAGTGTAAAAGGGGATCTCCGCTGTTACCTGATATTCTATGGTGCTCTGGCCTGGCTTCACTTATGGCAGGTCCCCTTTAATTTGTGTGTGTTGGGATATTACATGACAATTTTATACACTCGGGATGAGATTGTTTTCTTCTGTTGTATATTTCATTATCAGGGATGCCGGGAATCAGAGTGGAGAGAGGAGCCCCGGGGCCCCCAGGAATGAGAGGAGAGAAGGGAGATACAGGTGAGCCTGGAAATCCAAATCCACAAAATGTATAAAGGTGGGGAGAGGCGCAGAGCACGGTGGCTGGATGGTCTGCGGACGCTCCACCCAGAACTGGATATACATTCCCATTATGACCTGTATGTGATTGCAGGACTTCCTGGCCAGAGAGGAGATGGTGGCCCCCCCGGACCGCAGGGACCCCCCGGACCAGCTGGACTTAATGGGCAAGATGGTGAGAAAGAAACTAACTGTGTAAAGAGGAGGAGCTTATGTCATGTGGACATCTCTACAGAGAGGAGGAGGGGGGATTACCATATATACAGAGATTATGGGGGGAGGGGCTGCCAATAGATGATATGATAGAACATACAATGAGGGGATAATAATTATTCTTATTTTGAATCATATAAACCGGAATATATTAGATTACTAATTATTATAACATCATACAAATGATAAATAGTCATTTCTGCTCACTAGCCAAGTTATGTTCTTGTCTCCCGAAGGTGTGAAAGGTGAACCAGGAGTGTCGGGACAAAAAGGTAAAATAATCACAAATTATACAATCATCTTCCTGCAAAATGTCCAATGAATGCCAATATTTATTATGGCTACCAGGAGCCATCATGGCCACTGAGAGCCACAATGGCCACCAAGTATCATTATGGTTGCCAGGATTAATCAAGACTGCCTGACCTCATCATGGCCACCAGGGGTCATAATGTCCTAACATCATGGCCACCGGGAGTCATAATGTACTAACATCATGGCCACCAGGAGTCATCATGTCCTAACATCATGGCCACCAGGGGTCATAATGTCCTAACATCATGGCCACTGGGAGTCATAATATCCTAACATCATGGCCACCAGGAGTCATCATGTCCTAACATCATGGCCACCGGGAGTCATAATGTACTAACATCATGGCCACCAGGAGTCATCATGTCCTAACATCATGGCCACCAGGGGTCATAATGTCCTAACATCATGGCCACTGGGAGTCATAATATCCTAACATCATGGCCACCAGGAGTCATCATGTCCTAACATCATGGCCACTGGGAGTCATAATATCCTAACATCATGGCCACCAGGAGTCATCATGTCCTAACATCATGGCCACCAGGAGTCATCATGTCCTAACATCATGGCCACCAGGAGTCATCATGTCCTAACATCATGGCCACCAGGGGTCATAATGTCCTAACATCATGGCCACTGGGAGTCATAATATCCTAACATCATGGCCACCAGGAGTCATCATGTCCTAACATCATGGCCACCAGGAGTCATAATGTCCTAACATCATGGCCACCAGGGGTCATAATGTCCTAACATCATGGCCACCAGGGGTCATAATGTCCTAACATCATGGCCACCGGGAGTCATAATGTCCTAACATCATGGCCACCAGGAGTCATAATGTCCTAACATCATGGCCACCAGGAGTCATAATGTCCTAACATCATGGCCACCAGGGGTCATAATGTCCTAACATCATGGCCACCAGGGGTCATAATGTCCTAACATCATGGCCACCGGGAGTCATAATGTCCTAACATCATGGCCACCAGGAGTCATAATGTCCTAACATCATGGCCACCGGGAGTCATCATGTCCTAACATCATGGCCACTGGGAGTCATAATGTCCTAACATCATGGCCACCGGGAGTCATAATGTCCTAACATCATGGCCACCGGGA
This sequence comes from Lithobates pipiens, assembly GCF_037356315.1. NCBI lineage: Eukaryota > Metazoa > Chordata > Amphibia > Anura > Ranidae > Lithobates > Lithobates pipiens. Next base: position 349,305,324 of record NW_027507784.1, on the reverse strand, counting down.
GTCATCATGTCCTAACATCATGGCCACCAGGAGTCATAATGTCCTAACATCATGGCCACCGGGAGTCATAATGTCCTAACATCATGGCCACCGGGAGTCATCATGTCCTAACATCATGGCCACCGGGAGTCATCATGTCCTAACATCATGGCCACCAGGAGTCATAATGTCCTAACATCATGGCCACCAGGAGTCATAATGTCCTAACATCATGGCCACCAGGAGTCATAATGTCCTAACATCATGGCCACCAGGAGTCATCATGTCCTAACATCATGGCCACCAGGAGTCATCATGTCCTAACATCATGGCCACCAGGAGTCATCATGTCCTAACATCATGGCCACCAGGAGTCATCATGTCCTAACATCATGGCCACCAGGAGTCATCATGTCCTAACATCATGGCCACCAGGAGTCATAATGTCCTAACATCATGGCCACCAGGAGTCATAATGTCCTAACATCATGGCCACCAGGAGTCATAACGTCCTAACATCATGGCCACCAGGAGTCATAATGTCCTAACATCATGGCCACCAGGAGTCATAATGTCCTAACATCATGGCCACCAGGAGTCATAATGTCCTAACATCATGGCCACCAGGAGTCATAATGTCCTAACATCATGGCCACAGGGAGTCATCATGTCCTAACATCATGGCCACCAGGAGTCATAATGTCCTAACATCATGGCCACAGGGAGTCATCATGTCCTAACATCATGGCCACCAGGAGTCATCATGTCCTAACATCATGGCCACCAGGAGTCATCATGTCCTAACATCATGGCCACCAGGAGTCATCATGTCCTAACATCATGGCCACCAGGAGTCATAATGTCCTAACATCATGGCCACCGGGAGTCATAATGTCCTAACATCATGGCCACCAGGAGTCATAATGTCCTAACATCATGGCCACTGGGAGTCATAATGTCCTAACATCATGGCCACTGGGAGTCATAATGTCCTAACATCATGGCCACCAGGGGTCATAATGTCCTAACATCATGGCCACTGGGAGTCATAATATCCTAACATCATGGCCACCAGGAGTCATCATGTCCTAACATCATGGCCACCAGGAGTCATAATGTCCTAACATCATGGCCACCAGGGGTCATAATGTCCTAACATCATGGCCACCAGGGGTCATAATGTCCTAACATCATGGCCACCGGGAGTCATAATGTCCTAACATCATGGCCACCAGGAGTCATAATGTCCTAACATCATGGCCACCAGGAGTCATAATGTCCTAACATCATGGCCACCAGGGGTCATAATGTCCTAACATCATGGCCACCAGGGGTCATAATGTCCTAACATCATGGCCACCGGGAGTCATAATGTCCTAACATCATGGCCACCAGGAGTCATAATGTCCTAACATCATGGCCACCGGGAGTCATCATGTCCTAACATCATGGCCACTGGGAGTCATAATGTCCTAACATCATGGCCACCGGGAGTCATAATGTCCTAACATCATGGCCACCGGGAGTCATCATGTCCTAACATCATGGCCACTGGGAGTCATAATGTCCTAACATCATGGCCACCAGGAGTCATCATGTCCTAACATCATGGCCACCAGGAGTCATAATGTCCTAACATCATGGCCACCAGGGGTCATAATGTCCTAACATCATGGCCACCAGGGGTCATAATGTCCTAACATCATGGCCACCGGGAGTCATAATGTCCTAACATCATGGCCACCAGGAGTCATAATGTCCTAACATCATGGCCACCGGGAGTCATAATGTCCTAACATCATGGCCACCGGGAGTCATCATGTCCTAACATCATGGCCACCGGGAGTCATCATGTCCTAACATCATGGCCACTGGGAGTCATAATGTCCTAACATCATGGCCACCAGGAGTCATAATGTCCTAACATCATGGCCACCAGGAGTCATAATGTCCTAACATCATGGCCACCAGGAGTCATAATGTCCTAACATCATGGCCACCAGGAGTCATCATGTCCTAACATCATGGCCACCAGGAGTCATCATGTCCTAACATCATGGCCACCAGGAGTCATCATGTCCTAACATCATGGCCACCAGGAGTCATCATGTCCTAACATCATGGCCACCAGGAGTCATAATGTCCTAACATCATGGCCACCAGGAGTCATCATGTCCTAACATCATGGCCACCAGGAGTCATAACGTCCTAACATCATGGCCACCAGGAGTCATAATGTCCTAACATCATGGCCACCAGGAGTCATAATGTCCTAACATCATGGCCACCAGGAGTCATAATGTCCTAACATCATGGCCACCAGGAGTCATAATGTCCTAACATCATGGCCACCAGGAGTCATAATGTCCTAACATCATGGCCACCAGGAGTCATAATGTCCTAACATCATGGCCACAGGGAGTCATCATGTCCTAACATCATGGCCACCAGGAGTCATCATGTCCTAACATCATGGCCACCAGGAGTCATCATGTCCTAACATCATGGCCACCAGGAGTCATAATGTCCTAACATCATGGCCACCAGGAGTCATAATGTCCTAACATCATGGCCACAGGGAGTCATCATGTCCTAACATCATGGCCACCAGGAGTCATCATGTCCTAACATCATGGCCACAGGGAGTCATCATGGCTGCTTAGAATCATTGTGCCGGGAGCCATCATGGGTGTGGGGGGCTCATCATAGCCATTTGAGACCACCATGGCCACTGGGAGTCATCAAAACCAACTAAAGTCATCATGGTTGCTGGGTGTCATCATCACCGCCTAGACCAGGGATCTTCAAGCTACGGCCCTCCAGCTGTTGCTAAAACTCTGACATTCACAGACATGACGAGGCATGATGGGAATTGTAGTTCCCGAACAAGTGGAGGGTCATAGTTTGAAGACCCCTGGCCTAGACTCATCATGGCCACAGAGAGTCATTATGGCTGCCTAAGGTTACAATGACCATGGGAAGCCATTCCGGCCGTCTGAAGTCATCTTGACCACTGAGTATCATAAGAGGACACGGGTCCTTGTGAAAGAGGAGATGTCCCGGGGGAAATCTGGATTTTGTTTGCCTTTCTCCATATGAAATGGTTCTTCATTCTTTGTTATATCATTTATTACTTTTATAATAGGAGAACATCTTGTAGATTGTGAGAGTTTTGTATCGGGTTCATATCATCTGTATTGGATTCTAATGACCTTACCATTGTGTATTCCAGGTGACCTGGGGGCTCCGGGGGTTCCTGGCCCCTCCGGTGTACAGGGCCCAGCGGGACAGAAAGGAGATAAAGGTGACAACGGGATTAATGGATTACCAGGTATGAAATAGATGAATACAGAGAAGCCCCCCCCCCAAACAGAGACCCTTCATGTCAGGTCCGGAGGAAGACCAATCAAGGCCTTGTTGGCAGGTTATCAGATCTTGGCACCTCTACCCACCAAGCCAGGGTTCTCAATATCAGTCCTCAAGTACCTCCAACAGGCCGTGTTTGCGGGTTTTCCTCTATCCTGCACAGGTGCTTTAAATCAGAGTGAATGTCTCGGTATTTTGGACATTTATTTTATAGAGAAATTCCTAAAACATGGCCTGTTGGGGGTAGTTGAGTACTGAGGTTGAGAACCACGGCTTCAATCCACCCAGATGCCCAACATGCACCCTGTTCACATATTTCAGTATCACAAAATAGCATTATGGATTTCACATTTACCAAAGACACTCCAAAGCTATATGTTTTCTTACACTATATTACCAAAAGTATTGGGACACCTGCCTTTACATTAGCTTTAATGACCCCCCCAGTCTTAGTTCGGAGGGTTCAATATTGAGTTGGCCCTTTGCAGCTATAACAGCTTCACCTCTTCTGGGAAGGCCGTCCACAAGGTTTAGGAGGGTGTCTATGGGAATGTCTGATCATTCTTCCAGAAGATCATTTGTACCAGAAGGCCTGGTTCACAGTCTCTGCTCTAATTCATCCCACAGCTGTTCTATCGGGTTCAGGTTAGGACTCTGTGCAGGCCAGTCAAGTTCCTCCACCCCAATCTCACTCATCCATGTCTTTATGAAGGGAACTCTTAAGGCGTCAGCATACCAAGTCATTTTGGACAATTTCATGCTCCCAACTTTGTAGGAACAGTTTGAAGACGGCTCCTTCCTGTTCCAATACGAATGGCAACCAGTGCACAAAGCAAGGTCCATAAAGACATGGATGAGTGAGTTTGGGGTGGAGGAACTTGACTGGCCTGCACAGAGTCCTGACCTCAGCCCCCATAGAACACCTTTGGGATGAATTAGAGTGGAGATTGCAAAGGGCCAACTCAATATTGAACCCTCTGGACTAAGACTGGGGGGTCATTAAAGGTCATGTGTGTGTAAATGCTTTTGGCAATATAGTGTTTGTACATTGAACAAAACACGGCTATGTACTATTAAACATAAAGGCAGATGATTTGTCAGGGTAATAAATACCAAATATATGTATCCTTTAAGAGCCCTTTCACACTGCCAGTGCCTGAAAAACGCTTGTAAAGCGCCGCTTAAACTAGCGGTGCTCTACCAGCGTTTTTCAAGCGCTAGTGGGGCGCTTTTAGGCTCGATTCACACTAGCGCGTTTTTTGATGCATTTTGCATTTTGCAGAAATGCAAGGAAATTTTTTAACATGGGTTCCTATGGAACATGTTCACATCAATGCATTTTTGTGCCTCTGAGTTTTTGGAAAGGGTCGGGGACTTTTTTTCCCGCAAAATGCAGCGTTTTGCATGTAATAGAAGTCAATGGACCTGCACCAAAAACGCAAGTACTGGTTTTTACCGCGATTTTGCTGCGATTTTTTTTTTACTGTGTATATCTGGTTGCTAAGCAACCACAGTGTAAAAAAGAACAAAACGCGGAAAAATCGCGGGAAAACCGCGTGTCCAAAAACGCGACAAGCACCGCAAAAAGCACTGCAAAAACGCTCAAAAGCAACATGCATAGATGTGAATCGAGCCTTAACCCCTACTAGTGGCCAAATAAAGGGTTTAAAGCGCCCACAAAGCGCCCACAAAGCGCTGCTGCCAAAAGCGCTTTTCAGGCGCTTTGCAGGCACTTTGCAGGCGCTTCCCATTGATTTCAATGGGAAGGGGCACTTTTAATAGTGGTGCATTCACCGCTCCAGTAGCGCTGCAAAGAAGCTGCTTTTTTTTGACGCCCTGCCAGCGCAGCGCCTCAGTGTGAAAGCACTCGGGGCTTTCACATTGGGATTGCAGATGAGGCTTCTTTCAAGCGCTTTACATGCGCTTTTTTTGAATGCTAAAACAACGGAAAAATGCCTGAAAAACGCCCCAGTGTGAAAGGGGTCTTAAATGGACTATGCTCACAAAATAAGTGGCAAACTATGATACCCGTGTATCAATGTTATTTGGAGGAAAGGATGCCACATATTGTCTGTATCTTCTGATCAATAACAAACAAGTACCAGCAGTGCTCCCCTGATTATTATCCGGTGATAAATGTAACAATTACTAAAGCAAAACAAAGTAACACATATTGTGCAAAACATAAATCCAATAATATAAACCAATAAAATCCGAAGTGATCGGCTCTCTTCAAGTCATGTGTGTCAAATTCAGTATTATAATGTAAACCCCATTAATTCACTTAAAACAAAAATAATCAAAAGTGCTTTATAAGAAGATCAGTGATTGGACAGAGCAAATCGTAAGTCCAGTGTCCAATCAGTGCATTGCTCCTTTAATTAACGATTAATGAGCTCCACCACACATGACTTGAAGAGAGCCGATCACTTCGGATTTTATTGGTTTATATTATATTATTATGTTTTGCACAAAATGTGTTACTTTGTTTTGATTTAGTAATTGTTACATTTATCACTGCATAATAATCAGATCCGGAGCAGGGGCAGCCTGACAACTCATGGGGCCCCTGGGCAATAGGAGATTATGGGGCCCCGGGCAATAGGAGATTATGGGGCCCCCAGGCAATAGGATATTATGGGGCCCCCAGGCAATAGAATATGGGGCCACACAGTACACAGTATACACACACACACACACATACAGTATACACACACAGACACACAATATACACACACAGTATACACAGAATACACATACACACACTGAAGGGGTACTGGAGAGGCGGGGCAGCTATAATCTTGGGATTTTTTTAAAAACACAGATTTTTACATACTGTCCCTGGTTTTATTGAGGCTGGCAACCCTGGTGGGGCCCCTTAGTGGCATGGGGCCCTCGGGCAGTGCCCGAGTGCCCGAATGGTTAGTCCGCCCCTGATTTAGAGTTGCTGTTACTTGTTTGTTATTGAAGTTGGGAGTCTGGCTGCTCCCTATTGGCCGCTGCTGCACTGATTATGTATATTTTCTGTGGTGCAGTTCATTGATTTGTTAACTTATCTTCTGATCAGCAGATGATTTTGTGATAAATAGTATAGAAGTAATAGAAGTAATAGAAGTAATAGAAGTAATAGAAGTAGATAATTCTGCCAGATTTCCATTAGTGATCACTCAGCAATGAAAGAATGAATGTAAAAGGGGATCTCCGCTGTTACCTGATATTCTATAGTGCTCTGGCCTGGCTTCACTTATGGCAGGTCCTCTTTAATTTGTGTGTGTTGGGATATTACATGACAATTTTATACACTCGGGATGAGATTGTTTCCTTCTATTGTATATTTCATTATCAGGGATTCCGGGAATCAGAGTGGAGAGAGGAGCCCCGGGGCCCCCAGGAATGAGAGGAGAGAAGGGAGATACAGGTGAGCCTGGAAATCCAAATCCACAAAATGTATAAAGGTGGGGAGAGGCGCAGAGCACGGTGGCTGGATGGTCTGCGGGCGCTCCACCCAGAACTGGATATACATTCCCATTATGACCTGTATGTGATTGCAGGACTTCCTGGCCAGAGAGGAGATGGTGGCCCCCCCGGACCTCAGGGACCCCCCGGACCAGCTGGACTTAATGGGCAAATGGTGAGAAAGAAACTACCTGTGTAAAGAGGAGGAGCTTATGTCATGTGGACATCTCTACAGAGAGGAGGAGGGGGGATTACCATATATACAGAGATTATGGGGGGAGGGGCTGCCAATAGATGATATGATAGAACATACAATGAGGGGATAACGATATCACCTTACTAATTATTATAATGTCATACAAATGATAAATAGTCAATTCTGCACACTAGCCAAGTTATATTTTTGTCTTATAAAGGGGTGAAAGGTGAACCAGGAGTGTCGGGACAAAAAGGTAAAATAATCTCAAATTACACAATCATCTCTTTGTAAAATGTTCAATGAATGCCAATATTTATTATGGCTGCCAGGAGTCATCATGGCCACTGGGAGCCACCATGGCCTCCTTAAGTCATTATGGCTGCCTGGAGTCATCATGGCCATTTGAGACCATCATAGCTGCCAGGCATAATCAAGACCACCAAAATGAATTGCGTTGCTGGGAGTCATCATGGCCACCAGGAGTCATAACCTCCAAACATCATTATGGCCACAGGGAGTCATCATGGCAGCTTGAAGACATCATTGCTGCTTGGAAACATTGTGGCCCCTGAAATCACCATGGTCATCAGGAGTCATCATGGGTGTGGGGACTCATCAAGGTCATTTGAGACAACCATGGCTATTGGGAGTCATTAAGACCAATTAAAGTCATCATGGTTGCCAGGAAACCTCAATGGCCGCTGGGTGACATCATTACCACCTGAACTCATCATCATGGCCACAGAGAGTCATTATGGTTGCCTAAAGTTTCAATATCCATTGGAAGCCATCATGGCCGCCTGAAGTTATCTTGACTATATCATAAGAGGACACTGGTCCTTGTGAAAGAGGAGATGTCCCGGGGGAAATTTGGATTTTGTTTGGCTTTCTCCATATGAAATGGTTCTTCATTCATTGTTATATAATTTGTTACCTTTGCAATAAGAGATCTTCGGGTTCATATCATCTGTATTGGATTCTAATGACATTAAATTGTTAATATACAGATTCCCATTGTGTATTCCAGGTGACCTGGGGGCTCCGGGGGCTCCTGGCCCCTCCGGTGTACAGGGCCCAGCAGGACAGAAAGGAGATAAAGGTGACAACGGGATTAATGGATTACCAGGTATGAAATAAATGAATACAGAGAAGCCCCCCCCCCAAACAGAGACCCTTCATGTCAGGTCCGGAGGAAGACCAATCAAGGCTTTAGGCAGATTGGCAGCTTTGGGCACCTCTACCCTCCAAGCCACCCAGATGTCCAACCTGCACCCTGTTCACATTTTCCAGTACTATCAGAATTAGCCTTATGGGCTTTCACATTTATCAAAGACACTCTAAAGCTATATATTTTCTGAGACCACAAGATCTATAGAAAAACATATTATAGTACCAATTACACTATATTACCAAAAGTATTGGGACGTAAACTTTAATGGCACCCCAGTCTTGGTCCGTAGGGTTCAATGTTGAGTAGGCCCAATCTTTGCAGCTAAAACATCTTCAACTGTTAAGAAGTTAATAACTAAACACGTAAGCAAACAAGCCGCGGTGCCTCTAATCACCACTTCCATGTTCAGTGTAAAGAAACCTTGATTTCCCCCCACTCTTCATCCTGACTTCTGATTGGCCGCAGTGCCTCACGGAAAAGCCATCTGAGTGCCACAACATCCACTTCTACAGAAAACTGAGCTAGTAGACCAGTACCAAGCTGTCTGCTAGGGGACCTTGTGGGTAATGCGGCACTGCTTGGTGTGCAGACATAGTGGTGCACCGCCATGTACACCCAACACCCTCCATCACCACAGGGGCGGATCCAGAGTCTAGTCTCGGGAGGGGCACTGCCAGAAAATACGTTTGTTTTTTTTGCGGGCAATTTATGAGGGAAATGGCTAGTGTTGGCGCTTCAATCATCACGGCACCATAGTTGTTATGGTGTCAAGATGATTGAAGAGCATTATTTATATTATTACACTGCAATTTAAAATGAAATGGTTCAATTCACCTTAATGCAGAATCAGTGGGAGCCCTGAGCGTGTCACTTGCCATGTCATCTGCCACACGTTGCAGTTTGTCCACCTGCCACATCACGTGCCACATGTTGCAAATTGTCACTTGCCACGCGTTGCGGATTGTCCACTTGCCATGTCACCTGCCACACGTTGCGGATTGTCCACCTGCCACATGTTGCGGATTGTCACTTGCCACATCACCTGCCAAACGTTGCGGATTGTCCACCTGCCACGTCACCTGCCACATATTGCGAATTGTCACTTGCCACGTCACCTGCCACGCATTGCGGATTGTCCAATTGCCACGTCACCTGCCACACATTGCGGATTGTCCCTTGCCACACGTTGCAGATTGTCCACCTGCCACGTCATCTGCCACATGTTGTGAATTGTCACTTGCCACGTCACCTGCCACACTTTGCAGATTGTCACTTGCCACAAGTTGGGGGCGGAGAAGGAAGAATACTGGCGCTCTGCCACTTACAGTGGACGCTGGACATTTTAACAGTCTGTCTAAATTCTAAACTGCAGCAACAACTGTTACCCTATTTGAGGCTCCAGCTCCTGTCACATCGGCTCTGAGACTGGAGTCCGACGTGACTCACTGACGTCACTCGTTGCTAGACGCCAGGCGGCCCAGGCGTTAGCAACGAGTGCAGGGAAGAGGCTCCACCTACCTGTTCCTCCTCCTCCTGGTATTAGTCGAGTCTCTCTATCTGCGCCGCTGATCGGCTGATGTGAGAGAGACTCGGCAGCGACAAAGAATGGGAGACATGTCATGTCAGTCAGGGCAGACAGTGCTTCTATTTTTTTGGGGGGGCAATTGCCCCGTTGCCCCCCTGGATCCACCCCTGCATCACCAGTGCCATGATGGCGGCCATGGGCTGGGTAGATGGACTCATCTCAATGTGTAGAGGGGAGTGGAATGTATATACAAAAAAAGTTCACTGCCCCCACAGCAAGGAGCACCGGAAGGGCCAACGCATGGCAAACAAAATCAAAGAATTTCCAAGCTCAACTTACCAACCAGCCTGCGACCAACCGATCGAACCTGTCTGACAGGATGTGTTAGAAACACGTATTTACAAATACACGGGTAAGCTGCAGGCCGCGGCAAGGCCCCCCGTATCCTGCAGACCCGGACTGGGTGCCGGGTGTTCAGTGTGTTCCTTAAGGAGTGTTGGGCTCCCTCCAGTCATCGGAATACATGTGCTCCATGGTGGGGACTCTTCCAGGTCAGCGTTCGGGGGGGGGGGGGGAGCAGGATACGGGGGGCCTTGCCGTGGTCTGCAGCTGACGCATGTATTTGTGAAAAGACCCCTGTTTTTAGCGGAATGTGAATACTCTGTGCTCATTGTCACCTGTTCTTCTTCCTGTATAGGGCCTGCCGGAGTGCCGGGAAACAAGGGAGACAGAGGGGACCCAGGTACCCCAGCCAATCACAGCGCTGTGTACTGACAGTGTATACTACTCTACACTGAGATAACAAACGGGGCCATTCTCTGCTATCGATTACCAGTTACTGCACATATATATGGGAGAGGAGTGACCACTGAGGAGGAGAGCAGGCGGGGGATGGGAGTATGCTCACTGAGGGTGTAAAGGAGAGCTGGGAGAGAAGTGACCGATGAGGAGGAGAGCAGGCGGGGGTGGGAGTATACTCACTGGGATGGGAATGCTGGGGTGGGATATAGAGGAGGGACCAATGGATGTGCTGGGGTGGGATATAGAGGAGGGACCAATGAATGTGCTGGGGTGGGATATAGAGGAGGGACCAATGGATGTGCTGGGGTGGGATATAGAGGAGAGACCAATGGATGTGCTGGGGTGGGATATAGAGGAGGGACCAATGGATGTGCTAGGGTGGGATATAGAGGAGGGACCAATGGATGTGCTTGGGTGGGATATAGAGGAGAGACCAATGGATGTGCTGGGGTGGGATATAGAGGAGGGACCAATGGATGTGCTAGGGTGGGATAAAGAGGAGGGACCAATGGATGTGCTGGGGCGGGATATAGAGGAGGGACCAATGGATGTGCTGGGGTGGGATATAGAGGAGGGACCAATGGATGTGCTAGGGTGGGATAAAGAGGAGGGACCAATGGATGTGCTGGGGTGGGATATAGAGGAGGGACCAATGGATGTGCTGGGGTGGGATATAGAGGAGGGACCAATGGATGTGCTGGGGTGGGATATAGAGGGGGGACCAATGGATGTGCTGGGGTAGAATATAGAGGAGGGACCAATGGATGTGCTGGGGTGGGATATAGAGGAGGGACCAATGGATGTGCTGGGTGGGATATAGAGGAGGGACCAATGGATGTGCTGGGGTAGGATATAGAGGAGGGACCAATGGATGTGCTGGGGTGGGATATAGAGGAGGGACCAATGGATGTGCTGGGGTGGGATATAGAGGAGGGACCAATGGATGTGCTGGGGTAGGATATAGAGGAGGGACCAATGGATGTGCTGGGGTAGGATATAGAGGAGGGACCAATGGATGTGCTGGGGTAGGATATAGAGGAGGGACCAATGGATGTGCTGGGGTGGGATATAGAGGAGGGACCAATGGATGTGCTGGGGTAAGATATAGAGGAGGGACCAATGGATGTGCTGGGGTAAGATATAGAGGAGGGACCAATGGGTGTGCTAGGGTGGGATAAAGAGGAGGGACCAATGGATGTGCTGGGGTGGGATATAGAGGAGGGACCAATGGATGTGCTGGGGTGGGATAAAGAGGAGGGACCAATGGATGTGCTGGGGTGGGATAAAGAGGAGGGACCAATGGATGTGCTGGGGTAAGATATAGAGGAGGGACCAATGGGTGTTCGGGGGATGAGAGGAGGAGGAGTGGATGCAGAATCCCCCATGTGAAAGGAGCCCTCAGTTTTAATATGATGTTGGATGGGATGGATAGAGTAGAATATACACACGTTGTATACCTCTCACCAAAATATACTATGTTATCTCTACACCATCCCCCATCCCCTAACAGAGAACTCTCTTCTAGGAATGAAAGGAGAAGCTGGTGAGAAAGGCTACAAAGGAATAATAGGTGAGACATTCCACCTGGTATGAGGGCCATATGAGACCGTCCTCCCTGTATGAGGGTCAGGTGAGACCGTCCTCCCTGTATGAGGGTCAGGTGAGACCGTCCTCCCTGTATGAGGGCCAGGTGAGACCGTCCTCCCTGTATGAGGGCCAGGTGAGACCGTCCTCCCTGTATGAGGGCCAGGTGAGACCGTCCTCCCTGTATGAGGGCCAGGTGAGACCGTCCTCCCTGTATGAGGGCCAGGTGAGACCGTCCTCCCTGTATGAGGGCCAGGTGAGACAGTCCTCCCTGTATGAGGGCCAGGTGAGACCGTCCTCCCTGTATGAGGGCCAGGTGAGACCGTCCTCCCTGTATGAGGGCCAGGTGAGACAGTCCACCCTGTATGAGGGCCAGGTGAGACCGTCCTCCCTGTATGAGGGCCAGGTGAGACCGTCCTCCCTGTATGAGGGCCAGGTGAGACCGTCCTCCCTGTATGAGGGTCAGGTGAGACAGTCCTCCCTGTATGAGGGTCAGGTGAGACCGTCCTCCCTGTATGAGGGTCAGGTGAGACAGTCCTCCCTGTATGAGGGTCAGGTGAGACCGTCCTCCCTGTATGAGGGTCAGGTGAGACAGTCCTCCCTGTATGAGGGTCAGGTGAGACAGTCCACCCTGTATGAGGGCCAGGTGAGACCGTCCTCCCTGTATGAGGGCCAGGTGAGACCGTCCTCCCTGTATGAGGGCCAGGTGAGACCGTCCTCCCTGTATGAGGGTCAGGTGAGACCGTCCTCCCTGTATGAGGGCCAGGTGAGACCGTCCTCCCTGTATGAGGGCCAGGTGAGACCGTCCTCCCTGTATGAGGGCCAGGTGAGACCGTCCTCCCTGTATGAGGGCCAGGTGAGACCGTCCTCCCTGTATGAGGGCCAGGTGAGACCGTCCTCCCTGTATGAGGGCCAGGTGAGACCGTCCTCCCTGTATGAGGGCCAGGTGAGACCGTCCTCCCTGTATGAGGGCCAGGTGAGACCGTCCTCCCTGTATGAGGGCCAGGTGAGACAGTCCACCCTGTATGAGGGTCAGGTGAGACCGTCCTCCCTGTATGAGGGCCACACCTTGCATGTTTGTGCATTTTTTTTGCAGAGCAGGAGACAAATGACTTTGTATTCCATTGTTGCTCGTCGATGTAAATCGGCCCGTGGAAGTCAAAGTCTTTATATTGGTATAGTGTTGGCCATGCTCTACTGATGGGGTTAATGAGCCCCTTGAAGTGGAAGTTGGGCTTGAAACCTGACAAGACATGAAAATCTGAAATGTAATTGGTTCTTTATTCTGATTGCAGGATTCCCTGGGCAAAAGGGAGAAAGTGGATTCAGTGGAAGTGAATGACCACCGGGGCCCCAGGGACCTCCAGGGCCAGCAGGAGCCAACGGGAAGGATGGTGAGACATGATGAGAGGAGGCATGAAGATCACCCGTCCAACACAATCCAATATTTTACACTTCAGTTATGTTCATCCAGAAGAAGCCAAAACAAAACTCCAGGCAATCAGCTGGAATCCGATCCTCTCCCCTTCCCGACAAGGACTGGGGGCTTCACCACTGGGCTGGGGGTGTGGGGGGGGGGCAATGTCTCTTACATTGTTTGGAGACATAGAAGGGGTGGTGGTGTCCATACACATTCCATGGTTGGAGGCCTATTGGCATTGGGCACCGGTTGTGATGTCTGTGGCCCCCTACAGAGGGGAATAGGATTTTTCAGATTGGGGTGAGGATTAGGATGGGGGGGACCAGTATCAGATGATTCGACTCTTCTTGTACCTGATTATATGAGTGTTGCGTCTTATATCATGACACCCACTTCTCTCACAGGGGTGAAAGGTGAACCGGGAGAGCCGGGACAAGATGGACGAAAAGGTGAAATCGTTTTTTTTATATCTTCCATTGTCTTGTGTGATAGATGGTGAGTGCTGGAAATGGCCCTATGTCCCACTGGGGGCCCCCTCGGGTTCCTTGTTGGGGATCCCGGGGTCCCATTCCATTCATATTTCATACAACCTAAAGCAATCAGCAATATGTAAACCAAAGTCATGTTGTCATCCATAGGTGACATGGGGGCTGCTGGCGCTCGTGGCCCCCCTGGTGTACAGGGCCTGCTGGGCGAGAAAGGAAGCAAAGGGGACATCGGGACAAGAGGCATTCCAGGTGAGGGGATCCGAACGAGGGGCCCAATCAGATTGGTGGGGGGGGGGGTGTATTGGGTTTGGGTCCGGTCTTTAGTTACCATACCTGTTGTGGTGTACCTGTGAAGGAACAGTCATGTGACCTCTGACCTCAGCAATGGTGCTTCCCGCTTCTATCTCACATGACCGGCTCCTTCTATATTACTGCATGGAGAGATTCATGTACAGCACTGAGATCAGGGGCGTAACTATAGGGGGTGAAGCAGTTGCAACCGCAACCGGGCCCTGTGATGCAGGGGGCCCATGCAGCCCCCTCTACATATGGCTGGCAGCAGCATAGGCAGCTAGGGGTACCAGTGCACCATGCACACGGGTGGCTGGAGGTGGAGGGTGACTAGCAGAGCTCCATTCTCGACTATCGCACTGGCTGCTCTTTAGTTGTGCATTCCCCGTGTGCCCTGTGTCCTCGGCCGGCTCCTCAGAGTACCCCTCTCCTGCTCCATGCATTGCCGCTCAGTCCGATGTCTGTTCTCCCCAGCCAGAGTCCCACCCCCCCCCTCCTCCTCCCCCGTCATACACAGATGATGAAAGGTCTTTCTGGGACATGTGCTGATCACCCGTCCAGCACACTGGATGGAGCCCAGGCATGGGTGAGTGAGAGGACCCCATCCCCCACACACCATTACATACCCCCTCCATCTCCCCCTGGGGACAGGGACCCCTTCTCACCTGGGGACAGGGACCCCCACCTCCCCTGGGGACAGGGACCCCTTCTCACCTGGGGGCAGTAACTTCATCTGCCCTGGAGAAAAGGACCTCATCTCTTCTGGGGACGGGGACCCCATCCTGCCTAGGCACAGTCCCCCAATGGGGCACCTAAAAATTAAAAAAAAATAATAATAAAAAAAACTACTGATGCCAGTGGTGGAACTACAGGGCTCACAAAGGTCATACCTGTGACCACGCCCTGGAGTTCCACCGCCGGACACAGAGGGAAGGGCCCTGGCTGGGGTTCAGGGGGGCCCTTCATGGTTTCTTGCATCGGGGCCCTGAAGGTTCTAGTTACGCCACTGACTGAGACCGATCGTATGATTGTAGTAGGCAGCTCCTTCCACTCAACTCGCACTTTCAGGATGGGCACTGCCATGTAACCCTCATAATGAGACCCCAATACTTAATACCCAATACCCAATGCTGTGTGATGTGAGATGACCCCCTACTGTGTTTCCTCCTGTACAGGCTCTACCGGACCCCCAGGAGAGAAGGGACAGAAAGGTGACCCAGGTACGTCACATTTTATCCAGTGTCAGGTCTGGGGCTCGTATTATTCATGGCACACAGTTCTATGCCACGGGGGTCTACTAGTACCCCCTCCCACCGATTACCACCCTGATTTCCACCACTACCACAGCTCACCTCCACATTTTTGTTCTACAAGAACCATTGAGTTTAGTATTCCCCTCTCATCATTCTTATTGGGGGTAACCCTCCCCCCCCCAATCTCTATATGGAACACCCCAGCTCTACCATCTTTATAGATGGTGCCCCATACCAATCTCACATGCCACCAAACGTATTATAAAGGGCGCTACCTCCATCCTTTGTGTATGGGGTCTCCCACCATTTCTATGTGGGGTACGCCTCACCCAACATTCATATATGGGTCACCCCTGCCTCTCCAGTACTATATGAGACGCCCCTCCCCCCATGAATTTTCAATATGGAGTTCTCCCACCATTTCTTTATCAGATGCCCCTCCTCAATCAGTTCTCTATGGGGCACCCCTTCCTCACCACTACTATATGGGATGCCCCTCCCCAAACATTACTATATGCATCGGGTCCCTTCACATTTTTTATATGGGGTGTCCCCATCATTTCTTTATCAGAAGCCCCTCCTCCATAAGTCCTCTATGGCGCACCCCTCCCCCACCATTCCTATATAGGGTGCCCCATACCAATCTCATATGCCATAAAGCATTACTATAAAGGGTGCTCCCTCCACCCTTTCTGTATGGGGGTTCCCACCATTTCTATGTGGGGTACGCCTCACCCAACATCCATATATGGGTCACCCCTGCCTCTCCAGTACTATATGAGATGCCCCTCCCCCCATGCATTTTCTATATGGAGTTCCCCCACCATTTCTTTATGAGATGCCCCTCCTCGATCAGTTCTCTATGGGGCACCCCTTCCTCACCATTCCAATATGAGACACATGTGCCCCACCAGTACTATACGGGATTATCCTCCACATGCATTACTTTTGGGGTGCTCTCTCCACCATTTCTATAAGGAGTGCCCCCCTACCATTCCTATATGGGATGCCCCTCCCCCATCCTTCCTAAACGGGACACTTCTGCCCACCATTTCTATAAGGGGTGCCCCCCTACCATTCCTATATGCGATGCCCTTCCCCCATACTTCCTAAACAGGACACTTCTGCCCGCCATTTCTATAAGGGGTGCCCCCCTACCATTCCTATATGCGATGCCCCTCCCCCATCCTTCCTAAACGGGCCACTTCTGCCCACCATGACTGTATGGGGTGCCCCCCTACCATTCCTATATGTGATGCCCTTCCCCCATATTTCCTAAACGGGACACTTCTGCCCACCATTGCTGTATGGGATGCCCCCCTACCATTCCTATTTGGGGGTACTTATTATCTCGTATCTCTTACAGGAGTGAAGGGGAGTATGGGACAGAAAGGTGAAGAAGGACGGGCAGGTAAGATGAAGGCCTCGTTCATGAATGTGGGTAGAACAGAGAGTTCTCATTTCAGATGGACTTCAGACACTGAGAGAAGATGAGATCAGAGCGCTTCCATCGGGGGAGGAGAATCTCCCTCCACTATATTCACTCATATGGAGGAGAAATTGTCTGAAAATGGTTTATTTGTTCTGCAGGAGCTCACGGTTATCCTGGGAGTAGAGGGCAGATGGGACCCCCAGGACCTCCAGGGCCAAAGGGGGAGCCTGGCCAGGAAGGTAAGACCGACCTAGAACCCGAGCGACCAGACCTAGAACCCGAACGGCCAGGCCTAGAACCCGAACGGCCAGGCCTAGAACCCGAGCGGCCATATCTAGAACCCGAGCGGCCAAACCTAGAACCCGAGTGACCAGACCTAGAATGTGCGAGACGAGACTGAGGAGGAGAGATGCACCCAGAACCACGAGAGTAAGATCTGGATAAAACCTCCGATATACAGGAGATGATCTAGAACCAGAGATATAAGGTATAGAACCTGGAATACACACTCACCGGACACTTTATTAGGTGCCCCTTGCTAGTAGCGGGTTGGACCCCCTTTGGCCTTCATTCTTGGTGGAAGAGATACAACAAGGTGTTGGGAAAGTTCCTCAGAGATTTTGCTCCATAGTGACCTGATAACATCACACAGTTGCTGCAGATTTGTCGGCTGCACATCCATAATGCCTAATCTCCCATTCCACCACATCCCAAAGGTGCTCTATTGGATGAGATGTGGGGAGTGTGGAGCCCATTGGAGGACGGGGACCTCATTGTCCAGTGGTGAGATGATTGGAGCTTTGTGACATGGTGCATTATCCTGCTGGAAGGAGCCATCAGAAGATGGGTCACCCCATCCCCCACACCATTACACCCCCACCACCAGCCTGAACCGGTGATACCCCATCCCCCACACCATTACACCCCCACCACCAGCCTGAACCGGTGATACCCCATCCCCCACACCATTACACCCCCACCACCAGCCTGAACCGGTGATATCCCATCCCCCACACCATTACACCCCCACCACCAGCCTGAACCGGTGATACCCCATCCCCCACACCATTACACCCCCACCACCAGCCTGAACCGGTGATACCCCATCCCCCACACCATTACACCCCCACCACCAGCCTGAACCGGTGATATCCCATCCCCCACACCATTACACCCCCACCACCAGCCTGAACCGGTGATATCCCATCCCCCACACCATTACACCCCCATCACCAGCCTGAACCGGTGATACCCCATCCCCCACACCATTACACCCCCACCACCAGCCTGAACCGGTGATATCCCATCCCCCACACCATTACACCCCCACCACCAGCCTGAACCGGTGATACCCCATCCCCCACACCATTACACCCCCACCACCAGCCTGAACCGGTGATACCCCATCCCCCACACCATTACACCCCCACCACCAGCCTGAACCGGTGATACCCCATCGCCCACACCATTACACCCCCACCACCAGCCTGAACCGGGGATACCCCATCCCCCACACCATTACACCCCCACCACCAGCCTGAACCGGTGATACCCCATCCCCCACACCATTACACCCCCACCACCAGTCTGAACCGGTGATATCCTGTGACCTTGACCTATATGATCTAGATCCTGACCTATGTTATTTAGACCCTGACCTACATGATCTAGACCTTGTTCTATATGATCTAGACCTTGACCTATAAGATCTAGACCTTGAATTACATGACCTAGACCCTGACCTATGTGATTTAGACGTTGACCTACATGAGCTAAATCCTGACCTATATGATCTAGATATTGACCTGTAAGATCTAGACGTTGACCTACATGATTTAGAACCTGACCTATATGATCTAGACCTTGACCTATATGATCTAGACCCTGAACTATAAGATCTAGACCTTGACCTATATGCAGGGCCAGGACAAGGGGTGGGCAGGAGGGGGCGGCTGCCCCTGGCGCAATGGTTTATTGCAGGGGTAGGGGGCACCCTGACCCTAACCCTAAGGGAAAGGGTGGCACAGTTTGGCGTCTTTGCCCTGGGCGCTGGATGACCTTGTCCCGGCACTGCCTATATGATCTAGACCTTGACCTATAAAATATAGACCTTGACCTATAAGATCTAGACCTTGACCTATACGATCTAGACCTTGACCTATATGATCTTGACCCTGACCTATATGATCTAGACCTTGACCTACA
This sequence comes from Lithobates pipiens, assembly GCF_037356315.1. Lineage (NCBI taxonomy): Eukaryota > Metazoa > Chordata > Amphibia > Anura > Ranidae > Lithobates > Lithobates pipiens. The sequence goes on along the minus strand of NW_027507784.1, from coordinate 349,286,154 downwards.
TGATCTAGACCTTGACCTACATGATCTAGACCTTGACCTACATGATCTAGACCCTGACCGATAAGATCTAGACCCTGACCTACATGATCTAGAACCACTGAGGCAGAATCCCAGCCAATGGACACAGTGAATGGACAGCAGGACCTGTAATCAGATGTGTCAGACATCAGTGAACGTTCAATGTAATATTCTGAAAACAATTCCTAATGATGTGATTTTCTTTTATCTTCACACAGTGCGTCCATATGAAGGTAAGTACACGTCATCTGATATATGTCCGTGTGTGTGGGGGGGGGGGGTGCAGAGTGATAGGTCTCCTATCTGTTGATATACCATCCACTGACCTCCCCTGACCGGAATGTCCCCTCCCTGTCCTAGACACATCCACAAGTTATACGGAGTGTAACGCACTCAGGAAGAGTCCGCCCGCCGTAGATGTTCCCTCTGTCTGGCACCACATGATCCAAGATCCCTCGGAGCACCCAGTCATTAGCCGTAACTCAATGTAGGATGAAAACACCAGTACAGAGAGGTAACACTCAGGGGCAATGACCCTCCCTTGGATTCAGGGCAGGGTAAACTGTCCAATCAGCAATAAGGTATTCAGCATTTGAATAATAGACCGCCTTATCAGCAGGGGGGGCTGTTGGAGGAATTCCCCCCTCCCCTCTCTGCCCCCGGTTTACATGCCAGGAACACCAATATAAAACATCCATCCCATAATATCCTTCTAAGGCTGACAGACACAACAGAACAATGGGACACAGCCACACCCCAAACGATCCCAGCAAAGAGTCCCACAGCATGAGACAACACACAATATATACCTATATACAACATACAGCGAGTCTGACTAGCGCAGATCATAGTGGGGTTCTTGGTCACCCTGCGCCCCTAATAGACACAGGGTAACTTACACATAGGAGGGGCCGGGGGAGCTGGACACAGAGTTTCCAGAGCTCTCCAAGGTAAGCTGAGTTCCACAAGCCCCCCACCCAAAGTGACTCCCATCACATAGAGCTCCCCGGGGGGCCCTGGCCATATATACCCCCAGCGTGTACCCTGGAGGAGACAGCGCTTTTTTTGGTCTGTTGATTATCATTGAAATCGTTCTGTTATAATCGTTCAATAAGTTGTAAATCATCTGCCAATCCTTCCAGAAATTCAGGGAGCTCCCAGCTTGCCGCACTCCCTGTCTGTGCTGCACTCTTATCAGTTACATTGTTTCTAGTTCTCTCTGCTCTACAGATCACTTTACCCCTCTGTGATGGAGATGAGGGGGGGGGGGGGGGTGTCCTGTAGTCATGTCCAAGTGTGACAACGCCTCCTTAGATACATACAATATGGCGTGAGCGTTGTCACTCCGGGGCAGGACGTGTTATTGGCAGGATCACCAGGTCAAAATGTAGAAGATTTAGGAGTTACAAAAAAATGAAAATGAATGCAGCCACCGCAATGGAGGAATGTTAAGCTGTAATATGAGTCAAAGTTTTTGCACTTTGGTTTATATCCTTCCCAGCAGAGAAGCGTGCAGAGGGTCCAACACCTGCTCTGCACCCAGATCTGTATCCTTTTTGTAGCGCCGCCCTGCTGAGAATAATAAAAACTGTCATTCTAATTTCTAGATCTGGTGAGGATCGCTGGTGGTGGGAGCAGTGGCCGAGTGGAAGTCAAATACAATGAACAGTGGAAGGCGATCTGCAGCATCGGCTGGGACATTAATGATGGGACGGTGATCTGTCGGATGCTGGGCTACACCCGGGCCCGGAGAGTGAGCACTTCCCGTAATAGTATGTTATGTTTACTCCTCCTCCTGATCTGTTCAGCCCTCCTCCTGATTGTACATCGCTCCCTCTAATTGTACATCCCTCCCCCTGATCTGTTCATCCCTCCTCCTGATCTGTTCATCCCTCCTCCTGATCTGTTCATCCCTCCTCCTGATCTGTTCATCCCTCCTCCTGATTGTACATCGCTCCCTCTAATTGTAAATCCCTCCTTCCTATCCGTTCACCCCTCCTCCTGATTGTACATCCCTCCCCCTGATCTGTTCATCCCTCCTCCTGATTGTACATCCCTCCCACTGATCTGTTCACCCCTCCTCCCTATTGTAAATCCCTCCCTCCTATCCGTTCACCCCTCCTCCTGATTGTACACCCCTCCCCCTGATCTGTTCACCCCTCCTCCCGATTGTACATCCCTCTCTCCTATCCGTTCACCCCTCCTCCTGATTGCAAATTCCTCCCCCTGATCTGTTCACCCCTCTTCCTGATTGTATATCCCTTCCCCTGATCTGTTCACCCCTCCTTCTGATTGTACACCCCTCCCCCTGATCTGTTCACCCCTCCCCCTGATCTGTTCACCCCTCCTCCTGTTCTGTTCACCCCTTCTCCTGATTTTACATCCCTCCCCCTGATCTGTTCATCCCTCCTCCTGATTGTACATCGCTCCCTCTAATTGTAAATCCCTCCTTCCTATCCGTTCACCCCTCCTTCTGATTGTACATCCCTCCCCTGATCTGTTCATCCCTCCTCCTGATTGTACATCCCTCCCACTGATCTGTTCACCCCTCCTCCCTATTGTAAATCCCTCCCTCCCATCCGTTCACCCCTCCTCCTGATTACAAATTCCTCCCCCTGATCTGTTCACCCCTCCTCCTGATTGTACACCCCTCCCCCTGATCTGTTCAGCCCTCCTCCTGTTCTTTTCACCCCTCCTCGTGATTGTACATCCCTCCCCCTGATCTGATCACCCCTCTTCCTGATTGTACTTCCCTCCCCCTGATCTGTTTAGCCCTCCTCCTGATTGTACATCTCTCCTCCTGTTCTGTTCACCCCTCCTCCTGATTGTACATCTCTCCCCCTGATCTGATCACCCCTCCTCCTGATTGTACATCCCTCCCCCTGATCTGTTCAGCCCTCCTCCTGATTGTTCAGCCCTCCCCCTGATCTGTTCACCCCTCCCCCTGATCTGTTTAGCCCTCCTCCTGATTGTACATCTCTCCTCCTGTTCTGTTCATCCCTCCTCCTGATTGTACATCCCTCCCCCTGATCTGTTCAGCCCTCCTCCTGATTGTTCAGCCCTCCCCCTGATCTGTTCACCCCTCCCCCTGATCTGTTTACCCCTCCCTCTGATTGTTCACCCCTCCCTCTGATTGTACATCCCTCCCCCTGATCTGTTCAGCCCTCCTCCCGATTGTAAAGCCCTCCCCGTGATCTGTTCAGCCCTCCTCCTGATTGTACATCCCTCTCACTGATCTGTTCAGCCCTCCCTCTGATCTGTTCAGCCCTCCCACTGATCTGTTCAGCCCTCCTCCTGATTGTACATCCCTCCCACTGATCTGTTCAGCCCTCCTCCTGATTGTACATCCCTCCCCCTGATCTGATCACCCCTCCTCCTGATTGTACATCCCTCCCCCTGATCTGTTCGGCCCTCCCCTGATCTGTTCAGCCCTCCTCCCGATTGTACAGCCCTCCCCCCTGATCTGTTCAGCCGTCCCCCTGACGTGTTCGGCCCTCCCCCTGATCTGTTCAGCCCTCCCACTGATCTGTTCAGCCCTCCTCCTGATTGTACATCCCTCCCACTGATCTGTTCAGCCCTCCTCCTGATTGTACATCCCTCCCCTGATCTGTTCAGCCCTCCTCCCGATTGTACAGCCATCCCCCTGATCTGTTCAGCCGTCCCCCTGACGTGTTCGGCCCTCCCAGTGATCTGTTCAGCCCTCTTCCCAATTGTACATCCCTCCCCATGATCTGTTCGGCCCTCCTCCTAATTGTACATCCCTCCCCCTGATCTGTACAGCCCTCCTCCTGGTTGTGCATTCCTCCCTATAGGAGACTCACCACTGTCCATTCATCAATTGTCTGCACAGGTAGCAAACTTATGTCTCATTTAACAATTGGAAGGGTGCTCTCTGCTCTGGTTGGTTGCCGTGGACAATGCAGACACTTGTAGGGTCCCACGTGACTCTGGATTTAGTGTCTCCTGACTGACTTGTTGCTTGTCTCTCCGCAGCATTTTTTACGCTTGTTTCGGCTTGGCTGACGAATGTGCAATGTACAGGACAGGAGGCACATCTAATGCTCTGCAGAAACCTCGTCTGGAAGAATTATAACTGTCAAAGTCAAGCTGAAGTGGAATGTGCGTCTGGAATACAGTGACATCTGGAATTTCAAGACAACCGCATTGTGTGCGATGGCCAGTCATTATGGGAAACATTCCATATTAATCCAGAATGATTATAATGATAATTCTAGAGTACGTAGAGCCCCACTATAGGGTACAATAAGAGTAGTCAGTCACACTGCCTCCTATCAAGCCAATTAAATCTCTGCTGGGGCAATATGGGGCACATGGGGCAATATATCTGACCGCACTTTAAGGCAGAATTCACCTTTACCAAAAATCTGCCCCTACAGGAAAGGAGGGGGGGGGGGGTGGGGATCTGTAGATAAAAACAACCTGCAGCTTTGACCAAAGTTGGATGATGCCCTTGCTATAGGTGAAGGCCATTTACATTCTTCCCAAAGCCTGACCGAAAAACTCCCAGAGATGACATCATCACATCCTGCCTTGTTGATACTATGTTGCTAAAGCCCTCCCAGCTGTTACAGTTCATGCCCACCATCACAGGGGGGCGCTCTTAATCTGATTTAAAACCTTGCCTATGCGTTTTCTCTCCCCTGATGCAGTAGCTCTGAGCTCAGCATTTGGGAGCGCCCTCCTGTGGTTGTGGAGTGAATAGTAACAGCTGGGAGTGTCTTAGCAATGTCCTAGCAACAAGGCAGGACGGGATGAGAGCACTTCTGCCTTTTCCCAGCTGCACTGCCTGTTTTGTCTACTGTCTGCCAATGAAGTTTTTTGGTAACGGTGAACTAACCCTTTAACAATGGGAAATACGGGTCAGCACGATCTTCTTGGAGAATCATTCTCTGCAGACGATCGAGAAATGTTACCTACAGAAATCAAACCTGGGAGATATAGATGAAGAATAAAATGATTGTAACCTAAAACTGTCTGCGATGTGTTTCCTTTGATGAAGAATATTCATTAAATCTTCCCAGGGATCAGCCTGAGTACCCCCTTTATATGTAGTGAGTACCTGTCTGTAGGTAGGTAGAGGTCCCCCTAAGGGTTGGCCCTCATGTCACATGGGTGTCCATTTATTAGGTGGGTGGAGCTCAGGCTTGAGGCCTTTTTGCCAGGAGACCGATTGAGAGAGAAGGGGTGCTTCCAGGGGTGTTCGTGCTTTGCTCTTCGGGGGAGGGGCTGTTGGAAGCTCCTCCCAATTATCTCCACCATTCCTTCCACCTAACCCAAGAGGGAATTTAGGATAGATTGTCAATGGGAGAGGCTGAGACAGCATGCTGCAGAAACACAGAGGTTGGTGCTTCCCCTTGTCCTCACCTCTGGGGGGGCAGTAGTCAGCAATGTGTATGAAAGAGGACACTTACCTGATGCTATTCATCCCTTATGCACTCCTGATATTAGTTGTTATACTTTATTCATTACATTAGTAAAGTTTGTCCACATCCAGAGCCACTGTATGATAATCTAATGGAGTGAAGAGTCCTATACAGCCAATACCTGGGGAGTAGAGCCAGAAGTTTACTTTCCTGGTGAAAAACTGGCCCTGAAAGCTTACCTGTGGACCAGATGTGTGATCACTCTTGGCCCTGGAAGCTTACCTGTGGACCAGGTGTGTGATCACTTTGGCCCCGGAAGCTTACCCATGGACCAGGTGTGTGATCACTCTTGGCCCCAGAAGCTGGACCAGGTGTGTGATGACTCTTGGTGGCCACAGAAGCTTACCTGTGGACCAGATGTGTGATCACTCACTCTTGGTTGGCTATGGAAGCTTACCTGTGGACCAGGTGTGTGATCACTTTTGGCCCCAGAAGCTTACCTGTGGACCAGGTGTGTGATCACTCTTGGTGGCCCCAGAAGCTTACCTGTGGACCAGGTGTGCGATTACTCTTGTCCCCCGGAAGCTTACCTGTGGACAGGTGGGTGACCACTCTTGGTGGCCCTGGAAGCTTACCTGTGGACCAGTTGTGTGATCACTCTTGGCCCAGGAAGCTTACCTGTAGACCAGGTGTGTGATCACTCTTGGTTGGCTCCGGAAGTTTAGCTGTGGACCAGGTGTGTGATCACTTTTGGCCCCGGAAGCTTACCTGTGGACCAGGTGTGTGATCACTCTTGGCCCCCGGAAGCTTACCTGTGGACAGGTGGGTGATCACTCTTGGTGGCCCCGGAAGCTTACCTGTGGACGAAGTGTGTGATCACTCTTGGTCCAGAAGCTTACCTGTGGACCAGGTGTGTGATCACTCAGTCCCAGAAGCTTACCTGTGGACCAGGTGTGTGATCACTTTTGGCCTCTGGAAGATTACCTGCAGACAGGTGGGTGATCATTCTTGGTGGCCCCGGAAGCTTACCTGTGGACCAGGTGTGTGATCACTTTTGGCCTCTGGAAGATTACCTGCAGACAGGTGTGTGATCACTCTTGGTGGCCCCGGAAGCTTACTTGTGGACAGGTGTGTGATCACTCTTGGCCCCAGAAGCTTACTTGTGGACAGGTGTGTGATCACTCTTGGTGGCCCCGGAATCTTACCTGTGGACCAGGTGTGTGATCACTCTTGATGGAAAGCGGGTTACCTACGTGAAGACCAGAAGGATGGGAAGATTAAGTTTCAGTCCACCATCCATGATAGTGTTGGTTTGGGTAGAACAACCTGTGATGCCCTGTAACCTAGATTCCTGGGCTCAGATACAGCTGCATGCGAAGGCCACAGGAAACTGAGGTGAGGCCTGCTCTACTGTCCACAAGAGCTGACTGGCTGACAAGAACAACCAAAATCATTCAATGGTGTCCTTGGTTGGCTGCAAATTGGGGTAATTCACAAGGTTGGCTGAGCTAGCAGAGCTGGGACAAGACCAGTGGGGGCTGGTGAAGTTTTAGGATGGGGGGCACAAGACCCTGTCCCTCCACGTTTGGCCCCTCCCACTTCTCATAAGCCACACCCCTTATAGAATCCACATCATATACCAGGCTGCACATTATACACAGAACCCTGCACATCATATACCAGGCTGTACATTATACACCGGGCTCTGCATTCTGCAACCTGTAAATCGCACATAACTGCATTCTGTAAATTGCACATATCTGCATTCTGCAACCTGTAAATTGCACATATCTGCATTCTGCAACCTGTAAATTGCACATAACTGCATTCTGTTGTGCTGCCCGAGGGCCCTGTGCCACTAGGGGGCCCCATCAGGGTTGCCAGCCTCAGTAAAACCACTGAAAGTATGTAAAAATCTGTGTTTTTTTTTTAGATCTGTCTCTCCAGTACCTTCTCAGTCAATAGAAACATGTCTGTTTATACTGTGTGATTGTATACTGTGTGTGTGTTTGTGTATACTGTGTGGCCCCAAAATGTCTGATTGCCTGGGGGCCCCATAATCTCCTATTGCCCGGGGGCCCCATGAGTTGTCAGTCCGCCCCTGGGTGTACGGCTCCTCCCCTTCAGTCTTGCACAGGTTTAGCGGCTCCTCCCCCTTCAGTCTTGCGCAGGTGTAGCGGCTCCTCCCCTTCAGTCTTGCACAGATGTACTGGCTCCTCCCCTTCTGTCTTGCACAGGCCCTCTGGAAATCGCCAGATTCTTCTGGAAGTTAGCGGGTTCTTCCCCTCAAGCAAGATTGATCCCCCCCCCACACCTGTGCAAGACTGAAGGGGAGGAGCCGGTACACCTGTGCAAGACTGAAGGGGAGGAGCCGCTACACCTGTGCAAGACTGAAGGGGAGGAGCCGGTACACCTGTGCAAGACTGAAGGGGAGGAGCCGGTACACCTGTGCAAGACTGAAGGGGAGGAGCCGGTACACCTGTGCGAGACTGAAGGGGAGGAGTCACTACACCTGTGCAAGACTGAAGGGGAGGAGCCGCTACACCTGTGCAAGACTGAAGGGGAGGAGCCGCTACACCTGTGCAAGACTGAAGGGGAGGAGCCGGTACACCTGTGCTATTCTTATGTCATTTTCCTTGTTACTTTGTATTTACCGTTCTCTCCTGCAGTGTATCTCTGTGTATTGGGTGTTATGTGAAGTTATCATTTTATTGTATCTTTTTCTGAGCATTAAATCAATCATTTAAAAGAGAGAAAACAAAGGAAAGTTCTATCTGTCTGGAAATAGGATTTAACCGCTTCCTGTTCAGTGATGTCACCGGCCTTTCCGTAGTCGTACCGAGACAATTTACCATCGCAGGCATCACCTCGTTGTTTAGAGCCGGCGGTCGGCTCTCTTGTAACAGCAATCCGAGTGTCTCACCAGCCGCTGGATTGCTATTAAAAACAGCCAAAAGGGACATTCCCCTCCCCCTGCTGCCTTCTGCGGCTTTCCCGTCACACTGGGAGAACCGAGCGACCAGCCGGCATGTCCGCTGGCCGGCCGAGCGGATAAACAAAGCTGGGCTCGGCTTTGATTGGCTGTCTGCTTAAAATAGTAAACAGAAAGTGATGACATCACTTCCGCTTTTCTCAGAAATCATTGGCGCCATTTTTTTTTTAAATCAAAAGTATTCAGAAACGCAGTTTTTTGGTGTTATAAAGGATTTTAAGTGCAGAGGAGGGATCGGGGGTCTTAAAGATCCCTCCATAATGAGGACCTGTCTCAAGGATGTTGACATTCGCTGTAACAGAAATAAAAGTGATAAAAAAATAAATGAAAAAAAATAAAGCAACAGTGTAAAAATAAAAGAAATTAATAAAAAAAAAGAAAAAATGAAAGTGCCCCCCCCACCCCCCCTGTGCTTGCTTTGGTCCCACCCGCGCGAAAACAACGGTCGTCCCACACAGGTGAGATATCGCCGAGAACGTCAGATCACGGGCAGTAACTCCACCCCCAGAAAGTCTTTTAAAGCGGCACGTAAAAGTTGTTTATCGCTGTTGCACGGCGTGTGCTATTTGAAAGTGTGACATGTTTGGTATCTATTTATTCGATCTAACATTTAATCTTTTATATTTCACAAAAAAAAGGGTTGTGTATTGTGTTTTTTTTTTGCATTAAAATTCAAAAAAGTATTTATTTCCTAAAAAAAATTGCATTAGAAAAATCGCTGCACACATACTGTGTGTCAAAAAAAATTGCAAAACCCACCAATTTATTCTCTAGGGCCTCTGCTTTAAAAAAAAAAACAACTATATATATATATATAATGTTTGGGGATTCTAATTAATTTTTTAGCAAAAAAAAAACAAAACAGATTGTTACATGTGAAGAACGAGTGCCAGAAAAGTATTTAGGTCCAAAGAACTGACAGGGGGGGGGGGCATTGGGGGAGGGGTGTGAGGTGTTGGTATCGGAGGGTCTCAGATGTCGGTATCGGAGGGTGTGAGATGTCCGGTGTCTCCATTGTGGATGTTCTTGGTGGTTCCTCGTTATTCCGGGAATAATATCTGATTCCAGCAGAGGTCTCCATCGCACCGCACAGCCGACATCTCTATAGAAATTCCGCAGCACATCGCACCCTCCGCAGAGCATCGAATTCGGAGAAAGTCGCAGGATTCCGATCGTCGTCTACAATGTATAAAATACGAAGGAGAAGAGAGGAGACATAGAGGACACAATGAAGGAGGAGAAATATGAGATAAATGGGATTCTATGGGGTGATAAATCCTCTCCGGTGCTCAAAACTGACGCAGGAGGAATGGGAGTCTCCCAATAATAAAATATAAAATATAATATAAAATATAAAATAAATAAAATAATGATCAGAGCAAAGAGGAAAACCACCAAATAACATTTTCGGGGTGGATTTACTAAAGGGGAAGTAAAATCTTCAGCTCAGCGGGAACAGTCCCAATACACTGAAGATGTTTCACAATCACTAGAAATGAAGAATTATCACCTCATTGCAAAATGTTGTCCCACAAATTGAAATATCAGCAGAACGAGTTATTTGGCTTTGCGGTCGCAGTCCGGACAGCTCGGCGGTGGAAACTAAAAGTTGTTTGAGGGAATTTACTGGCGCAGTTGGGGAAGAATTTCTTCAGTTTTATTTCTGGGCTGAGGGACCGTAAAGGACAAAGCAGATCAGGACTGCTGTTAGAAACCAAGCAGCCCAATGCAGCTAAACTAACAGACCCCCCCCCCCCCCCCTCCAAAAAACCCCACAGGTTTCAATGCTCCAGTTATGAATGAAGATAGTGATTGATCGGTACTGATCACTTATTGTGTTTATTCAGGAAGGGAAGGGGCTGGTAAATGTGACATATTTACTGCACACTTGACCCACTCTCCATCTTGAAGGATTCTATTGTGTGCTGGCAGCTGCTGGTTGGAAGGAGAGGAGGGTGGTAGACATGGGCGCCGTCAATAAATTAGTTTTGTTCTGTTCCGTTACAGTTCGTATTAAAATTAATTCGTACTTCGTATTTCGTGTCCGAAATTCCGTTTCGTACGAAATATGAATTGTCGTTAGGTTCGTTAATTTGTATGAACGTTCATTACGATGAATTTAAAGGCAAAAATATACCTCAATATGACAGTCGATGCTGATAGAAGTTTGGTTTTTGTCCGAAATACGAAGTTTCATTAGATGAGAAAGAGAGAAGCGGATTGTCTGCCATGCACAGCTGGTCCAGTTTTCGCCTGCTCCTCCTGGGGCTGCTTATTATGAGGGGCTCCCACCATCCCTGTGCTGTGCTGACTTCCTCCTGGGGCTGCTTATTATGAGGGGCTCCCACCATCCCTGTGCTATGCTGACTTCCTCCTGGGGCTGTTATTATGAGGGGTTCCCACCATCCCTGTGCTGTGCTGACTTCCTCCTGGGGCTGTTATTATGAGGGGTTCCCACCATCCCTGTGCTGTGCTGACTTCCTCCTGGGGCTGTTATTATGAGGGGTTCCCACCATCCCTGTGCTGTGCTGACTTCCTCCTGGGGCTGTTATTATGAGGGGCTCCCACCATCCCTGTGCTGTGCTGACTTCCTCCTGGGGCTGTTATTATGAGGGGATCACACCATCCCTGTGCTGTGCTGACTTCCTCCTGGGGCTGTTATTATGAGGGGCTCCCACCATCCCTGTGCTGTGCTGACTTCCTCCTGGGGCTGTTATTATGAGGGGCTCCCACCATCCCTGTGCTGTGCTGACTTCCTCCTGGGGCTGTTATTATGAGGGGCTCCCACCATCCCTGTGCTATGCTGACTTCCTCCTGGGGCTGTCAGCATAGCACAGGGATGGTGGGAGCCCCTCATAATAAGCATAATGACTGAGTCTTCGATGCGACGTCAACTGATCCGAAATCCAAAATTCGGAAACAAAGGTTCGTATTGCGTACAAAATTCGGACGCACAGCAATTCGTATTTCAGATCCTCCCGAACGTACGAATTTTGGGAAATTCGTACGTATTTGAGATTCGTACAAAACAAATCGAGCATGTCTAGAGGGTGGCCTATGCACTGCAGGGGTAGAGATTTTTATCATTTTTCCCCATAAATAGAGATTTCTTTTGGTGGTATTCGATCATCTCTGAGGGTTTTTATTTTTTGCTAGACAAATAAAAAAAGACCAAAAATGTTGAAAAAAATAACAAGTTTTCTTTGTTTCTGTTAAAGTTTTTGGAAATAAGTAAGTTTTCTCCTTCACTGACGGGCACTGATGGGCGCATACAGATAAGCTGCACTGATGGGCGCTTTTAGGTTGCACTGATGAGTACTGATGGGTGGCACTGGTGGGCACTGATAGGTGGCACTAATAAGCTGCACTGATGGGTACTTAGAGGTTGCACTGATGGGTGGCACGTATGGGCACCGATGAAGTGGCACTGATGAGGCAGCATAGATAAGCTGCACTGATGGCCGCTTATAGGTTGCACTGTTGAGCACTGATAAGTGGCACTGGTGGGCACTGATAGGTGGCACTAATAAGCCGCACTGATGGGTACTTATAGATTGCACTGATGGGTACGGATGGGTGGCACTAATAGGCACTGATAGGCGGCACTGGTGGGCACTGATAGGTTGCACTGGTGGGCACTGATAGGTGGCACTAATAAGCTGCACTGATGGGCGCTGATGAGTGGCACTGATAAATGGCACTGATAGGCAGCACTGATGAGGAGGCACTGATAGGCATTACTGATGGGCACTGATTGGCATCCCTGCTGGGTTGTAGTGGGCATCCTCGATGGGTCTGCACTGATCATTAATGTGCTGATTATCACAGTACAGACCCCCCGTCAGGAGAGCCGCTGATTGGCCCTCCTCTACGCTTTGTCAGCACAAATTAAAGAAAAGCCGATAAGCGGCACTTCCTGGTTACAATGTGATGAGCTGTGATTGGACAAAGCTGATCACATGGTACTGTATAAGCTCTTTACCGGTGTCTTGCTGAAAAGGTCCCCCGACGGATAACGTCCCCCCTGTACTGCGCAGGAGCAGCGCTTACCCAGTAAGAACGACTACGGAGCCGCCGGAAGTCTCCGAAGATGAACAGCTGATCGCCTGCGCACTACATTCTGCCCTGAGTCCAGGTTCACGCCCCACCATCCAAGTGGCCATAGAGTCAGATTATAAATATGCCGAGTGCAGCGAGGCCGTGTCCGAAGCGTGGCGAGCGAAGTGAACCAACGAGGGGGCCCTGTTACAGGCGCCGTGTACATCAGACTCACAGCGGTTCAGCTTCGGCTATTTTCGGCGGCTTCGTTGTGGTTCGCACTGCGCAAGCGCTGCGCCTGCGCAGTACAGGGGGGTCATTATCCGCCGAGGGGACCTTTCTCGGCAGAACGCCGGGATTGGTGACGCCATGTGTCAGAGAGACACACCACACTACCGATCGCTGGGCTGCGCGCCCCCGCGGCTTATCCTGCTGGACGTCATATGACCTCCAGTCAGGATAATACAACCACTTTGTGGCCGTCGTTTTGCATATGGCGGGGGGCGGGGGTGGGGAAGTGGTTGAAGTGACATCTTGTCTCGGCACATTAGAGAATAACGGAGGCTGCCATTGCTGAAATCCCGGCCATAATGCCGATGCTTTGATAACGCTGTTCATTCTGCAGTGAAATCGCACAGCAGCGTTGTCACCCTTCAGGCAAAAGACAAGCAGAATAAATGAATACAACACCTTTTAAAGCTGAAGTTTAGTATAATTTTTTCAGAGTTAATTGTGGCCTCTGCTACTGAGAAAAGTTGCACCACTTCTGTCACCTCCTCCATTCACAGAACTACAAGAACTATTGCTACATTCCCACAATGCATTTGTGAATGGGAGGTGGAAACCTGTCATTCAACTGCTCCTCCTCCATTCACAGAACGTGATGCATTGTGGGAGGGTACTAATAGGATTTCTGAGAATAGAGCTGGATCCACATCGTCTATTCAGAGGGGACAGAATGTGGCCTGGCCATCTCGTGCCCAGTTGGGAAGGTCTCCAGAGGACACGCGACCCTACGCTTTCCTTCCACATCAGGAACCTTTCCCTCATTGTAGTACTGTCTCTAACAGGTGGGGTCCCTTTCCTTATCCTACCAATTCACAAATGTGTGCCAATCCTGGGAACCAGAGCCCTAAATGGGTTCTGCCTGACCCAAGATGGCTGCCTCAGTCACATGGGGAGGCAGCACCCAACTAGATTGCTTCCCCAGTGATCCGGGGACCGTATAGGAACTGTGTTCCTCTGAGTTCCTCTGCAGTTACAGGGTCCCTGCATATAAACGCCACCTGCAGTGGAGAAAGTAGACTTCACTTTCCTCCACACCGGAGGTACAGAACAGCCCAGTGTCAGCCAGTATTGGGCACAGAGGGGGCAGAAGAGCTCAATGTCAGTCAGTGTTGGGCACAGAGGGGGCAGAACAGCCCAGTGTCAGCCGGTATTGGGCACAGAGGGGGCAGAACAGCCCAGTGTCAGCCGGTATTGGGCACCGGAGGGGCAGAAGAGCTCTATATCAGTGAGTGTTGGGCACCAGAGGGGCAGAAGAGCCCAGTGTCAGCCAGGATTGGGCAAAGAGGGGGCAAAAAAGCTCAATGTAAGCCAATATTGAGCCCCAGAGGGGCAGAAGAGCTCAATGTCAGCTATTATTAGGCACCAGAGGGGCAGAAGAGCCCAGTGCCAGCCACTATTACATATATTTTCTAGTTTGTCAGCAGCATTAACAATAAGTGTTGTTGTTTTTCTGAATCTATAAAGTAGGAGAAGGGGAAGGGGGTGAGTGGCGCAACTTTACTCAGTAGCAGCAGCTGCAGTTAAAGTGGTATTAAAGGCTTTTTTTTCTTAAATAACAAACATGTCACACTCACCTTCTCTATGATGGTTTTACACAGAGCAGCCCCAATCCTCCTCTTCTCAGGTCCCCTGCCGGGCGCTCCTAAGCTGCTGCTCTGCATGTCCATTCACACACAGAGCTGCAACTCAGTCCCGCCCCCTCTCTCCCCATTTGCTCACTGGCTGAGAATGACATTGGCTCCCACTGCTATCTCAGCCAATGAGGAAGGAGAGTCCCTGGAGAGCCGAGGCTCTAGTGAACATTGCTGGATCACAAAGGGGCTCAGGTAAGTTCTGGGGGGCTGTTATGGGGGCTGTTGTGTGGGCTGTGGGGGCTGTTGTGTGGGCTGTGGGGGGCTGTTGTGGGGGCTGTGAGGGCTGTGGGGGCTGTGAGGGCTGTTGTGGGGTCTGTGAGGGCTGTTGTGGGGTCTGCTGTGGGGGACTGTGAGGGCTGTGGGGGCTGTGAGGGCTGTTTTGGGGGCTGTTGTGGGGGCTGTTGTGGGGGGCTGTGAGGACTCAGAGGGCTGTGGGGGCTGTTGTGGGGGACTATGAGGGCTATGGGGGCTGTGAGGGCTGCTGTGGGGGCTGTGAGGGCTGTGGGGGCTGTGGGGGCTGTGGGGGGCTGTGGGGGGCTGTGGGGGCTGTGAGGGCTGTGGGGGCTGTGAGGGCTGTTGTGGGGGCTGTGAGGGCTGTGGGGGGCTGTGGGGGGCTGTGGGGGCTGTGAGGGCTGTTGTGGGGGCTGTGAGGGCTGTGGGGGGCTGTGGGGCTGTGAGGGCTGTTGTGGGGGCTGTGAGGGCTGTGGGGGAGGTTGTGGGGGCTGCTGTGAGGGCTGTGGGGGCTGTGGGGGGCGCTGCACACTGAAGGTTTTTTACCTTCATACATAGAACCTTCTGCCTTTAGAACCACTTTAACTCTCACAGGTCACAGCACCGGATGGCGGCACTGAGGTCAGTATCAGGAGGGTGTGAGAAGGCACCGAAGGGAAGCGCCAGCCTGCAGATAATGGGAAACACGGCATTATATATAACTCATCTATATGGTGCTGAACCTCAGAAATGTGTACAAAACTTTAGATTTACGCAGCTAAAAAAAAAATATTTGGAAAAAAAAAGTATTAAACCAAATGAATAAAATGTGTCCATTTAAGCTCTCAGCAGTTTGTTGTGACTCTTATAACTGCCACTTTCCTGCACAGCTTGGTCTATTAAAGGAAGGGGAAAAATAACATTTCTACTGGCGGGATCAACAAGTACTAAAACTACTTTACAGATTCAGAACAACAACACTTATTGTTAATGCTGCTGACAAACTAGAAAATATATGTAATAGTGGCTGGAACTGGGCTCTTCTGCCCCTCTGGTGCCTAATAATAGCTGACATTGAGCTCTTCTGCCCCTCTGGGGCTCAATACTGGCTTACATTGAGCTTTTCTGCCCCCTCTGTGCCCAATCCTGGCTGATACTGGGCTTTTCTGCCCCTCCGGTGTCCAATCCTGGCTGGCACTGGGCTCTTCTGCCCCTCCGGTGCCCAATACTGTCTGAGTCTGGGCTCTTCTGCCCCTCCGGTGCCCAATACTGTCTGAGTCTAGGCTCTTCTGCCCCTCTGGTGCCCAACACTGACTGACATTGAGCTCTTCTGCCCCCTCTGTGCCCAATACTGACTGTCACTGGGCTGTTCTGCCCCCTCTGTGCCCAATACTGGCTGACACTGGGCTGTTTTGCCCCCTCTGTGTCCAATACTGACTGACACTGGGCTGTTCTGCCCCCTCTGTGTCCAATACTGACTGACACTGGGCTGTTCTGCCCCCTCTGTGTCCAATACTGACTGACACTGGGCTGTTCTGCCCCCTCTGTGTCCAATACTGACTGACACTGGGTTGTTCTGCCCCCTCTGTGTCCAATACTGACTGACACTGGGCTGTTCTGTCCCTCCGGTGTGGAGGAAAGTGAAGTCTACTTTCTCCACTGCAGGTGGCATTTATCTGCAGGGACCCTGTAACTGCAGAGGAAGTCAGAGGATCACAGTTCCTATATGGTCCCCCGGATCACTGGGGAAGCAATCTAGTTGGGTGCTGCCTCCCCATGTGACTGAGGCAGCCATCTTGGGTCAGGCAGAGCCCATTTAGGGCTCCGGTTCCCAGGTTTGGCACACATTTGTGAATTGGATAAGGACAGGGACCCCACCTGTTAGAGACAGTACTACAATGAGGGGAAGGTTCCTGATGTGGAAGGAAAGCGTAGGGTCGCGTGTCCTCTGGAGACCTTCCCAACTGGGCACAAGATGGCCAGGCCACATTCTGTCCCCTCTGAACAGACGATGTCGATCCAGCTGAATACTGCTCCTTTCACGTTGCTGAAAACTGAGTGTACTCGGCTGAGTAGCTTTCCCATCGGATCTGTTGTGAACTGCTACTGAATTACATCAATACAAATTCTCTATTGCACCTGACTGTTGGAAATATTGCCGGCCTACCGTGCTGCACCCCACCTACAGGTGACCAATACTGGCTGACATTGGGCTCTTCTGCCCATCCAGTGCCCAATATCGGCTGACATTGGGCTCTTCTGCCCATCCAGTGCCCAACATCAGCTGATATTGGGCTCTTCTGCCCCTCCAGTGCCCAACATTGGCTGACATTGGGCTCTTCTGCCCCTCCAGTGCCCAACATCGGCTGACATTGGGCTCTTCTGCCCATCCAGTGCCCAACATCAGCTGACATTGGGCTCTTCTGCCCATCCAGTGCCCAACATCAGCTGATATTGGGCTCTTCTGCCCCTCCAGTGCCCAACATTGGCTGACATTGGGCTCTTCTGCCCCTCCAGTGCCCAACATCGGCTGACATTGGGCTCTTCTGCCCATCCAGTGCCCAACATCAGCTGACATTGGGCTGTTCTGCCCATCCAGTGCCCAACATCAGCTGATATTGGGCTCTTCTGCCCCTCCAGTGCCCAACATTGGCTGACATTGCGCTCTTTTGCCCATCCAGTGCCCAACATTGGCTGACATTGGGCTCTTCTGCCCATCCAGTGCCCAACATTGGCTGACATTGGGCTCTTCTGCACCTCCAGTGCCCAACATTGGCTGACACTGGGCTCTTCTGTCCCTCCAGTGCCCAACATTGGCTGACACTGGGCTCTTCTGTCCCTCCAGTGCCCAACAACGGCTGACATTGTGCTCTTCTGCTCCTCCTGTGCCCAACATTGGCTGACATTGGGCTCTTCTGCCCATCCTGTGCCCTAGGGACCTATCTCAATTTTTTTCCTTGTATCCTGAGGATGCTCAATGATCGCCATCACAATATTAATATATCTTAGTTTGTATATCTGAATTGTAATTGTGTCTCCGTACAATACACACTATGCCCACCAGTCTGAGTTATCATCAACTTTTATTGCCAGTTATGAGTCACAACCAACACCCAGACAAGGTCTTCTGGTACCCAAGGCAAAGATACCAGAGAACCCCCCCCCCCCCCCACACACACACAGCTCCCCTCCCCCGAGTACTCCCACATCCACACAGAAATGACAGTAGCTGTCCACTGGCCCCGGGGCCGCCACGTTTTAATACTGCAAGACATTGCGGCGTGATTAAACCGATGTTATATAATGAGCTTCATACAACAGAGAAAAGGATTTCATCACCATTATGGTAACCAAAATCTGTTCTTCCACCTGAGAACTAAAAATGCAAAAGACCAATGAAGAGTGACGAGCGCATTGCGAGATTTCTCCATCATATATCCGAATAAATGAGATTTCTGGAACAAATGAAGAGATTCACAAATACGAGGAAGACGATACAAAGACAAGTACGGGGGGGGAGGGGGGTAATAGAACCGACAAGGGATAACAAGGGGTTAAATAACAACAAATTCTAATTAAAAAAAAGAAACATTTTATTTTTTTCCCAGCTGTGGAGCTGAGATGGAAGGATGAGCTGAGCATAAAGATAAACATGAAAATGTTACAATGTTGTTACATTGTATCTGTGAATGAAGCCGGCAATCAGTCTGTATAACCTGATCAATACAACTCGGAATATAATAATATGATAACAATCTGATCAATAAAACTCGAAATATATAAATGTGATAACAATCTGATCAATAATAACAATCTGATCAATAAAACTCGAAATATAATAATGTGATAACAATATGATCAATAATAACAATCTGATCAATAAAACTCGAAATATAATAATATGATAACAATCTGATCAATAATAACAATCTGATCAATAAAGTTCCACATATAATAATATGATAACAATATGATCAATAAGGTGTGTATATAACCTGATCAATAAATTGGGTAGATTTAGAGATAACTCTAAATATAATAATATGATAACAATATGATCAATAATAACAATCTGATCAATAAAACTCGAAATATAATAATATGATAACAATCTGATCAATAAGGTGTGTATATAATCGATAGAGTGGGCGTGGCCGGGATGGGTCGGGGGTAGAATGAAGACGGAGCTCCAGCTCGGGCTGAAGGAAAAGAAGGTTCCGGAAGGAAGGTCACGAATGATTAATGTACACAAAGCGTCTGCGATTATTTCTCAGTGGTGCAGCGGCACGTCCAGTGCTCAGTAGTAGTTTTCTCTCACCCACAGGGGGCGCTCATATGAGGATCTGGGTGGCGGAGGGAATATTACCCCCCCCCCCCCCCCCCGTGTATTGGGTAATCGCTGTCTAATGACCCCCCATGGAGATTTCATCAACACTAAATATGTTTTATTCTCCTGTGATAAGGAAATATCTTCCGTTCAAAGCCCAGAAAGTGGAAATGATTTTATATCGCACACGTGAAACGTGAAAACGGCGGCATGCAAAGGGCGGTAACCCGGAGCAACCACTCAGTTTCGTATTGGCTGACACAGGGGTCTTGTGTGGCTGAAACGTCGTCCCATCGATAATGATCAGGGTCCATGGTGTGCTGGTGACCTGAACCCGGGACGGGCCACTTCTGAGGGGTCCCTAAGAGGTACAGATGGGAAGATTGGCGCCCCCTGAGGAGGTGACCATACACAGCGCCTATAGAGCTCCGGCCAAATCTGCACCGCAATCCCGGCAAAGAACCACGGCCATGGCTGTCCTGGGAGGCCCCTCCCTCTGTATTTCCCACAATTCTCCATTACTGGTCAGATGACCATCCTGGGGGGGCTATAAAACCGCAACAGCCATCCCAGTGTATTCCCATAACCTGGTCACATGACCATCCTACAGGAGAATCAATCTGCTGAACCAACATGGCCGCCCTTGCATATTTCCCATCATCCCCCATTATTGGTCACATGACTATCCTGCTGGAAGAAAAATCTGCTGAACCATCATGGCCGCCTCTATATTTCCCATAATCCCCCATTATTGGTCACATGACTATCCTGCGGGGAAGAAAAATCTGCTGAACCAACATGGCGGTCTATATGGATTTCCCATAATCCCCAATTATTGGTCACATTACCATCCTACAGGAGAATCAATCTGCTGAACCAACATGGCCGCCTCTATGTATTTCCCATAATCCTCCATTATTGGTCACATTACCATCCTACAGGAGAATCAATCTGCTGAACCAACATGGCCGCCTCTATGTATTTCCCATAATCCTCCATTATTGGTCACATGACTATCCTGCAGGGAGAAAAATTTGCTGAACCATCATGGCCGCCCTTTCATATTTCCCATAATCGCCCATTATTGGTCACATGATCTACCTGCGGGAACGTTAATCTGTTGAACCAACATGGCGGTCTCTATGTATTTCCCACGATCCCTCATTATTGATCACATGACTATCCTGTGGGAGGATAAGTCTACCCAGCCATCATGGCCGCCCTCTCCCCTCCCCCCCGCTGGCGCACACCCATATATAGCGCGCGGGACGATGGTGTCGCGGTGATGGCGCTCGGTGTAATTATCGGGTCGGATGGAGGACGCGGCTCTCGCTGTGTCAACATTCTCACAATAAATAATTGGAAACATTCATTATTCAGACGCCGATTCTGATGGTTTTATTTTCCGGACGGCTCCGCAGTTTATTTAGTGGCAGATTTTCCTCCTGGAGCACCGCGGCGAGCGGGGGATGGGCGGTCCCATGTCTACTAAGCCAGGCGCTCTGATTATATCAGGTGTATATATATATATATATATATTAGACGTGTGCGATTCGTTTCGTATGAATTGAAAATTCGTAGGAATTTCCGGAAAGTCGTTCATTCGTAACGAATCCGAAATACAAATTTTTATGCTTACGGATTTCATACGAGATTTCGTTAACGAATTTTCTGATCCAAATGAACAGAAACGTGACTGGTGATTTGTTCACCAATCAGAGGAAGTCAGCGCAGCGCCGGGACGGCGGGGACCCCTCATAACGATAAATTCATCACAACGAACTTTCGTTATTTTAACGACAAGTTTACGAATCTAACGAAAATTCGTATTTCGTACGAATCCGAAATTACATTTCGTACACGAATTACGAAATACGATTTTTTTTTTCATACGGAACGAAAATAAACAAATTTATTGATGCCGCCCGTCTCTAATATATATATATATACTGTACACACAGCGGGTAAAATAAGTATTGATCACGTCAGCATTTCTCTCGGTAAATCGATTGGTAAAGGTGAAATGTCGGTGAGGATCCATCCAATCAGAAGTGAAGTTCTGTGCGATGGAACGGAAGGGAAAGTATTGAACCCGCCACATGAAATGCATTTCTGATGAATCTGTTTTATTAAGTTTCAAACCTTCTTAAAGAATAATAAATAATCAGAGGAAAAGAATAACGCGATAATAACGATTGTACAAATATACATTAAGATCCATAAATAATGCACCTTCACCAATAGATATACAGAGAAACGGCGGCGGGATCAATACTTATTTCACCCGCTGTATATATATATATACAGGGTTGGTGCAAGGATTTTCAACACCCTAGGCAAAGCCTAATTTTGCCGCCCCTTGGCTCCTCCCCTGACTTCACCCCCTCCCCCATGCCCATGCATACCCCACCTTTTTAATGAAGTGCCCATCAAATGCAGCCCACCAGCACCCATTTAATGCAGCCTCACCAACGCCCATCAAACGCAGCCCCACCAGTGCCCATCAAATGCAGCCTCACCAACGCCCATCAAATTCAGCCTCACTGGCGCCCCTGAAAGGCAGCCTACCTGCGCCCATCAATGCATCCTCACCAGTGCTCATCAATGCAGCCTCACTAGCACCCATCAATGCAGCCTCACTAACACCCATCAATGCATCCTCACCAGCGCTCATCAATGCATCCTCACCAGCGCTCATCAATGCATCCTCACCAGCGCTCATCAATGCAGCCTCACTAGCACCCATCAATGCAGCCTCACTAACACCCATCAATGCATCCTCACCAGCGCTCATCAATGCATCCTCACCAGCGCTCATCAATGCAGCCTCACTAGCACCCATCAATGCAGCCTCACTAACACCCATCAATGCATCCTCACCAGCGCTCATCAATGCATCCTCACCAGCGCTCATCAATGCAGCCTCACTAGCACCCATCAATGCAGCCTCACTAACACCCATCAATGCATCCTCACCAGCGCTCATCAATGCAGCCTCACCAGCGCTCATCAATGCAGCCTCACTAGCACCCATCAATGCAGCCTACCTGCGCCCATCAATGCATCCTCACCAGCGCTCACCAATGCAGCCTCACCAACGCTCACCAATGCAGCCTCACCAACGCCCATCAAATTCAGCCTCACTGGCGCCCCTGAAAGGCAGCCTACCTTCGCCCATCAATGCATCCTCACCAGCGCTCACCAATGCATCCTCACCAACGCCCATCAATGCAGCCTCACCAACGCCCATCAAATTCAGCCTCACTGGCGCCCCTGAAAGGCAGCCTACCTTCGCCCATCAATGCATCCTCACCAGCGCTCACCAATGCATCCTCACCAGCGCTCATCAATGCAGCCTCACCAGCGCCCATCAATGAATGTTTGCTTGTTTCTATTCATTTGGGAGTTGGGACACAGACACAGTAGTCCGCGGCGCCTCTGACACTATGTGCGAAAGGAGAGGCAGCTGCCTGCTGATGCTGAGACTTAATTGCTTGCTGTAGAGAGAACAGAGTAGGGCAGAGCACCCTAGGCAGCCGCCTAGTTTGCCTAGTGGTAGCACCGGCCCTGTATATATATATATGTATAGAGAGAGCGCCATCCTCTGGGCAGTGACTTGTCCATCCAATCAGAATGCAGCATTTATCACCCATGCCCTGTCACTGACCATTCAGCCCCTGGCCTGTATTGCCCGCGAGGGGCAGATGGGTATTATAGAATGTAGAATACTACACATAAGCACCAGAGAGTGCCCATCCCCCTCATTCAGTGTCTCCCCATGTCAGGCGGCTCGGTCCCGAGTCCAATCACATTCCTGCTTTTATCTCAGGCCCTGATGAAGTGCAGAGTTGTTGTCCCTCGAAATGCGTCGTCTGCTTCTACAGCCTAAAGATACAACGAGATGGATTTCCTACATAGACGGGGCATTCTGCAAGGCGGTGGCAGCTGGTGTTTTTTTGGGGGGGGGGGGGGTGGCAAACACCCCCCCCCCGAGCAGCCACTGGCACATCCCCCCTCCCCCCCTGCTGTCTGCCAGTCGGTCCCACACTTACCCCAGCTTGGCCAGCAGTGGCTCTGTGTCCTCTCCTACATCGGTGGCTTCCGGCATGCGACTCCTCCCCTCCTTCTAGGCGTCCAATAGGATCGCCTGTCCTTTCAGCCAATTGTGTGCCGGGTCTCAAAACCTGCTTTCAGACTGGAGGAGGGTCAGTGTTACAATAGTGAATATTCATTGGCTGGTGTAACACACCTGGGTGGGCTCCGTTCTCTGCACCCCGAGCCCACCCTATTAGAGCCTCTGGCTCCAATCACACGCTTTAAACCCCTCCCCCCCCACCATTGTAATTCATGCGTCCGACGTCCTGCAAGGGGCGGGGAGGCAGCGATGAATAGAGGGGGCTGTGCCTTTAATGGGCGGGCCGCCCCTGCTGTCAGTGCCGGTGCTCCAGAGCTTAGTAAATGAGGTGAAAACTTCACTTATAAAGAATATCCAATCACATGCAAGTAAAATATATTTAAAAAAAAACAGCATTATTGCATATGATTGGATGATGGAAGTCAGCAGAGCTTCCCCCTGTTTACTAAGCTCTAGACCGGAGGTAGGCAACCCGGGGCCCTCCAGCTGAAACTACATTTCCCATGAGGCATTGCAAGGCTGGCGGTTACAGCTCCTCCCAGAGGCCGCCCTCTGCCCAGTCCAGGATGTGATGTCATAGTGTACCTCCTATGAGGATATATTCCATACAAATATCAACAACATTCATGGATTGGGCTTTACACGTCCCCCGAGGTTCCCAGAAGCCCCTCAGACCTACCCCGGGGATGTTCTGGGGCCGAAATATTCCCCCTCATTATCCGGGGACATGAGATGAACCCCAACGCCCCATATGGGGGGCAAACATGTCATAATATGATTTCTGTACTTAATACAATGATATGGGGGGAGGGGCACAGTATTCACCCCAATTGGATTTACAGATACCACCAGCGCCAGGACAAGGTTATCTAGAGCCCGGGGCAAACATGTCAACATAAATGCCCCTTCTCCCAGTGCAAATCTGCCCCCCCCCCCGCTAAAATCCCCCCTCCCAGCACAAATCCTCATCCTCCACATCCCCCATATCCCCCCCCCCCCAGCACAAATACCACCTCAACACCCCCCAGCACAAATCCTCTACCCCTAAAATCTCCCCTCCTTGTACACACACCCCCACTCCAAATCCCCCCTCCCAGCACAAATACCACTTCAACCCACCCCCCCAGCCCAAATCCTCTACCCTTAAAATCTCCCCTCCTTGGACACACCCCCCACTACAAACCCCCCAGCACAAATCCTCTACCCCTAAAATCTCCCCTCCTTGTACACACCCACCACTACAAATCCCCCCTCCCAGCACAAATTCTCAGCTTCCACATCCCCCATATCCCCCCTCCCAGCACAAATACCACCTCAACCCACCCCCAGCACAAATCCTCTACCCCTAAAATCACCCCTCCTTATACCCCCCACTACAAATACCCCCTCCCAGCACAAATCCTCAGCCTCCACATCCCCCATATTCCCCATCCCAGCACAAATACCGCCTCAACCCCCCCCCCCCCTAGCACAAATCCTCTACCCTTAAAATCTCCCCTCCTTGGACACACTCCCACTACAAATCCCCCCTCCCAGCACAAATACCACCTCAACCCCACCAGCCCAAATCCTCTACCCCTAAAATCTCCCCTCCTTGTACACCCCCCCACTCCAAATCCCCCCTCCCAGCGCAAATACCATCTCAACCCCCCCCCCCAGCCCAAATCCTCTACCCCTAAAATCTCCCCTCCTTGTACACACCCTCCACTCCAAATCCCCCCTCCCAGCGCAAATACCACCTCAACCCCACCAGCCCAAATCCTCTACCCCTAAAATCTCCCCTCCTTGTACACACCCCCCACTCCAAATCCCCCCTCCCAGCGCAAATACCATCTCAACCCCCCCCCCCCCAGCCCAAATCCTCTAACCCTAAAATCTCCCCTCTTTGTACACACCCACCACTCCAAATCCCCCTCCCAGCAAAAATCCTCAGCCTCCACATCCATCATATCCCCCTCCCAGCACAAATACAGCCGCAACCCCCCCCCCCCCAGTACAAATCCTCTACCCTTAAAATGTATTTCCCCTCCTTGTACACCCCCCACTACAAATCCCCCCTCCCAGCATAAATCCTCTACCCCTAAAATCTCCCCTCCTTTTACACACCCCCACTCCAAATCCCCATCCCAGCTCAAATACAACCTCAACCCACCCCCCAGCACAAATTCTCTACCCCTAAATTCTCCCCTCCTTGTACACCCCCCCCCCCCACTCCAAATCCCCCCTCCCAGCAGAAATCCTCAGCCTTCACATCCCACGTATCCCCCTTCTAGCACAAATACCGCCTCAACCCCCCCAGCACAAATCCTCTACCCTTAAAATCCCCCCTCCTTGTACACACCCCCCACTACAAATCTCCCCTCCCAGCACAAATCCTCTACCCCTAAAATCTCCCCTCCTTGGACACCCCCCCACTACAAATCCCCCCTTCCAGCACAAATCCTCTGCCCCTAAAATCTCCCCTCCTTGTACACATCCCCTACTCCAAATCCCCCTCCCAGCACAAATACCACCTCAACCCCCCCAGCCCAAATCCTCTACCCCTAAAATCTCCCCTCCTTGTACACACCCACCACTCCAAATCCCCCCTCCCAGCAGAAATCCTCAGCCTTCACATCCCACGTATCCCCCTTCTAGCACAAATACCGCCTCAACCCCCCCAGCACAAATCCTCTACCCTTAAAATCCCCCTCCTTGTACACACCCCCCACTACAAATCTCCCCTCCCAGCACAAATCCTCTACCCCTAAAATCTCCCCTCCTTGGACACACCCTCCCACTACAAATCCCCCCTCCCAGCACAAATCCTCTGCCCCTAAAATCTCCCCTCCTTGTACACATCCCCTACTCCAAATCCCCCTCCCAGCACAAATACCACCTCAACCCCCCCAGCCCAAATCCTCTACCCCTAAAATCTCCCCTCCTTGTACACACCCACCACTCCAAATCCCCCCTCCCAGCACAAATGCCACCTCAACCCACCCCAGCACAAATTCTCTACCCCTAAACTCCCCCCTCCTTGTACACACCCCTTCCAGCACAATTCCCCCCTCCCAATACAAATCCTCAGCCTCCACATCCCCATATCCCCCCTCCCAGCACAAATACCGCCTCAACCCTCTCCCCCCAGCACAAATCCTCTACCCAAAAAAATGTCCCCTCCTTGTACACACCACCACTACAAATCCCCCCTCCCAGCACAAATCCCCTACCCCTAAAATCTCCCCTCCTTGGACACACCCACCACTCCAAATCCCCCCTCCCAGCACAAATACCACAAATACCACCTCAACCCCCCAGCCCAAATCCTCTATCCCTAAAATCTCCTCTCCTTGGACACACTCCCCCCACTCCAAATCCCCCTCCCAGCACAAATACCACCTCAACCCACCCCAGCACAAATTTTCTATGCCTAAAATCTCCCCTCCTTGTACACATCCCCCACTCCAAATCCCCCCTCCCAGCACAAATCCTCAGCCTCCACATCCCCCATATCTCCCCTCCCAGCACAAATACCGCCTCCCCCAGCACAAATCCTCTACCCTTAAAATTTCCCCTCCTTGTACACACACCCCACTACAAATCCCCCCTCCCAGCACAAATCCTCTACCCCTAAAATCTCCCCTCCTTGGACACACACCCCCACTACAAATCCCCTCCCATCACAAATCCTCTACCCATAAAATCTCCCCTCCTTGTACACACCCCCCATGCCAAATCCCCCCTCCTAGCACAAATACCACCCCAACCCCCCAGTCCAAATCCTCTACCCCTAAAATCTCCCCTCCTTGTACACACCCCCCCACTCCAAATCTCCCCTCCCAGCATAAATACCACCTCACCCCTCAGCACAAATCCTCTACCCCTAAAATTTCCCCTTCTTGTATGCATCCCCCCACTCCACCCCCCCCCCTTCCAGCACAACTACCCCCTCAATCCCCTCCTCACATTACAAATCCTCTACCCCTACAATTTCCCCTTCTTGTACACACCCCCCACTCCAAATTACCCCTCCCAGCATGGATACCACCTCAACCTCCCCAGCACAAATCCTCTACCCCTAAAATGTCCCCCTCTTGTACACCCCTCACTCCAAAATACCCCTTCCAGCATGAATAACACTTCAACCCCAGCACAAATCCTCTACCTCTAAAATCTCCCCTTCTTGTACACATCCCCCCACTCCACATACCACCTCCAAGCACAAATACCACCTCAACTCCCCCCCCCCCGGCACAAATCCCCCTAGATCACCACTCTTAGCACACCCGCCACAAATTTCCCCTCTTAGACCAATACTTACCCACTGCCACTCCCAAAATTCCCCCTTCCAACACAAATCCCCCCCCCCATCTTCCTCCCATCTCACAGGGGACACCACAGTGCCCCCTCCTACCCACCCCTTGTCTTGGCTCTGGGTACCACAACCTCCATCATTTATTGTACATTAAACAAAAACTCTACCAAAAAAAAAGAAAGTTAAACTTGACTGTGAGGGTTTCACATCAATAATAGAAATGTATAAATCCTCAAACCGTTCAATTCAATTGTAAGACAATTACAATCCCCGAAAATAGGGGCGCATCATATACACTCAAACATGTCATCACTGCACAGCGTATATATCCTCAGCCTTGTTATAAAGACAGCAACCCATAAATAGAGGGTTAAAGCCGAGTGGCCTCATTCACTCGACGCGTTTCACAGGTCTCAGCCCGCTTCATCAGGAAAATCAAGAATCTGTAATCACAGGAAACATCTAATAGCGAATATTCACAATAAAGTTTCCATTTTTTCATCACATTGTCCTACAAGTCCCATGAGGCATTGCAAGGCTGACAGATACAAGTTGGACTCCCACAGGCAGAGGCATGATGGGACTTGTAGTTCCGCAACACCTAAAGGGCCGATGTTTTCCACGACCCGCGCCAACATTTTATGGGGCTTTTTATTGCTTTACAATGGAATAAAGTTTTAAATTAATGTACAACAAAATATTTCAATAATTTTCAATATTTTATTTATTTTTTTAATTCTGTATTACTTACCAGGTGAACAGCAAGTGATTTCTTTCATAAAGCAGACTCCTCGGGGGCGGTCCTCATGGGGACATTTGGGGCTCATTTCGGTGAAATTTCAGGAAATCCCTCTGCTCATCCCTACTGATGATGATGAACGCTGTAGATGTGTGGCGGATACACCAGTGGAGGGGCAGCCAGACAAATCGTGTGACCTCCTCGGGGGGAATTCAGAGCCCCCCCCCCTCCTCCCCCCTCCGGGTCTGTGAGACAAAGAGCCACATTTCATTTATTAGAGGTACTTACTGTATATGGTGCTGTCAATTTACTGGATGATCGGTCATTCACTACCACCAGCACAGACCACCCCCCTCCCCGTCTCCCCCCCCCCCCCCCACGCTCACTTACTCGTCCGTCTGCCCACCATCCCCCCACTTACCCCATCTAGGTCATAAGTTTATAAAAAATCCCATTGGAATCCATGCTTCTGGCACCCTGCATGTAGATTAGGGGCAGGAAGCCTGGATTAGGGGGGCGGCGCCCCTGAGCCCCATATGGACAGGTCACCACTGTGTATATTATACTGTCACATCAGTCCCTGCTCCAAGAAGCTTACAATCTAAGGTCCCTAACTCACACTCACACATACTGGGGCCAATTTAGACCGGAGCTAATCAAGTTTCCAGCATGTCTTTGGAGTGTGGGAGGAAACCGGATTCCCCGGAGGAAACCCACGCAGGCGCAGGGAGAACATGCAAACTCCACGCAGGTAGTGCCGTGGTTGGGAATGGGAACCGGCGACCCCCCCGGTGCTGCCAGGCAGAAGTGCCGACCACTCAGCCACTGCGTTGCTCTACATTGTGAAGGACAAGATGGCGGCTCCCGTCCCACCTGGTATCAGGATACGGCGCACCTCATTTGTATTTAGCGCAGTCGGAGATTTAACCTTTCTGCTGCCCGGGGGGATCATCGTCTCATTGGTATACAGAACGTGGCAATTAAAAGGCCGAGCAAACAGCACTTATCGGAAGGAAGGTGAAAGTGTTCCATCATTTATACAGATCCCGGCTTTAGAAAAACATTACGCCAGACACTAATGAATAATTTAATTCTGATTCAAGCCGGCTGCAAGACTTCAAAACAAGACGGAAACTCTGCCCAGAGAAAACCATCCACTGCCACCGATCCCCACTGACACGGGCCGCCCCACCATGGTGGAGATGGGGGTGGGTTGTCCACGGGCCGCCCCACCACGGTGGAGATGGGGGTGGGTTGTCCACAGGCCGCCCCACCACAGTGGAGATGGGGGTGGGTTGTCCACGGGCCGCCCCACCACGGTGGAGATGGGGGTGGGTTGTCCACGGGCCGCCCCACCACGGTGGAGATGGGGGTGGGTTGTCCACGGGCCGCCCCACCACGGTGGAGATGGGGGTGGGTTGTCCACGGGCCGCCCCACCATGGTGGAGATGGGGGTCAGTTGTCCACAGGCCGCCCCACCATGGTGGAGATGGGGATGGGTTGTCCACGGGCCGCCCCACCATGGTGGAGATGGGGGTCGGTTGTCCACGGGCCGCCCCACCATGGTGGAGATGGGGGTCAGTTGTCCACAGGCCACCCCACCATGGTGGAGATGAGGGTGGGTTGTCCACGGGCCGCCCCACCATGGTGGAAATGGGGGTCGGTTGTCCACGGGCCGCCCCACCATGGTGGAGATGGGGGTGGGTTGTCAAGATGCCGGTTCCGGGACTGCCATATTCTTCCTCAGACTGGGAACAAGCATGCAACCAGTGAAGAGTCACCTGAGGCTGGTGGCTGATTAGTGACTCACTATGGAGAAGGAATGCAGATTGTACATCGCCACACTTCCTGTCTGAGACATAGATCTGTTTTGTCATAGTCTTCCCTTCCCCTGCAGAACAAGCCTGTGCTGAGGGGTGTGGCTTCAATGAGAGGGTGTGGCAGTGATGAGGGTGTGGCTGCAATGAGGTGCATGGCTTCAATGAGGGGTGTGGCTTCAAGAGGAGTGGGATTGTCATAAGGGTCCTTGTAGTAGTGATAAGAGGTGTTGCTTCAATGAGGGGGTGTGGCTGTTGATGAGATATGTGTGGCTTCAATGAGGGGCGGGGCTTCAATGAGGGGTGTGGTTTTAATAAGGGGTGGGACTGTGATAAGGGTTGTTGTAGTAGTGATGAAAGGTGTGGCTTCAAGAGGGGTGTAGCAGTGATGAGGGTGTG
This sequence comes from Lithobates pipiens, assembly GCF_037356315.1. NCBI lineage: Eukaryota > Metazoa > Chordata > Amphibia > Anura > Ranidae > Lithobates > Lithobates pipiens. The sequence goes on along the minus strand of NW_027507784.1, from coordinate 349,255,876 downwards.
GCTGCAATCAGGGTGTGGCTTAAATGAGGGGTGTATCTGTGATAAGGGTCGTGGCTGCAAAGAGGGGTGTGGCTGCAATGGGGGGTGTGGCTGCAATAGGAGGTGTGGCTGTTACTCAGCTCTGCCAGCACAGAGAACTGCAGGGGAGGGGCAGGAAGCAGCACTTTTATTGAGCTTCAAGTCCTGACTTGTATGGGGGGGTCACAGAAGATACAATGTAATAATTCTAATAATTGAACGAAAAGAGAATTGGATGAATTGGAAGATGTTTCATGAGATATAAAGAGAAGGCGGTGAGTGCCGGGAGCCTGGACTGACACAGACCTGCCGGCCAATTACTATCTGGCAGATGGAGGGCGTCTACCACCACGCGTGTCACTGATAGCGCTACAGGGAAAAAAAACTTTGATCAAATGGAATTGGATCAGATGGGGTGATGATGGGAGTAATCCAAGCTCAAGAATCGAAAAAAATCAATTCCACAGACAAATATGGGACGGCGGTGAACGCCGAGACTGTCCATGAAAATCACCCTGCCCTGTAATCGACAGATTTATAGATCCACCCACAATGTCATTTAAAGGATTTGTGTATTTTTATGTTGAATTGGTCCTCATATGGTCTCCCTGGGGTCCCCCCTCCTTTGGCCTCCCCGGGAGTCCCTCTTTTTGACCTCCTGGGGTCCCCCTTGCATGGCCCATCTTGGTCCCCCTTCAGTATGCCTCCCTTGCTTCTCCCCTCATATGACCTCCCCAGGGTCCCCCTTATATTTCCTCTCTGGGGATTCTCTCATATGGCTTTCCTGCCCCCCTCATATTGCCTCCCTGGAGTCATTCCTGATATGGTCTCCCAGGTGACCCCCCAAACATGGCCTGCCTAGGGTCCCACCTCATTCCTTCCTAAGTCACCCCCCACATATGGCCTCCCTGGGGTTCCCCCTCATAATCTTCCCCTTCCCCCGCCTCCATTGGCATCTCTGGAGTCCCCCCTCATAATCCCTTCCTTGGCCCCCTCCATTGGCATCTCTGGAGTCCCCCTCATAATCCCTCCCTTGGCCCCACTCCATTGGTATCTCTGGAATCCCCCTTATAATCCCTCCCTTGGCCCCCCCATTGGCATCTCTGGAGTCCCCCTCATAATCCCTCCCTTGCCCCCCCTCCATTGGCATCTCTGGAGTCCCCCTCATAATCCCTCCCTTGGCCCCCTCCATTGGCATCTCTGTAGTCCCCCTCATAATCCCTCCCTTGGCCCCCTCCATTGGCATCTCTGGAGTCCCCCTCATAATCCCTCCCTTGGTCCCCTCCATTGGCATCTCTGAAGTCCCCCCTCATAACCCCCCCTGCCCCCCTCCATTTGCATCTCTGGAGTCCCCCCTCATAATCCCTCCCTTGGCCCCCTCCCTTGGCATCTCTGGAGTCACCCCTCATAATCCCTCCCTTCCCCCCTCCATTGGCATCTCTGGAGTCCCCCCTCATAACCCCCCTTGCCCCCCTCCATTGGCATCTCTGGAGTCCCCCCTCATAATCCCTCCCTTGGCCCCCTCCATTGGCATCTCTGGAGTCTCCCCTCATAATCCCTCCCTTGCCCCCATCCATTGGCATCTCTGGAGTCCCCCCTCATAATCCCCCCTTGGCCCTCCTCCACTGGCATCTCTGGAGTCCCCCTCATAATCCCCCATTGCCCCCCTCCATTGGCATCTCTGGAGTCCCCCCTCATAATCTCTGCCTTGCCCCCTCAGAATCCCTCCCTTGCCCCCCTCCATTGACATCTCTGGAGTCCCCCCTCATAATCCCCCCTTGGCCCTCCTCCACTGGCATCTCTGGAGTCCCCCCTCATAATCCCTGCCTTGCCCCCCTCCATTGGCATCTCTGGAGTCCCCCCTCATAATCCCTCCCTTGGCCCCCTCCATTGGCATCTCTGGAGTCTCCCCTCATAATCCCTCCCTTGCCCCCCTCCATTGGCATCTCTGGAGTCTCCCCTCATAATCCCCCCTTGGCCCTCCTCCACTGGCATCTCTGGAGTAACCCTCATAATCCCCCATTGCCCCCCTCCATTGGCATCTCTGGAGTCCCCCTCATAATCTCTGCCTTGCCCCCTCAGAATCCCTCCCTTGCCCCCCTCCATTGGCATCTCTGGAGTCCCCCCTCATAATCCCCCCTTGGCCCTCCTCCACTGGCATCTCTGGAGTCCCCCCTCATAATCCCTGCCTTGCCCCCCTCCATTGGCATCTCTGAAGTCCCCCCTCATAATCTCCCCTTGGCCCCCCTGCATTGGCATCTCTGGAGTCCCCCCTCATAATCCCTCCCTTGCCCACCCTCGATTGGCATCTCTGGAGTCCCCATCATAATCCCTCCCTTGGCCCCCTCCTTTGGCATCTCTGGAGTCCCCCTCATAATCCCTCCCTTGCCCTCCCTCCATTTGCATCTCTGGAGCCCCCCCTCAGAATCCCTCCCTTGCCCCCCTTCAATGGCATCTTTGGAGTCCCCCCTCATAAACCCCCCTTGGCCCCCTCCATTGGCATCTCTGGAGTCTCCCCTCATAATCCCTCTCTTGGCCCCCCTCCATTGTCATCTCTGCAGTCCCCCCTCATAATCCCTCCCTTGGGCCCCCTCCATTGGCATCTCTGGAGTCCCCCCTCATAATCCCCCCCTTGCCCCCCTCCATTGGCATCTCTGCAGTCCCCCTCATAATCCCTCTTTTGCCCCCCCTCCATTGGAATCTCTGGAGTCCCCCCTCATAATCCTACCCCCCTTCCATTGGCATCTCTGGAGTCCCCCCTCATAATCCCTCCCTTCCCCCCTCTATTGGCATCTTTGGAGTCCCCCCTCATAATCCCCCCTTGCCCCCCCTCCATTGGCATCTCTGGAGTCCCCCTCATAATCCCTCCCTTGGCCCCCTCCTTTGGCATCTCTGGAGTCCCCCTCATAATCCCTCCCTTGCCCTCCCTCCATTTGCATCTCTGGAGCCCCCCTCAGAATCCCTCCCTTGCCCCCCTTCATTGGCATCTTTGGAGTCCCCCCTCATAAACCCCCCTTGGCCCCCTCCATTGGCATCTCTGGAGTCTCCCCTCATAATCCCTCTCTTGGCCCAACTCCATTGGCATCTCTGGAGTCCCCCCTCATAATCCCTCTCTTGGCCCCCCTCCATTGGCATCTCTGGAGTCCCCCCTCATAATCTCCCCCTTGACCCCCTCCATTGGCATCTCTGGAGTCCCCCCTCATAATCCCCCCTTGCCCCCCTCCATTGGCATCTCTGCAGTCCCCATCATAATCCCTCTCTTGCCCCCCCCCCTCCATTGGCATCTCTGGAGTCCCCCTCATAATCCCTCTCTTGCCCCCCCTCCATTGGCATCTCTGGAGTCTCCCCTCATAATCCTACCCCCCCTCCATTGGCATCTCTGGAGTCCCCCTCATAATCCCCCCTTGCCCCCCCCTCCATTGGCATCTCTGGAGTCCCCCCTCATAATCCCCCCTTGCCCCCCTCCATTGGCATCTCTGCAGTCCCCCTCAAAATCCCTCTCTTGCCCCCCCTCCATTGGCATCTCTGGAGTCCCCCTCATAATCCCTCCCTTCCCCCCTCCATTGGCATCTCTGGAGTCCCCCCTCATAATCCCTCTCTTGCCCCCCTCCATTGGCATCTCTGGAGTCCCCCTCATAATCCCCCCTTGCCCCCCCCTCCATTGGCATCTCTGGAGTCCCCCTCATAATCCCTCCCTTCCCCCCTCCATTGGCATCTCTGGAGTCCCCCCTCATAATCCCTCTCTTGCCCCCCTCCATTGGCATCTCTGGAGTCCCCCTCATAATCCCCCCTTGCCCCCCCCTCCATTGGCATCTCTGGAGTCCCCCTCATAATCCCTCCCTTGCCCTCCCTCCATTTGCATCTCTGAAGCCCCCCCACCCTCAGAATCCCTCCCTGGCCCCCCTTCATTGGCATCTTTGGAGTCCCCCCTCATAAACCCCCCTTGGCCCCCTCCATTGGCATCTCTGGAGTCCCCCCTCATAATCCTTCTCTTGGCCCCCCTCCATTGGCATCTCTGGAGTCCCCCCTCATAATCCCCCCCTTGAACCCCTCCATTGGCATCTCTGGAGTCCCCCCTCATTATCCCCCCCTTGCCCCCCTCCATTGGCATCTCTGCAGTCCCCCTCATAATCCCTCTCTTGCCCCCCCTCCTTTGGCATCTCTGGAGTCCCCCTCATAATCCCTCTCTTGCCTCCCCCCTCCATTGGCATCTCTGGAGTCCCCCCTCATAATCCTACCCCCCCTCCATTGGCATCTCTGGAGTCCCCCCTCATAATCCCTACCTTGCCCCCCTCCATTGGCATCTCTGGAGTCCCCCTCATAATCCCCCCTTGCCCCCCCTCCATTGGCATCTCTGGAGTCCCCCTCATAATCCCCCCTTGCCCCCCCTCCATTGGCATCTCTGGAGTCCCCCCTCATAATCCCCCCCCTTGCCCCCCCTCCATTGGCATCTCTGCAGCCCCCCTCATAATCCCTCTCTTGCCCCCCCCTCCATTGGCATCTCTGCAGCCCCCCTCATAATCCCTCTCTTGCCCCCCTCCATTGGCATCTCTGGAGTCCCCCTCATAATCCCTCCCTTGCCCTCCCTCCATTTGCATCTCTGGAGCCCCCCCTCAGAATCCCTCCCTTGCCCCTTCTCCATTGGCATCTCTGGAGTTCCCCCTCATAATCCCCCCTTGCCCCCCTCCATTGGCATCTCTGGAGTCTCCCCTTATAATCCCTCTCTTGGCCCCCCTCCATTGGCATCTCTGGAGTCCCCCCCATAATCCCCCCCTTGACCCCCTCCATTGGCATCTCTGGAGTCCCCCCTCATAATCCCCCCCTTGCCCCCCTCCATTGGCATCTCTGCAGTCCCCCCTCATAATCCCTCTCTTGCCCCCCTCCATTGGCATCTCTGGAGTCCCCCTCATAATCCCTCTCTTGCCCCCCTCCATTGGCATCTCTGGAGTCCCCCCTCATAATCCTACCCCTTTCCATTGGCATCTCTGGAGTCCCCCCTCATAATCCCTCCCTTCGCCCCTCTATTGGCATCTTTGGAGTCCCCCCTCATAATCCCCCCTTGCCCCCCCTCCATTGGCATCTCTGGAGTCCCCCTCATAATCCCTCCCTTGGCCCCCTCCTTTGGCATCTCTGGAGTCCCCCTCATAATCCCTCCCTTGCCCTCCCTCCATTTGCATCTCTGGAGCCCCCCCTCAGAATCCCTCCCTTGCCCCCCTCCATTGGCATCTCTGCAGTCCCCCTCATAATCCCTCTCTTGCCCCCCCCTCCATTGGCATCTCTGGAGTCCCCCCTCATAATCCCCCCCCCCACATTTACATGTCTGTTTATATTTTGTGCATTTTACTGAACCCCCTCAGACTCCACCATGAATGGAGATGTGCGATTCACAGAGCGGATCCCCTTCATTCTGGATGTTGTGCTTCTTATTCTCCTCTACATTGTCTATAGAAGAGAAGTGTGGAGGAAACGCCCCCCCCCCCCCCCCCCGGAGATGAGAATCGCCAACATTTCCTCTGCTCTGTCATTTCTCAGCACCGATCAGAGATGACAAAAACTGAATGAGATGGTTGTGGGTGGGTGGGGGGGGGGGGGGGGGGGTCCGGTGTACACCGAGAGGGAATATGATTGATCCGCAGCTTCTTCCCTGACTGATGAAGTGAACAACGTCCGCTGATCGATTGTGACAGCCAGCAAATCATTAGAGGAGATCGTCGTCCAGGGACGGCGGCTGTGCGCACATTGTTATGACACCAACTAAACGTGTTTATTCTGCCGCCTCTGCCCAACACGTAACAATGTCTGCAACCGCCATACACGTCCATCGCCATACACGTCCAATATACGTCCAATATACATCCAATACACATCCAATAAACGTCCAATAAATGTCCAATACACGTTCAATATACGTCCAATATAAGTAACAATGTCTGCAACCGCCATACACATCCAACATATGCCCAATATAGGTCACCCTGGCCCACCATGCAGGTCCAATATATGTAATAATGTCTGCAACCGCCATACACGTCCATCGCCATACACGTCCAATATACATCCAATATACGTAATAATGTCTCCAACCGCCATACACGTCCAATATACATCCAATATAGGTCACCCTGGCCTGCCATACATGTCCAATATAGATAATAATGTCTGTCACCGCCATACACATCCAATATAAGTCAATAATCTGTATCAATAATATGTATATAGCTCTTTATCAACCTTGCATATAATACATTGTATCACTATTATGTGTTTTTGGTAAAATTATACCACACTGGCCATTAGTTGAGTTGGCGGTGTGCAGATGTTGGGGGTATTGGGTATAACAGTGTGTTGTTGTTTGGGGTTTTATGGATGGGGGTGCTTTAATATTGGGAGTGTTGGGGATGGGGTGTGTTGAGGGTATTAGGGGTGTCAATGTGTAGATGGGGGTACTTTGGGTGGCACAGTGTTGGGGTCAATGTGTAGATGGGGGTACTTTGGGTGGCCCAGTGTTGGGTGTCAATGTGTAGATGGGGGTACTTTGAGTGGCACAGTGTTGGGTGTCAATGTGTAGATGGGGGTACTTTGGGTGGCACAGTCTTGGGGTCAATGAGTAGATGGGGTACTTTTAGTTGCACAGTTTGGGTGTCAATATGTAGATGGGGGTACTTTGCATGGCACAGTGTTGGGTGTTAATGTGTAGATGGGGGTAATTTGGGTGGCACAGTGTTGGGTGTCAATGTGTAGATGGGGTCACTTTGGGTGGCACAGTGTTGGGTGTCAATGTGTAGATGGGGGTACTTTGGGTGGCACAATGTTGGGTGTCAATGTGTAGATGGGGGTACTTGGGTGCCACAGTGTTGGGTGTCAATGTGTAGATGGAGGTAGTTTGGGTGGCACAGTGTTGGGTATAAATGTGTAGATGGGGGTACTTTAGGTGGCACAGTGCTGGGTGTCAATGTGTAGATGGGGTTACTTTGGGTGGCACACTGTTTGGTATCAATGTGTAGATGGGGTACTTTGGGTGGCACAGTGTTGGCGGTCAATGTGTAGATGGGGGTACTTTGGGTGGCACAGTGTTGGCGGTCAATGTGTAGATGGGGGTACTTTGGGTGGCACAGTGTTGGCGGTCAATGTGTAGATGGGGGTACTTTTAGTGGCACAGTGTTGGCAGTCAGATCTCTCTTGGCCTCCATGACACGTGAGTGGGATGTAAAGCGGGCGCTGCCCATGGCGGTCGGAGGATTTTCTCCGCAGGTCTCATACATTATCCGTTAAACAATTATCAGGGAATTAAGTCCCAGTAAACTGCCCATCTCTGTTCTGCATATTGATGAGTGCCGATCAATAAGCTGAGAAGTCAGCAGAGCCCCTCCCCCACTCTTTATATGTGGAATATCTCCCCAATCTTCTGTCACTCTTCTACATATAATACACAGAATAGTGCCGGGGTGGACGGGCAGATGGTGCATAAGGGGTCAATAGGGTAGATAGGATGGAGGGGGTGGATGAGGCTGTTGGGGAAAACAGGGTTTAGGGGCTGGATTGGGCAATGGCACACATGGGACAGTTGAGGTGGACAGGGCAGAGGGGCTGGATGGGCAGTTGGGGAGGACAGGGTCAAGTGGCTCAATAGGGCAGTTGGGGAAGACAGAGCAGAGGGACTGCATTGGGTGATTGGGGAGGACAGGCTGGAGTTGAAGGTCAGGACAGAGTGCCAAGCCAGGGTGGATGGGGTGGACAGGGGGGGTGCTGAATAGGACAGCTGGGGAGGAGAGGATTGAGGGGCTAGATGGGGCAGTTGGGGAGGACAGGTCAGTGGGGCTGGATGGGGTGGTTATGGAGGAAAGGGTGGAGAGCTGGATGGGGTGGTTATGGAGGACAGGGTGCCGGGAGTAGATGGGGCAGATGAGGAAGACAAGGTTGATGGTGCTGTTGGAGAGAACATGAAGGAAGGGAGATTGGGTCAGTTGGGGAGGACAGGTTGGAGGGGTGGATATGGGTAGTTGGGGAGGACAGGTCAGTGGGGCTGGATGGGGTGGTTATGGAGGAAAGGGTGGAGAGCTGGATGGGGTGGTTATGGAGGACAGGGTGCCGGGAGTAGATGGGGCAGATGAGGAAGACAAGGTTGATGGTGCTGTTGGAGAGAACATGAAGGAAGGGAGATTGGGTCAGTTGGGGAGGACAGGTTGGAGGGGTGGATATGGGTAGTTGGGGAGGACAGGGCAGTGGGGCTGGATGGAGTGGTTATGGAGGAAAGGGTGGAGAGCTGGATGGGGTGGTTATGGAGGATAGGGTGGAGGGGGTAGATTGGGCAGTTGAGGAGGACATGAGGGAAGGGTGGATAGGTCAGTTGGACATGAAAGGGTGGAGGGGTGGATGCTGGCTGGGGAGGACAGGGTGGAGGGGTGAAAGGGAAAGTTGGGGAGGACAGGGTGGGGGGAGGCCAAGACAGAGAGGTGGATTTGGCAGTTGGGGAGGATAAGGCAGTGGTGGCGGTTGGGGCAGAGGGCACGGATGGGGTGGAGGGGTGTATGGGATTGTTGGGGAGGACAGGGCTGTTGTACTGGATAAGGTGGAGAGGGTAGCCAGGGCAGAGGGTACAGATGGGATGGGGGGGGGGGGGGTGGGGGGTGGTGGATGGGACAGATGGGGAGGACAAGGTGAAGGGTGGATGGGGTGGTTGGGGAGAACAGGGTGTAGAGGTAGAAGGGGGTGGTTGGGGAGGGCAGGTGGAGGGTTAAATGGGTCATTTGAGAAGGACAGGGTGGTTGGGACAGTTAGGGAGGACTGGGTGATAGGGTGGATGGGGTAGTTGGGTAGAACAAGGTGGATAAGGCAGGTGGGAAGGAAAGGATGTAGGGGTAGAGGGCATGGTTGGGGAGGATAAGTCATTTGGGAAGGACAGGGTGGATGGGGCAGTTGGGGAGTACAGGGTATAGGGGGTGGATGGGGAAGTTGGGGGGTACAGGGTAGTGGTGGTGGTTGGGGTGGGTGGGGCAGTTGGGGAGTACAAGGTAGAGGGGGTGGTTGGGGTGGGTGGAGCAGTTTGGGAGTACAGGGTAGAGGGGTGGTTGGGGTGGATGGGGAAGTTGGGGAGTACAGGGTAGAGGGGTGGTTGTGGTGCATGGGGCAGTTGGGAGTACTGGGTAAAGGGGTGGTTGGGGTGGATGGGGCAGTTGGGGAGTACAGGGTAGAGGGGTGGTTGGGGTGGATGGGGCAGTTGGGGTAAAGGGGGTGGATGAGGCAGTTGGGGTATAGGGTGTGGTTGGGGTGGTTGGGGAGGATGGGGCAGTTGGGGAGTACAGGATAAAGGGGTGGTTGTGGTGCATGGGGCAGTTGGGGAGTACAGGGTAAAGGGGTGGTTGGGGTGGATGGGGCAGTTGGGGAGTACAGAGTACAGGGGGTTGTTGGGGTTGATGGGGCAGTTGGGGAGTACAGGGTAAAGGGGGTGGTTGGGGTGGATGGGGCAGTTAGGGAGTACAGGGTAAAGGGGTGGTTGGGGTGGATGGGGCAGTTTGGGAGTACAGAGTAGAGGGGTGGTCAGGGTGGATGGGGCAGTTGGGGAGTACAGAGTACAGGGGGTTGTTGGGGTTGATGGGGCAGTTGGGGAGTACAGGGTAAAGGGGGTGGTTGGGGTGGATGGGGCAGTTGGGGAGTACAGGGTAAAGGGGTGGTTGGGGTGGATGGGGCAGTTTGGGAGTACAGAGTAGAGGGGTGGTCAGGGTGGATGGGGCAGTTGGGGGGTACAAGGTAGTGGGGGTGGTTGGGGTGGATGGGGCAGTTAGGGAGTACAGGGTGGGGGGTGGTTGGGGTGGATGGGGCAGTTGGGGTAGAGGGGGTGGTTGGGGTGGATGGGGCAGTTGGAAAGTACTGGGTAGGGGGGGTGGTTGGGGTGGATGGGGCAGTTGGGGAGTACAGGGTAGAGGGGGTGGTTGGGGCAATTGGGGAGTACAGGGTAGAGGGGTGGTTGGGGCAGTTGGGGATTACAGGGTAAACAGGTGGTTGGGGTGGATGGGGCAGTTGAGGAGTACAGGGTAAAGGGGATGGTTGGGGCAGTTGGGGAGTACAGGGTAGTGGGGGAGGTTGAGGCAGTTGGGGAGTGCAGGGTAGAGGGGGTGGTTGGGTTGGATGGGGCAGTTGGGGGGTACAGGGTAGAGGGGATGGTTGGGGCAGTTGGGGAGTACAGGGTAGTGGGGGTGGTTGGGGCAGTTGGGGAGTACAGGGTAGAGGGGGTGGTTGGGGTGGATGGGGAAGTTGGGGAGTACAGGGTAGAGGGGGTGGTTTGGTGTGGATGGGGCAGTTGGGGAGTACAGGGCAGAGGGGGTGGTTGGGGTGGATGGGGCAGTTGGGGAGTACAGGTTAGAGGGGGTGGTTTGGTGTGGATGGGGCAGTTGGGGAGTACAGGGTAGAGGGGGTGGTTGGGGTGGATGGGGCAGTTGGGGAGTACAGGGTAGAGGGGGTGGTTTGGTGTGGATGGGGCAGTTGGGGAGTACAGGGAAGAGGGGGTGGTTGGGGTGGATGGGGCAGTTGGGCAGTACGGGGTAGAGGGGTTGGTTTGGTGTGGATGGGGCAGTTGGGGCAGTTGGGGAGTACAGGGTAGAGAGGGTGGTTGGGGTGGATGGGGCAGTTGGGGAGTACAGGGTAGAGGGGGTGGTTGGGGCAGTTGGGGAGTACAGGGTAGAGGGAGTGGTTTGGGTGGATAGGGCAGTTGGGGAGTACAGGGTAGAGGGGATGGTTGGGGCAGTTGGGGAGTACAGAGTAGTGGGGGTGGTTGGGGCAGCTGGGGAGTAATGGGTAGAGGGGGTGGTTGGGGCAGTTGGGGCAGTTGGGGAGTACAGGGTAGAGGGAGTGGTTGGGGTGGATGGGGAAGTTGGGGAGTACAGGGTAGAGGGGTGGTTGGGGCAGTTGGGGAGTACAGGGTAAACGGGTGGTTGGGATGGATGGGGCAGTTGGGGAATACAGGGTAGAGGGGATGGTTGGGGCAGCTGGGGAGTACAGGGTAGAGGGGGTGGTTGGGGTGGATGGGGCAGTTGGGGAGTACAGGGTAGAGGGGATGGTTGGGGCAGTTGGGGAGTACAGGGTAGTGAGGGTGGTTGGGGCAGTTGGGTGTAAAGGGTAGAGGGGGTGGTTGGGGTGGATGGGGCAGTTGGGGAGTACAGGGTAGAGGGGGTGGTTTGGTGTGGATGGGGCAGTTGGGGAGTACAGGGTAGAGGGGGTGGTTGGGGTGGATGGGGCAGTTGGGGAGTACAGGGTAGAGGGGGTTGTTTGGTGTGGATGGGGCAGTTGGGGCAGTTGGGGAGTACAGGGTAGAGGGAGTGGTTGGGGTGGATGGGGCAGTTGGGGAGTACAGGGTTGAGGGGTTTTTGGGGTGGATGGGGCAGTTGGGGAATACAGGGTAGAGGGGATGGTTGGGGCAGCTGGGGAGTACAGGGTAGAGGGGGTGGTTGGGGTGGATGGGGCAGTTGGGGAGTACAGGGTAGAGGGGATGGTTGGGGCAGTTGGGGAGTACAGGGTAGTGAGGGTGGTTGGGGCAGTTGGGGGTAAAGGGTAGAGGGGGTGGTTGGGGTGGATGGGGCAGTTGGGGAGTACAGGGTAGAGGGGGTGGTTTGGTGTGGATGGGGCAGTTGGGGAGTACAGGGTAGAGGGGGTGGTTGGGGTGGATGGGGCAGTTGGGGAGTACAGGGTAGAGGGGGTTGTTTGGTGTGGGTGGGGCAGTTGGGGCAGTTGGGGAGTACAGGGTAGAGGGGGTGGTTGGGGTGGATGGGGCAGTTGGGGAGTACAGGGTTGAGGGGTTTTTGGGGTGGATGGGGCAGTTGGGGAATACAGGGTAGAGGGGATGGTTGGGGCAGCTGGGGAGTACAGGGTAGAGGGGGTGGTTGGGGTGGATGGGGCAGTTGGGGAGTACAGGGTAGAGGGGATGGTTGGGGCAGTTGGGGAGTACAGGGTAGTGAGGGTGGTTGGGGCAGTTGGGGGTAAAGGGTAGAGGGGGTGGTTGGGGTGGATGGGGCAGTTGGGGAGTACAGGGTAGAGGGGGTGGTTTGGTGTGGATGGGGCAGTTGGGGAGTACAGGGTAGAGGGGGTGGTTGGGGTGGATGGGGCAGTTGGGGAGTACAGGGTAGAGGGGGTTGTTTGGTGTGGATGGGGCAGTTGGGGCAGTTGGGGAGTACAGGGTAGAGGGGGTGGTTGGGGTGGATGGGGCAGTTGGGGAGTACAGGGTTGAGGGGTTTTTGGGGTGGATGGGGCAGTTGGGGAATACAGGGTAGAGGGGATGGTTGGGGCAGCTGGGGAGTACAGGGTAGAGGGGGTGGTTGGGGTGGATGGGGCAGTTGGGGAGTACAGGGTAGAGGGGATGGTTGGGGCAGTTGGGGAGTACAGGGTAGTGAGGGTGGTTGGGGCAGTTGGGGGTAAAGGGTAGAGGGGGTGGTTGGGGTGGATGGGGCAGTTGGGGAGTACAGGGTAGAGGGGGTGGTTTGGTGTGGATGGGGCAGTTGGGGAGTACAGGGTAGAGGGGGTGGTTGGGGTGGATGGGGCAGTTGGGGAGTACAGGGTAGAGGGGGTTGTTTGGTGTGGATGGGGCAGTTGGGGCAGTTGGGGAGTACAGGGTAGAGGGGGTGGTTGGGGTGGATGGGGCAGTTGGGGAGTACAGGGTAGTGAGGGTGGTTGGGGCAGTTGGGGGTAAAGGGTAGAGGGGGTGGTTGGGGTGGATGGGGCAGTTGGGGAGTACAGGGTTGAGGGGTTTTTGGGGTGGATGGGGCAGTTGGGGAATACAGGGTAGAGGGGATGGTTGGGGCAGCTGGGGAGTACAGGGTAGAGGGGGTGGTTGGGGTGGATGGGGCAGTTGGGGAGTACAGGGTAGAGGGGATGGTTGGGGCAGTTGGGGAGTACAGGGTAGTGAGGGTGGTTGGGGCAGTTGGGGGTAAAGGGTAGAGGGGGTGGTTGGGGTGGATGGGGCAGTTGGGGAGTACAGGGTAGAGGGGGTGGTTTGGTGTGGATGGGGCAGTTGGGGAGTACAGGGTAGAGGGGGTGGTTGGGGTGGATGGGGCAGTTGGGGAGTACAGGGTAGAGGGGGTTGTTTGGTGTGGATGGGGCAGTTGGGGCAGTTGGGGAGTACAGGGCAGAGGGGGTGGTTGGGGTGGATGGGGCAGTTGGGGAGTACAGGGTTGAGGGGTTTTTGGGGTGGATGGGGCAGTTGGGGAGTACAGGGTAGAGGGGTGGTTGGGGTGGATGAGGCAGTTGGGGAGTACAGGGTAGAGGGGGTGGTTGGGGCAGTTGGGGAGTACAGGGTAGAGGGGGTGGTTGGGGCAATTAGGGGGTACAGGGTAGAGGGGTGGTTGGGGTGGATGGGGCAGTTGGGGGGTACAGGGTAGAGGGGGTGGTTGGGGAGAATGAGGCAGTTGGGGAGTACAGGGTAGAGGGGGTTGTTTGGTGTGGGTGGGGCAGTTGGGGCAGTTGGGGAGTACAGGGTAGAGGGGGTGGTTGGGGTGGATGGGGCAGTTGGGGAGTACAGGGTTGAGGGGTTTTTGGGGTGGATGGGGCAGTTTGGGAGTACAGGGTAGTGAGGGTGGTTGGGGCAGTTGGGGAGTACAGGGTAGAGGGGTGGTTGGGTTGGATGGGGCAGTTGGGGGGTACAGGGTAGAGGGGGTGGTTGGGGAGAATGAGGCAGTTGGGGAGTACAGGGTAGAGGGGGTGGTTGGGTTGGATGGGGCAGTTGGGGCAGTTGGGGGTTGGCGCACTCCATACTCTCCTATCACTGTGTCTCTTGCCCATCCGGCACAGAGAGGGTTTCGGTTGCCCCGTCCGCCTCCTCTGAGCCCCAGCGAGTGATTGGCCGGGGCTGCTGACAGCTGAGTGGATACACTTCTTGTGTCTGGGGTAAAATCAGCTAAAAGACTTGTTTTATCATCAAGAAGATGAAGCTGCTCCACTTAGTGGAGCCCTCAGGGGCCCCCGGGGGCCGCTCATCAGTTTAAAGAAAAGCTGTCTTCAAGAGCAGCTTCTGAAGGGATCCCCCCCACCCCCCCCCATCCGCCCTCCGATTACCGCACAGAGCGCCGGAGAGAGCGTCACCGATTAACCGCATCACCGCCACATCGCAGCACCGAGAGATCCTCCCGGAAATGTGTGGAAGTGACTTCACCGCCAGATTGGGGCTCATTCACAAACACGACAAATTCACCCCATCCCCCTAAAAGCGCAGCGGTGTGCCCCCCACCTTCCCCCACAATGCAGCAGTGTGCCCCCCACAATGCAGCGATGTACCCCCGCTTCCCCCCACAATGCAGCGATGTACCCCCGCTTCCCCCCACAATGCAGCAGTGTGCCCCCCGCCCCCCACAATGCAGCGGTGTACCCCCGCTTCCCCCCACAATGCAGCAGTGTGCCCCCCCACAATGCAGCGATGTACCCCCCGCTTCCCCCCACAATGCAGCGATGTACCCCCGCTTCCCCCCACAATGCAGCAGTGTGCCCCCCGCCCCCCCACAATGCAGCGGTGTGCTTCCCGTCTCCCCCCACAGCTCAGCAGTGTAACCCCCGCCTCCCCCCATAATGCAGCGGTGTGCCCCCCGCAATGCAGCAGTGTGCGCCCCCTACAATGCAGTGGTGTGCCCCCCGCCTCCCCCCCACAATGCAGCGGTGTGCCCCCCGCCTCCCCCTCACAAAGCAGTAGTGTTACCCCGCCTCCCCCCCACATTGCAGCGGTGTGCCCCCGCTGCAGAAGTGTGCCCCCTGCCCCCTCACAATGCAGCGGTGTGCCCCCCCACCCCCCAAAATGCAGTGGTGTGCCCCCCGCCTCCCGCCCCCCCACAATGCAGCAGTGTGCCCCCCGCCTCCCCCTCACAATGCAAAAGTGTGCCCCCCACCTCCCCCTCACAATGCAGCGGTGTGCCCCCGCCTCCCCCTCACAATGCAGCAGTGTTCCCCCGCCCCCTCACAATGCAGTGGTGTGCCCCCACCCCCTCACAATGCAGCGGTGTGTCCCCCACCCCCTGAAAATGCAGTGGTGTTCCCCCCGCTCCCCCCACAATGCAGTGGTGTTCCCCCGCCCCCCTCACAATGCAGCCAGATGCCCCCGCCCCCCTCACAATGCAGCGGTGTGCCCCCCACAATGCAACCGTGTGCCCCCCGTCCCTCTCACAATGTAGTGGTTTGCCCCCCACCTGCCCTAACAATGCAGTGGTGTGCCCCCCGCCCCCTCACAATGCAGCGGTGTGCCCCCCACAATGCAACCGTGTGCCCCCTTCCCCCTCACAATGTAGTGGTTTGCCCCCCACCTGCCCTAACAATGCAGTGGTGTGCCCCCCGCCCCCTCACAATGCAGCGGTTTGCCCCCACCTCCCCCACAATGCAGCGGTGCGCCCCCGCTTCCCCCACAATGCTGCGGTGTGCCCCCCGCCTCCCCCCCACAATGCAGAGGTGTGGCCCCGCCTCCCCATAATGCAGTGGTGTGCCCCCCACAAGGCAGTGGTGTGCCCCCGCCTCCCCCTCCACAATGCAGCAGTGTGCCCCCCGCCTCCCCCCCACAATGCAGCGGTGTGCCCCCCACCCCCTCACAATGCAGCGGTGTGCCCCCCACCCCCTCACAATGCAGCGGTGTTCCCTCCACTCCCCCTCACAATGCAGCGGTGTTCCCCCCCGCTCCCCCTCACAATGCAGCGGTGTTCCCTCCCGCTCCCCCTCACAATGCAGCGGTGTTCCCCCCCGCTCCCCCTCACAATGCAGCGGTGTTCCCCCCCGCTCCCCCTCACAATGCAGCGGTGTGCCCCCCACCCCCTCACAATGCAGCGGTGTTCCCTCCGCTCCCCCTTACAATGCAGCGGTGTTCCCCCCACCCCCCCACAATGCAGCGGTGTTCCCCCCGCTCCCCCTCACAATGCAGCGGTGTTCCCCCCGCTCCCCCTCACAATGCAGCGGTGTTCCCTCCGCTCCCCCTCACAATGCAGCGGTGTTCCCCCTGCTCCCCCTCACAATGCAGCAGTGTTCCCCCCACCCCCTTACAATGCAGCGGTGTTCCCCCCGCTCCCCCTCACAATGCAGCGGTGTTCCCCCCGCTCCCCCTCACAATGCAGCGGTGTTCCCCCCGCTCCCCCTCACAATGCAGCGGTGTTCCCTCCGCTCCCCCTCACAATGCAGCGGTGTGCCCCCACCCCCTCACAGTGCAGCGGTGTGCCCCCCACCCCCTCACAATGCAGCGGTGTTCCCTCCGCTCCCCCTTACAATGCAGCGGTGTTCCCCCCGCTCCCCCTCACAATGCAGCGGTGTTCCCTCCGCTCCCCCTCACAATGCAGCGGTGTTCCCTCCGCTCCCCCTCACAATGCAGCGGTGTTCCCTCCGCTCCCCCTCACAATGCAGCGGTGTTCCCTCCGCTCCCCCTCACAATGCAGCGGTGTGCCCCCCACCCCCTCACAGTGCAGCGGTGTTCCCTCCGCTCCCCCTCACAATGCAGCGGTGTTCCCTCCGCTCCCCCTCACAATGCAGCGGTGTGCCCCCCACCCCCTCACAGTGCAGCGGTGTGCCCCCCACCCCCTCACAGTGCAGCGGTCTTCCCTCCGCTCCCCCTCACAATACAGCGGTGTTCC
The DNA here is from genome assembly GCF_037356315.1 of Lithobates pipiens. Taxonomy (NCBI): domain Eukaryota; kingdom Metazoa; phylum Chordata; class Amphibia; order Anura; family Ranidae; genus Lithobates; species Lithobates pipiens. Next base: position 349,239,284 of record NW_027507784.1, on the reverse strand, counting down.
CCCCGCTCCCCCTCACAATGCAGCGGTGTTCCCTCCGCTCCCCCTCACAATGCAGCGGTGTGCCCCCCACCCCCTCACAGTGCAGCGGTGTTCCCTCCGCTCCCCCTCACAATACAGCGGTGTTCCCCCCGCTCCCCCTCACAATGCAGCGGTGTTCCCTCCGCTCCCCCTCACAATGCAGCGGTGTTCCCTCCGCTCCCCCTTACAATGCAGCGGTGTGCCCCCCACCCCCTCACAATGCAGCGGTGTTCCCTCCGCTCCCCCTTACAATGCAGCGGTGTTCCCCCCGCTCCCCCTCACAATGCAGCGGTGTTCCCTCCGCTCCCCCTCACAATGCAGCGGTGTTCCCTCCGCTCCCCCTCACAATGCAGCGGTGTTCCCTCCGCTCCCCCTCACAATGCAGCGGTGTTCCCTCCGCTCCCCCTCACAATGCAGCGGTGTGCCCCCCACCCCCTCACAGTGCAGCGGTGTTCCCTCCGCTCCCCCTCACAATGCAGCGGTGTTCCCTCCGCTCCCCCTCACAATGCAGCGGTGTGCCCCCCACCCCCTCACAGTGCAGCGGTGTGCCCCCCACCCCCTCACAGTGCAGCGGTCTTCCCTCCGCTCCCCCTCACAATACAGCGGTGTTCCCCCCGCTCCCCCTCACAATGCAGCGGTGTTCCCTCCGCTCCCCCTCACAATGCAGCGGTGTTCCCTCCGCTCCCCCTCACAATGCAGCGGTGTGCCCCCCACCCCCTCACAGTGCAGCGGTGTTCCCTCCGCTCCCCCTCACAATACAGCGGTGTTCCCCCCGCTCCCCCTCACAATGCAGCGGTGTTCCCTCCGCTCCCCCTCACAATGCAGCGGTGTGCCCCCCACCCCCTCACAGTGCAGCGGTGTTCCCTCCGCTCCCCCTCACAATACAGCGGTGTTCCCTCCGCTCCCCCTCACAATGCAGCGGTGTGCCCCCCACCCCCTCACAATGCAGTGGTGTTCCCTCCGCTCCCCCTTACAATGCAGCGGTGTTCCCTCCGCTCCCCCTCACAATACAGTGGTTTGCCAACCCACCCGCCCTCACAATGCAGCGGTATGCCTTATTGGAGACTAGACCCATAAATAAATAACATAAATATGCTGTATGGGGCGTGCCCTCCTTGAACTGTATTTGGCATCAGCATCCTGTGATTTCCTGTACAGCAGAGTTTAGACTGGGAGAGGGAGAAGCAGTACTGGGAGCCAATCAGGCTGTGCAGACAAGGAGCATGCTGATGGAAGAAGAGAGCAGTGTGAACTGATCCTTCACTGTCCAATCACAGGGGAGGGGCGGGGAGAAGAGAAAAAAATTTATATTACCAGGTGGGCTGTGCTGTGTGGCAGAGTTGTGTCACTCTCAGGACTGGATGGACAGAAATACAAAAACTTCAGGCAGATAAAACCACTTCAGTGTATTTCTGTTATTTGTGTGTTTAGTGATTTGTCTAGAGGTCACCTTTAGTTCTCATGTACAGTATATATATATATATATATATACACACAATGTATACATTCATATATAAATCATGACAAAGGATTCCCAGAGCACTACGGGGTATCCATAGAGACAGCACAGCGGGAGATGTCTGCTTTCATACTCTCTGTCTCTGATTGAAATCTCAAACAGAGCTGTATGGAGGAAAGGGAGGAGTCACTGAACTGGAGGGAGGAGTCACTGAACTGGAGGGAGGAGTCACTGCCCTGGGGAAGGCTGGGGCGGAGTTATTGTTCTAAAGGTTAGGAAAAGGGAGGGATTACTATTCTCAAGGGGGAGTTGTCGCTGCTCTGGAGGGAGGAGTCACTGCACTAGAGAATGAAGGTGGGGGAGGAGTTATTGTTCTAAAGGTTAAGCAGAAGGAGAAATGACTGTTCTCAAGGTGGAGGAATCACTTCTCTGGTTCTTTGGAGGGAGGAGTCATCGCTCTATAAGGAGGAGTCACTGTTCTGGAGGGAGGAGTCACTGTTCTAGAGGGAGGAGTCACTGCTGTGGAGGGAGGAGTCACTGCACTGGAGAAAGAAGGTGGGGGAGAAGTTGTTGTTCTGAAGGTTAGAAGAGGGAGGGATTACTGTACTTGAGGGGGAGGAGTCACTTCTCTGGTTCTCTGGAGGGAGTATTCAGTAGGGGAGGAGTTATTGCTGTAAAAGTTAAGAAGAAGGAGGGATCACTGCTCTGGAGGGAGGAGTCACTGCTCTGGAGGGGGAGGAGTAACTTCTCTGGAAAAGAAAGGTGGGGAGGAGTTATAGGTGGGGAGGAGTTATTTCTGTAAAAAGTAAGAAGAGGGAGGGATCACTTCTTTGGAGGGAGGAGTCGCTGATTTGGAGGGGAGGAGTCACTGCTCCGGAAGGGGAGGAGTCACTGTTCTGGAGACAGAAGGTGGGGGAGGAGTTATTGCTGTAAAGAGTAAGAAGAGGGAGGAGTCACTTCTCTGGAGGGAGGAGTCACTTCTCTGGGGAAGGAAGGTAGGGGAGGAGTTATTGCTGTTAATAGTAAGAATAGGGAGGGATCACTGCTCTGGAGGGAGGAGTCACTGTTCTCAGAAAGGACGGTAGGGGAGGAGTTATTGCTGTAAAAAGTAAGAAGAGGGAGGAGTCATTGCTCTGGAGGGAGGAGTTACTGCTCTGGGGAAGGAAGGTAGGGGAGGAGTTATTGCTGTAAAAGGTAAGAAGAAGGAGGGATCACTGCTCTGGAGGGGGAGGAGTCACTGCTCTGGAGACGAAAGGTGGGGGAGGAGTTATTGCTGTAAATGGTAAGAAGAAGGAGGGATCAGTTCTTTGGAGGGAGGAGTCGCTGCTCTGGAGGGGGAGGAGTCACTGCTCTGGAGGGGGAGGAGTCACTTCTCTGGAGACAGAAGGTGGGGGAGGAGTTATTGCTGTAAAAGGTAAGAAGAAGGAGGGATCACTTCTTTGGAGGGAGGAGTCACTGCTCTGGAGGGGGAGGAGTCACTGCTCTGGAGACAGAAGGTGGGGGAGGAGTTATTTCTGTAAAGAGTAGGAAGAGGGAGGGATCACTGCTCAGAGGGGGTGGGTGATGGGCGGTCTCTTCACAATTATGAATCAGATTTGTCTCCATAAGCGCAGAGGAATTCAGGGCGGGTCGGGGGCGGTTCCAGTGGATGATGTCCGGCCCCTGCGGGGCCCGGGAGTGTGGATGGGGTAGTATAAGATCTTGGGGGGTATTACTGGGGGGTAATTTAAAGGAGAATTGTCCGAAGGTATCAATGAATGTTTATTTTAGACTCAGAAATCGTTGATGGAATTGCGGCCCCTCCCCCGGGAGTTGTGAGCGGAGTTCCTCTATTTCTGGGAAGAGTTTTCTATGATGGAGATCTCGGGTGTCGGAGGAGGGGGAGTTTGCAGAGAGAATTGAAGGGGGGCGTCTCATCGGCGGGTGATCAATGTCCCAATCTCGTCTCTCTCCAGACACATTACCGACTCTTCAGATCCAATCATTCCAGGCGATGGATGGAGCCGTCACATTTATCCCCTCCCCCCACCCATCCATCATTGGGGGGGCTCCCATTACCGTCCTCACCAGCAAAGTCGTATCGCAGACACCGGGAACGTGTATATACTTCAGTCCTATGAATGTGATTGGTGCAATTATCTGCTCATTATCCAATCAGAAATGTTTGTGATAAATTGGATGTGTATATACAGTATGTGACAAAAGTAAGTACACCCCTCAGTGACATGTCTTCTCTCTTTTCATGTGACAACACTGAAGAAATGACACTTGTCTACAATGTAAAGTAGTGAGTGTACAGCTTGTATAACAGTGAATATTTCCTGTCCCCTCAAAATAACTCAACACACAGCCATTAATGTCTAAACTGCTGGCAACAAAAGTCAGTACACCCCTAAGTGAAAATCTCCAAATTGGGCCAATTAGGCATTTTCCCTCCCCTGGTGTCATGTGACTCGTTAGTGTTACAAGGTCTCAGGTGTGAGTGGGGAGCAGGTGTGTTAAATTTGGTGTTATCGCTCTCACTCTCTCATACTGGTCACTGGAAGTACAACATGGCATCTCATGGCAAAGAACTCTCTGAGGATCTGAAGATAAGAATTGTCGCTCTACATAAAGATGGTCTAGGCTATAAGAAGATTGCCAAGACCCTGAAACTGATCTGCAGCACGGTGGCCAAGACCATACAGCGGTATAACAGGACAGGTTCCCCTCAGAACAGGCCTCGCCATGGTCCACCAGAGAAGTTGAGGTCACGTGATCAGCGTCATATCCAGAGGTTGTCTTTGGGAAATAGACGTATGAGTGCTGCCAGCATTGCTGCAGAGGTTGTAGGGGTGGGGTGGGGGGTCAGCCTGTCAGTGATCAGACCATACGCCGCACACTGCATCAAATTGGTCTGCATGGCTGTCATCCCAGAAGGAAGCCTCTTCTAAAGATGATGCACAAGAAAGACCACAAACAGTTTTCTGAAGACAAGCAGACTAAGGAGATGGATTACTGGAACCATGTCCTGTGCTCTGATGAGACCAAGATAAAGGTATTTGGTGTCAGATGGTGACAAGCGTGTGTGTGGGGGCAACCAGGTGAGGAGGACAAAGACAAGTGTGTCTTGTCTACAGTCAGGCATGGTGGTGGGGGTGTCATGGTCTGGGGCTGCATGAGTGCTGCCGGCACTGGGGGGCTACAGATCATTGAGGGGACCATGAATGCCAACATGTACTGTGACATACTGAAGCAGAGCATGATCCCCTCCCTTCAGAGACTGGACCGCAGGGCAGTATTCCAACATGATAACCACCCCAAACACACCTCCAACACCACCACTGCCTTGCTAAAGAAGCTGAGGGTAAAGGTGATGGACTGGCCAAGCATGTCTCCCGACCTAAACCCTATTGATCATCTGTGGGGGATCCTCAGACGGAAGGTGGAGGAGGGGAAGGTCTCCAACATCCACCAGCTCTGTGATGTCATCATGGGGGAGGGGAAGAGGACTCCAGTGGCCACCTGTGAAGCTCTGGTGACCTCCATGCCCAAGAGGATTAAGGCAGTGCTGGAAAATAATGGCGGCCACACAAAATATTGACACTTTGGGCCCAATTTGGAGATTTTCATGTAAGGGTGTCCTGACTTTTGTTAGATACTATATATATATATATATATATATATATATGGGCTGCTTGACCTGCCAAATGTTTTATATCTCTGTCCATCCAGTCCTGAGATTTGGACAGCTCTATCACCTGCACATTGTTATCAGTTTTCTCTGCTGCAGTTCAGTGACACATAAGGGTCTCCTCCCTGCCCTGTGATTGGACATCAGAAGGAGCAGCAGATTGATGAACTCACCTGGCGCTCTGCTCTCTCCTCCTATGAGCATGCTCTGTGTGAGTATATGAGCACTGCAGCACAGCTGATTGGATGCTTGTGCTGCTTCTCCTTCCTGCAGTCTGAGCTCTGCTGTACAGCGACTGATTACATCAGGTCACATTCAGGTAATAAATACATCCGCTGAGATAAGAATGAATACAGAGCTGCAATCATTTGTGACTTTTGTGTCTGTCTGGAATTAAAGGAGTCCTCCACTCACAGTCCTCCTGGCACGGTGGTAGTGCCCCGCCCATAGATGGTGACGACGATGGTTGGATGGATCGTTGTCTCATTCCTTGCCAGACCAGAATGGATGAGCCGTCATCCTCGTCCACAGATGGGGGGGTAATTTTTCCTTGGACTCTGTAGCGCTCATGTCTTCATCATCATTATCAGACAATAAATGACACCAATGGTGACCACACGGGATCCGCTGTGCCTTCATATTTCACTGGCCGAAACATGTTGGGGGGGGGGGGAGGGGTAATGTATAAAGTGACATCTGTGAGATGCTGGGCAGGAACATTGCGTCCCCAAATCCCAATGGCATGATGTGCGGCCCCCACCCCCCACCCCCCCCCCACCCCCCCCACCCCCCCACCTCCCCCACCTCCCCCGGCCTGCGGTCACTTGTCCCTGCGGTCATTATGTCACAAGTATTTCTGCTGCTGGATAAATCTTCGGAGGAGCCGCAGTATATACTGTATACCCACCCCCCCCCCCCGGGGCATTTCCACTCCAATCCCGAACTACATGTACAATCATTTCACATTCGCCAAATCTTTACATGTGAAAGAAAAGGGGGATGGGGGCCGGCGGGGCATTGGGACGCTAAGGTAGAATCAAATATAGAAATAGAATTAATATTTATTTGATAACCAATAGGTTCAAAATATAATACAATACAACACAACACAATAAAATACAACACAATACAATACAATACAATACAACACAACAAAACACAACACAATACAATACAATACAATACAATACAATACAACACAACAAAACACAACACAATACAATACAATACAATACAATACAATACAATACAACACAACACAACACAATACAATACAATACAACACAATACAACATAACACAACAAAACACAACACAACACAACACAATACAATACAATACAACACAATACAACACAATACAATACAATACAATACAATACAATACAACACAATACAATACAATACAGTACAACACAATACAATACAACACATGATACACATATTAAAATAATAAATATGGTACATTGTAGATAAAACATGATTGGTCTCATAGTAAAATTAGTAGCATATTACACACTGTAGCACATGATTAATAATCGTAGCATCAGTAGGACACCCAACATAGATATAACTAATAAAAATGATATTAAATAAAATTGATGACTCAAACTCACAATACACACACGATAGCTGTGCCATAACATCAAATATAACTGCTCAACGCGTTTCATGGAAGTCTGTCCACTCATCAGGAGCTGCTGAACGGGGAATACCTATAAAGGATAATAAGGTAGTAATTAATGGTGATTAATTACATCGGGAGGAGAGGGAGCAGAAACTCATTAAGATTTTTGTGTCTTGCCTGATTTTCGGGGCTCTTTGGTGCGTCGGCGTTATTATATTTGTCCTTCTAACGCACCGCGCCAATCTCCGGGTTCACATTATGGTGTTACATTACCTGCGTGTGATGTGGAGCCATTGAGAATGAGTTGCACCCGGGCGCGTCTTGACATTGCACCGGCGTTGTGGGGGGAAATGTGCGGCGAGAAGCGCGGCGCTACATGCAGCTTTCTTGGCGTGTTCCATGAAAGAGAACAACACGTGGTAACATGCGGTACAACGCACAGCGATGCCAGACATGCGCACTGTGAAATAATGGGGGATTATTTACTAAAGGTAAATCCACTCTGTGCTACAAGTGCACTTGGAAGTTCAGCCGCTCTAAATCAGAGGGGTGGATCTGAAATGAGGGGAAGCTCTGCTGATTTTATCATCCAATCATGTGCAAGCTAAAATGCGTTTTTTTTTTTCCTTGCATCTCCCCTTCGGATCTCCAGCGACTTCACTTCCAAGTGCAGAGTGGATTTGCCTTTTCGTACATAACCCCCAATGACTCTTTAACCACAAGCCGACCAGCCGCGGCGGTCGTACTGCGGCAGAATCGCGCGGTATTGCCGCGGATCTCCAGCGACTTCACTTCCAAGTGCAGAGTGGATTTGCCTTTAGTAAATAACTCCCAGTGTGTTTTGTTTCATTCAGATTCCTTAATCTTGTTATTTTGTTTTCGTTCAATTCCTATTTGGTGGATTCATTTTTTGTCTTTTCTTCAATCTGTCATTTTTTTTCCCGAACGTTTCGAATCGATACATTTTGAATCAGTCGAATCGAAAACTTTGTATTTTTTTCGATTGGAATGTGGCAAAGTGAACAAACAAATACAAATCTTCATCAAATGATTCCAATGGGGGTTGTTTACTAAAGGTAAATCCGCTCTGCACTACAAGTGCACATAGAAGTCGCTCTAAATCTGAGGGGAAGCTCTGCTGATTTTATCATCCAATCATGTGCAAGCTAAAATGCTGTTTTTTTTTATTTTCCTTGCATGTCCCCCTCAGATCTCCAGTGGATTTTCCTTTCATACATAACCTCCAATGACTCTTTAACCCTCAAGCCGACCAGTCGCTGCGGTTGTACTGCGGCAGAATCGCGCGGCTGGGCGAAACAATGTTACGTAACGTCGCTTCACCCTGTGGCCACTAGGAGGCGCGTGAGCGCTGCCAGAGGCACCTGCCCCTCGCTCGCTCCCCGAGCCGATGACGTAAGTGCCCGGCGGTCTCGATCACCGGCGGGCTCCCGCGATCGCTCGGGGCACGCGGAGAACCCGGGAGCCCCCCAAATGAACACAGAGTTTTCGGTTCTCTGAGCGGAGAACTGACAGATCCATCGTTCACACAGAGTACAGAGTATGAACAGCGATCTGTCATCTCCCCTGCATAGTCCCCTCCCCCCCCCCCTTCAGTTAGAACACACACTAGGACACACATTAACCCCTTCACTGCCAGTGACATTTTTACAGTAATCAATGCATTTTTAATCGCTGTATTAATGACAATGGTCCCAAAAATGTGTCAAAAATGTCTGATGTGTCCGCCATAATGCCGCAGTCATAAAAAAATCGCTGATCGACGCCACTACTAGTTAAAAAAAAAATATTAATAAAAATGCTATAAATCTATCCTCTATTTTGTAGACACTATAACATTTGCGCAAACCAATCAATAATCGCTTATTGCGATTTTTTTTTACCAAAAATATGTAGAAGAATACGTATCGGCCTAAACTGAGCAAAAAAATTTTTTATATAATTTTGGGGGATATTTATTATAACAAAAAGTAAAAAAGAATACGTTTTTTTCCAAAATTGTCGCTCTTTTTTTGTTTATCGTGCAAAAAAATAAAAACCGCCGAGGCGATCAAATACCACCAAAAGGGGAAAAAAATGAGGTCAATTTTGTTTGGGTACAACGTCGCACGACCGCGCAATTGTCAGTTAAAACGACGCAGTGCCGCATCGCACAGAGTGCTCTGGTCTTTGGCCAGCCAAATGGTCCGGGGCTGAAGGGGTTACCAAAACGCCAATTATTTCCCGATGGTCCTCTAATAACATGTCGTCTTTGACTTTACAGATAGAATTCCAGGTAAAATTCTAATTTTGTTATTCGGATGAATTTCGTTTTGTTATTCGGAGAATTCGGTGAACTTTGTTTAGATGACAATTCAGATTCATCCAAATCTCTCAATAACCAAAAAATGTATCGGAATATTTATTCGGACCGATGCGACCCGCACATGTCACGGTGGGGTGTAATGCCCTCTGAGGGGCGCCTTCTGAACTTTTCTTAGAGAGCAATTGTCAGGCAGCGAGGGGGAAGTATACTGCCTCCTGATTGGCCCCCCACCACACCGCATACACGGGCATTGACCTCAATGGGTGAGCAGGAGAGGGGTGGCGCCTCTCACACGCTGCGCCCCCGAAATAAAAATGCAAAGCATTGTGGCTGCAGCATGTGTATGGGTGGGTGGCCAGGGAGTGGTAAAACTGTGGCTCAGCCACCTGCTTTTACTGACCCCAAACATCCTACTGAATGAGAACATTATGGGCCCTGAATAATGAATTTTACATCAGCTGGTATCATTCATTGGTCACAGAAGACGCCATAAACAAATCTAACACACCTCATTTGCATTTAAAAAATGACAGTTAGTTTCAGTCCAATGAGATTTAAAAATGACGGTCACATGGCTAGAATGAAGCTCCTCCTCCTTGTGTGGAAGCTTTGTGAATTGAGCCCATTCATTTCATAGCTCAGCCAGACTCTGTCATGGGGGAGGGGAAGAGGACTCCAGTGACAACCTGTGAAGCTCTGGTGACCTCCATGACCATGAGGGTGAAGGCGGTGCTGGAAAATAATGGCGGCCACACAAAATATTGACACTTTGGGCCCAATTTGGAGATTTTCACTTAGGGGTGTACTGACTTTTGTTGCCAGCGGTTTAGACATTAATGGCTGTGTGTTGAGTTATTTTGAGGGGACAGGAAATTTACACTGTTATACAAGCTGTACACTCACTACTTTACATTGTAGACAAGTGTCATTTCTTCAGTGTTGTCACATGAAAAGAGAGAAGAAATGTCACTGAGGGGTGTACTTACTTTTGTCACATACGGTATATATTTCATCGGAGTGCTTAGCTGTTTGCTGGGAGTTCAGCCTGAAATGTGGAGTAGAAAGCTGTTTGTTGGGTGGGAATTCTACTCTTTACTGTTATTCTGCATCAGTTGGAAGATATAGTAGTGAGGTACAAGGGGAGATGTGACTGATGATCTGTTTGTCTCATACATTGTGACAGGCGGCTCTGAGGACTGATATTATTATTATACAGGATTGGCGCCAACAGTTTGCACAGCGCTTTACAACATGAGGGCAGACATTACACTTACAATACAATTTGGTAGAAGAGGAATCCGAGGGCCCGGCTCATTAGAGCTTACAATCTAAAAATCCCGGCACTGCTCCTCACAGGGGAAGCGGCATTGATGCCAACATATACCGTAGCCTTCTGTTAATATGGCGCCCCACGTGTGAGATGAACAGCACTGCTGAATGTCATTCTTGTCCCCCGGAGTCACATGGTGTCTGATGGCCAATAGCCATGAAGCTGAACTGCCTGTTGATACCCCTGTGCTGGAGCTATCATCAACCAGACGGGAGATAGAGAGATACAAAGTAACATTGTATCTTTCTATTGCCTGCTTGATCGATGTTTATAAACAATGTTACTTTGTATCTCTCTATCTCCTGTCTGATCAATGTTTATAAACAATGTTACTTTGTATCTCTCTATCTCCAGTCTGATCAATGTTTATAAACAATGTTACTTTGTATCTCTCTATCTCCTGCCTGATTGATGTTTATAAACAAAGTAACATTGTTTATAAACATTGATCAGAAGGGAGATACAAAGTAACATTGTTTATAAACATTGATCAGACTGGAGATAGAGAGATAGTCTTGCAATGCCACAATTACATGGATTTTATTTCAGACTACACTCAGCACAGATAACACACACATAACACACACGACACACACATGACAAAACATGACACACATGACACACACATCACACACACGACACACACATGACAAACACATGACACACATGACACACACATCACACACGACACACACATGACAAACACATGACACACATGACACACACATCACACACGACACACACATGACAAACACATGACACACATGACACACACATCACACACGACACACACATGACACACACATGACACACATGACATACATGGCACACACGACACACACATGACACACACATGACACACATGACATACATGGCACACACGACACACACATGACACACACATAACGCACACATGACACACACGACACACACATGACACACACATAACACACATAACACACATGACACACACGACACACACATGACACACATAACACACACATAACACACATTACACACACACATGACACACACACACACACACATAACACACATGACATACACATGACACAGAGATGATCCTCTGTTGTCACCATCAGGTAGCCCGCCCTGAGAAATGCTATGAAGCCATTACTGGGATACATGTAGAGAGAAAGTGGCTGTAAAGAGGCGGCAGGAGATGAGCAGCACTGAGCTGTAACTATGGAGGGGAATTTCTTTGTTTTATTATTTCATGTAAGTTCAGTGAATGTCACTTATTTGGGGTTCACATTTATTGTGATGCTCTAAAACCAGATGGGGTTGTGTTTGCTTTCTTGGGGTGCCCCCCCCCCCCCCCAATGTGAAGATGTGATTGGGCCCTAAAGATGATAAAGTGAATCTCCAATCAGGAGCAGCCAAAATCTTTCCCTTTCTTTCCCCTCACAGCTGATTGGCTGTTCTCAGTGACCTTATTTACTATATCCACTCCGCCAAGTCATCGGTCTCCACCACTCCTTTAGTGAATCGGCCCCGACGCCTTTCCAATCATCCGGATAAGAAAAGGTTTCCGGACTCATCGCCTCCCCCCTCCCCCCAACAATTCATCCTCCTGACAGGGCAGACGCCCGGGGCGAGGGCTGCATGACAATGGGCGGCAGAGTCTGGAGATGTGACACAAGTGGCAGCGCTGCCCTTCGCTGTACAAATTGGCAGTTAATGCGCGAGATGAGAGAAGCGCCGGCTCCGGCGCCGCGCCACTCCGCCACGCGTCAATTTCCATTCCTGCATCTGAAGTGACGGCTTTGTCTGTAATCGGCGGAGGACAGGGAGAAGTCATCAAGGATTAGGCTGCGGGAAAAGCCGATTTCTCCATCAAAACCTCCGATGGAGACTTAACGAGATTGTAAATGACGCTACAGGGAGGATTAGGCTGCTGATTACATAGACATGGCCAGGGAGCTGGGGGCCCCGGGGGCCAATCCCACCCCACCGCATTCATCTGACCCCCCAACATGTGTGGTATATATATCCTCTGTGAGGACCACCATGACCCCCCCCCATAGATTACATATATATCCTCTGTGAGGACCACCATGACCCCCCATAAAATACATATATATCCTCTGTGAGGACCACCATGACCCCCCCATAGATTACATATATATCCTCTGTGAGGACCACCATGACCCCCCATAAAATACATATATATCCTCTGTGAGGACCACCATGACCCCCCCCCCCATAGATTACATATATATCCTCTGTGAGGACC